>NW_028143073.1:0-337000 GCF_977018435.1 Lepisma saccharinum
AAATGCCACGAGGGGGGGGGGGGACGTGTTCGCCAAAATGCAATGAATGGGGAACAATTCTGTAAACTAAAAAAAGGAATTATAACTATTAAAAATTCCGATAGCAGATGTTTGGCTTATGCGTTGGTTGTGGCAAGAGGTATTAATGTTTACAAAAATGAACCTAAAAAACGTTATCAGTATGTTAGACAACATAAATGTGTTATGGAAGAAGAAGTGGATAAACTGTGCAGAGAAGCTGGGGAAAATTTGAACGGTGGTGGAGGAACTACCGAAATTCAAAAATTTCAGGACTATTTATCTGATTTCAAGATTACCGTATATAATGGATTTTCCGGGAGTGATGTGATATATGAAGGTCCTTTATTACCTAGGCGCGAAACTTTAAATTTGGTGTACATAAACAACCATTTTAATGTTATAACATCTCTTACAGCTGCATTCTCCGCTAATTTCTATTGTGAAACTTGCCATAAAAAATATGATCATGTTTCTAGACATCTAGGATCCTGTACAGCTGTTTGTTCACAATGCCAAGAAAACCCCAAATGTACTGTTTCAGAAACCAAAATAAAGTGCACTGATTGTAACAGATTTTTCTATGGTCAAAAATGTTACAATAATCATAAAACATGTTACAATAGAAAAAACTCTCTTTGTCAGACAGTAAAATGTTGTGAAAAATGCCTGAAAGCGTATGCTATCCGTACAAACAGAAATCCTCATATATGTGGAGAGAAATTCTGTGTCAGCTGTAAAAATATGGTACCATCTGAACATCTATGTCACATCCAAAAAATTTATAGCAAACAAATATCTTCTCTTATATCAAAAAAAGCAATGCTTGTTTTCTACGATATTGAATCGAGGCAGGACACAAAACTAGAAGGCACTGAAAACAATTTTCTGCATATTCCAAATCTTTTGGTGTGCCAAAATGTATGCTATAATTGCATTGAGAACAAAGATATGTCTCAATGGTGCAGTGTATGCGGAAAAAGACAGCACATTTTTGATAGTTCAGAACCTGTTTACAATTTTCTGCAATTTGTTTCAGCTCACCGCACCAAAATTAACAATATTGTGTGTATTGCACACAATAGTAGAGGGTATGATTCGCATTTTGTACTGCAAACTATGATCGAAAAAATGAAATGGACACCCTCTGTGATCATGAATGGAGCCAAAATATTATCTTTGAAGATGCACAATATCCATTTCATAGATTCTCTCAACTTTATTCCAATGGCGCTCAACAAATTACCGAAAGCATTTGATCTCCCAATGTCCGAAGGGTATTTTCCTCATTTTTTTAATACTTTGAAAAATAAGGAATATGTCGGATGTATCCCTGGTACTGAATTTTACGCTGTTGATTCTATGATGGAGAATCAGAGAACCAGTTTTTTGGAATGGCATAGTGAACAACAGAAAACAGGGGTAGTTTTCGATATGCAGAAGGAGTTGAGAAAATACTGTGTAGAAGATGTTAATGTACTACTTGCTGCCTGTTTGAAATTCATGACCACTTTTGAAAAAGAAACAACAGTGAACCCATTATTGGAAGCCATCACCATCGCTTCAGCTTGTAATAAAGTATTCCGTAAAAGATTTTTGAAAGCAGAACATATAGGAATTATTCCTAAAAACGGATACAGATGGTGTGATATTCAGTCTATAGAGGCTATTCAATGGTTGGTATGGGAGGAAAGAAAACATAAAATCGAAATTCAACATGCAGCCAGAGGACCAGAAGTAAAAGTTGGAGGAAATTTGAAAGTAGATGGATATTTTAAAGATCAAAAAGGGGAAGAGCATGTATTTGAATATCAAGGATGCAGAACACATGGTTGTGTCAAATGTTTCCCTACTTCACGTACAGAACCTCTTCATGATGACCCATATGATACTTTGTCTTTTCGGTATGAAAGAACAGAAAATAAAATTACCAGATTAAAAGCACTTAACTACATTGTCCATGAGATGTGGGGGTGCGAATTTCACCAGCAGTTGAGAAATAACAAAACCATGAAACATTATGTTGAAAAACATCCGTTATCAATTAAAGCCCCCATAATTCCCCGGGAGGCGTTTTATGGTGGTAGAACTAATGCTACCAAACTACATTACACTGTGAAACAAAATGAAACAATTCAATATAAGGATGTATGTAGCCTGTACCCTTATTGTTGCAAAGTTAAAAAGTTTCCAGTTGGCCATCCGGTGAAAATTTATGTGGGGGAAGAATGCCCCGATATTTATTCTTTTGAAGGGCTTGTCAAAGCAACAATACTTCCACCGAGAGATCTGTACCATCCTGTGTTACCATATCGAACCAATTCAAAATTAACTTTCCCTCTATGTAGAACTTGTGCCGATGAAATAAACCAGGCGGAATGTAACCATACTGCTAGGGAAAGAGCTATAACTGGAACCTGGGTTGTGGATGAAGTTCAGAAGGCAGTTCAAAAGAAATACAAAATTTTAGAATTACATGAGGTATGGGAATATAATGTTGAACAATATGATCCTGCAAAAAAATCAGGTGGTGTTTTTGCAGAGTACATCAATACATTTCTCAAAGCAAAAGTTGAAGCAAGCGGCTGGCCATTGTGGTGTATTGATGAAGAATCCAAAAAAAAAATACATAGCTGACTATTTTGAAAAGGAGGGTGTGTTGTTGGATGAAAACAGAATATGTGCTAATCCTGGATTACGAAGCTTAGCAAAACTTATGCTGAATTCATTTTGGGGTAAATTTGGACAGAGAGAAAACCCTGGTCAAGTTAGTATTATCAATAATCCTAAGGATTTTTTCGATAAACTAGAAAATCCCAATGTTGAAGTACATCAAGTTATACCTATAAATGAAGATATGTTGATAGTTCACTGGCAATATCTCGAAGAATCTGCACTTCCATTATCGACTGTAAATGTAGTTATTGCAGCATACACTACAACACATGCACGATTAGAGCTTTATGAATATTTGGATACATTAGGCGAAAATGTATTGTACTATGATACCGATAGTGTTATTTATATTCAAAGGCCAGGTGATGTTGATCTGCCTGTTGGAGACTACCTAGGGGAGTTAACAAATGAACTAGAACTCTATGGGAAAAATGCTTATATCAGAGCATTTTCATCCAGTGGGCCGAAAAGTTATGCATTTGAGGTAGTAAATCCAGACAATACTAATGTTACTACTGTTTGCAAGGTGAAAGGCATATGTCTAAACCATAAAAACAGCAGCACAATCAATTTCGAATTACTCACCAATGCTATTCTCAACAACACCTCCTCTTTAACTTTACTCAACTCGAACAAAATCGTACGCACAAAAACACATTCCGTTGTTAGTAAGCCGGAAATAAGGGTTTTTCAGGTGGTATATACCAAAAGAAAAAGATGTGCATCAAGTTTCGAGACTTTACCATATGGATTCAAACAACAGAAAACAGAATGAGTTAATTTTGTAATGCAGTGGAATATATTTTTATTAGATTAAGTTAATGCTATCCTTAGTAATAATATATCTGTGATTTGGTCAACATACAAACTGGATACCAAAACAAATCTCATATTATATGCAAATGTTAAAGCTTTTCATTACCAAATCTGTTACTTAGTAAAAAATAAAAGTGAAAACCATTCATTTGAAACCATTTGCTGTCATTGAAATATAATTATGCAGCCGCTATAATTTTTTGCTTATTATCAGTGCAAATCTGATATTATGTTGTGCACTTTAATGATGGAGTGAGTGACTAGTTGACAAGTTGGTTCTTCGGTGCAACGTTGTATGGTACAAACGGCTTTGTGCCCCCTCTCCAACTTAAAAAAAAAGAGGCCCCCATAGATGGTAGCCACGTTGATGTCGTTGTGGGGCTTTCTACAAAAAGCTACCTGTACCAAGCCCAAAAACTTATTTTGAGATGGCGAATAAAAACTTTCCATGCCTGTTGACCTTTAGTTTCCTCAACACACATACCCTGTTGTAATCGAACCCTCGACCCCCCTTTGGTTTCAAAACACATCTGTTTGTGCATAATGGCTAATCGAGACTGGTAACGCATTTTTTAAAAAATTCGATACTATTATTTATTTTTGGTTTTAAAACATAGCATGCATTAGTGGTAAAGTCTTTGCATTGTAATCAAAAGGTTCCAGGTTCGATATTCGTTGAAACAGCTTTATGCATTACGGTTAATCGGGACTGCGTTAAAAAAACGCCAACATTAGCCCCTTGGTTGCAAAACTCCAAATCACCCCATTTTCTATTTGTGTATCAAAAATAATCGGGAATAGTAACTCACTTTTTAAACAAATCAATGTTATTCTGCAAATTTGCCAGCATTGGAACCCAAAACCTTTTGAATACTAAACAACAATATCAGCTATTTTGTTTTGCTTTTTGAATATCTGTTCGTGCTAATCGGGACTGATAACACACTTCTTTTTTATTTAAACAGAAAATCATTATTAGCCACTTTGACAACAATTTCTATGTATATCTCCAACATGTCCAAATGCCACAAAGGGGGAGGACGTGTTCGCCAAAACGCAATAAATAATTCTGTAAACTAAAAAAAAAAATTATAACTAGGAACTCGAACCTGGAACCTTTCGAATACTAAACACCAGTCACAGCCATTTTGTTTTGATTTTTAATATCTGTTCCTGCATAAATACTAATGGGGACTCAACACACTTCTTTTTTATTTTATTTTAAAAACAACATCATTATCAGCCAATTTGACATTGTGAATCGAACCCGGGGACCTTTTCATTACAGCATAAACATCCTATTTCCAATTAGTTCATTTTCTCTTTGTGCACAAAAAGCTAATCGGAACTTTTAAATAAATACAATTGAATATACAATTTTCACCAACATTGGGAATGGAACCCTCAACCACTTGGTTAAAACATCTCGCGGAATAAAAAACACCCTTCGCGCCGCTCCGCCCCGCGCCGCGCCCCGGTCGCCGCCGCCGCTAAACACAAAACGCGGCCGCCATTTTGATTTTATTCAAATACTATTTATGCACAGATGGACTAATCGGGACCTATAATGGCGGGACAAAACAATTGGCCTCATTTAACTACCTAGAGAATCGAACCCGCGACCTCTTCATTACCAGGCGACAACATTAACCACTAACCCAAGGCCGCCATATTGGTTTTATTCAAACACTATTTATGCACAGATGGCCTAATCGGGGACCTATAATGGCGGTACTAAACAATTGGCCTAATTTAACTACCTAGAGAATCGAACCCGCGACCTCTTCATTGCAAGGTGACAACATTAACCACTAACCCAACCCGATTTTCGAACTCAACCATTTTGTTGCCTTTATTTACACACAGGCTAATCGAGATCATTCAATATTGACATCGTCGCCTTGTAATCAAAGGGTCCCAGGTTCGATACTCGGTGGAGGCACATAGTGGTCCGAATCACCACTTTTCAACTGTAGGTCCAATCCTGATTAGTTTTACCGTGCATAAAACGGACTTAAAAAAAACTAACTCAATCTATCAATCAATCAATATTGACTCTACCAGGAATCGAACCCTCGACGCCTCTTGTTTTACAGAGCAATAACCTTAGCCGCTAAGCTTTCGAGGTAAAGCACCTTCGGCGCCATCTTTAAATCATTTCTTCATGTGTTTGCATCATACGCAATGGTTGCGCGCGCATTTCCTCCACACACACACAAACATACGCACGTGTTAGGTTAGCATACATCAAGAAACAACGTGACAAATCCATTGACCCCCCTCCCCCACTGCTTCCGATGCCTTCAACGTGATCAGACACGTTCTGCTGACTCAACAATAAAATCGCTCGTACCCCGCTACACCGGATGTAACATAACACCAGTGGCATCGAATTTTTGCTGACGCGTAGGAACGAAGTGCTGTCATTCTACTATAAGTTTTTACTTTAAATCCTGGAAATCTTCAACTTCTAAGGGGAAATATGCGCAGAAGGGACGTCCCTCAAGTGTGCATCTAATTCATTTTTTTTAAATATTCTAATATCAACGGTATCTGTTCAGCAAACAAAGAAAAAGAAAAAAGAAAAAGGAGAGGGTGGGATTTGAACCCGCGACCTTTCAAGCTTGGTGAAAAATAAGGATATCAGCGCTAACCAACTGCTCTAAGTTAACTTAATGACGTTATAGCCTTAAAACATGTTAACTTATATGAAGACTCCCACCTTCCTGTGTTTCAAGCACATTTTCTCGACAAGTCGTGTAAAATATATTTTTTTGAGAACTGTTCGATATTATGCAAGGTGTTGAAAATAAAATGTCGCATAAACTCCTCAAAAATTTGCTTCTTTCTGCACAAACTTGATGGCAATTTCCTCCACGTGGAGAAAAACTATATTCAGTGTTTCAAACCCCCCAAATTTCAAGTCGAGCAAGCAGAATCGTAAATATCCTTCAAGGTTCTTTTTCCAATTTATTATTTCTGTTTGATTGCGTATTATTATAGCGGTTTATAGTTTCTAAGTTCATGGAAAGTGTTAAATTGAAAACCTATCACCGGAGCTACGTATTTTCGTCTAGTGGAAGGACCTACTCAAAGTTGGCTACTCTCACCTGGAGCTGAAGTGCAATGTTGCTAAGTTTACGATTTCGGGACTTAGAATTGTTTCGGGGCGGTCAAATAAGATGTTGTGAAGTGTACATTTTTTTGACACGTACATTTTTTTGACACGTACAATTTTTTGACACGTACATTTTTTGACACGTACATTTTTTTCGTCCATCCTGTCGTTTAATTTTTCCCCTGCAACTGAAAGAAGAGTGTCGAGATCACTTCACCGCATTCCACTTATCTCCCGAAGATGGTGCTTGAAAACCATTTCACATGGGATACAAAATTCCGGCGTTGTTCTTGCTATGATTACAAGTTTCTCAACATCTTCACAATCAACGTTTAAAGTGTGTTTGAATATTTTACATAGCAGTTCGGACGGTAAATCAGTTATACAAGTCTGCGACATATTGTATGTTATTTATACACCCCACCCAAATTTTTGTTTTGCGTTCATGGCGACGGCCCAATGCTGCAACTCTTTCACCCAAGGATGCGTCTCTGCTCACGAATCTCCCGAAAGCTGCATGTCCCAATTTTCTGTCTGCTTCGTGACGTGCATCTAAATTGGTGTGCGTGTTGTGCGCAATGTCGTGGTCCTTGCATGCAGCGTCCTCATTCCAATCTTTTCTCGAGTTTGTTACCGGGGCCGCAGTACTGGTAACCTGGTAAATGCATTTCGAAAGGTAACTTGTTGATGATGTCGTCCACTAGACCTTTTCCTTCGGCCACGTTCCAGAATCTTGGAAGCAGCGTGTTGATAATTTCAATGATGTACCCGATACCTTTGTCGTCGTTCACGATGAAGTTTGAAAGTTTGGTGCTGATCATTTCCACGATGCCCACCTTCTCGTTGTAGAAATTATGATTACCTGTATTCTCTTCGCCGGCTATCACTAACAATCTGTCAATGAGTTTTCTCACGTCGTCCACCCAAACGAATTCTTTCGGTAATGTGTTGTAGCGTTTGACGCTACCACTTTTGATATCGTTCCATATCGGTTTGATGAGATTTCTGTACTTCTCTCCGCTGCTGGATTTCACCCTATTCTGTGTGGCGTCATTATTTTGATACATGGCAACCGTCATAATTAAAATTTCCCTGTAACTCTGGTAATCTTCATCGGTGTAATCTTTCGGATATTTTTTTGCAACGAGTTTCCACAATCCCACTGTACCTGGATACCTAGACCAACTGTTCTTCTCACCTAAATTAATTTTAATGTCTTGGCCTTCGAAGGTGACTTTTGATTTTCCAATCTTCCACACAACGCCTTCGTTGGTTTCCATCCTCGGGTACAATCCGAACAAATCGTCCTTGTCGAATTTCCCCGTGCTCAGGTAGTTTTGTGCCAACGGACCCAACTCGATTTGATCCGAAGAAGAAGTGCCTATGGCTTGACGTCTTGGCTGTTTTTTAAGTTCCAGAGGAGTGTGAATGCTGGAGAGAGGCGTCGGAGGAAAATCTTCATCATTTCGAGCGGCAAGAGGTACGAGTTCCGTGACCAGATCCTTGTGCTATTCCGTGACATTTTTAATTTCTTTGCCGAGACCGCTGATGGCGTCGATGATAGGTTGACCTTCACGCTTTTCTCTTCGTACAAACCGCGATTCTCGGACTTCGAACCTTTGAATCGTTTCAAAAAGTAATCCCGCAGCTTAAGATTATACTCTTGTTGAAATTTGCGTTTCGACATTTTATGGTTATTTCTATATACGTTTTTGAGCCTCCGTTGCCGTCACCAAAAACTTGAGATGATCCACTTTTCGATATTAAGGTTATTTATATATATGTTTGACCTTTTATACATATATATGTTTGCTACAGTTGGATTTTTATTTGTTTTTGTGTCTTCTTAAAAATTTTGCGTTTTCACATGACGTTATTTATAACGTTGAGACGTTTAGAAAAACGTTGATTTTATTCCTGTACTTTCCGTTATTAGGTTTTCATGTCGATCGTAACAAAACCAAAGTCGTCTTGGTTCCAACAGTCGGAGCAAAATTTACAAAACTGATTTTAATTCATGTCAGCTCCCATGTAATCATCATGGGAATGTTTTAAATTCGTATGGTCTTGACGAAACAATCAAATGAAATTAGCATTATCGCGTAACAGTTGTTTCGGAACCTTGGAAAAAGTTTGTGCCAGGTAAAAACAATCTAATCCTTTGTGACGACCTCGTGTAAAAAAAATACGAATCTCACTTTGATTTTCCAGGATCATGTCGTCGAACATGATAACGAAATTATCGAGACAATCGTCCCGTGGAATGATTTCGGAAGAGAGCGTACTAATGCCCAGTCCCTCTTACAAATGAATAAGTTGCCTGAATTTTGGTTGTTCGAGACTTTTTGAAAATACATAGAGATTCCTGTTTTCCTAGTCTAACCAATCTGGTGCGAGGAGAAAATTATCAATAAGCAGTGTCGTTTTTCCACACCCTGAAGGCCCTACGATTAGACAACGGATTCTGTTGGGTAATAACTCGCCATATCTTTTTTTTCGCGTTCCGAATCGGGTAAACATTTTACAACGTCCCACGTTGAGTTCATATTATCACCTCGTTCGCGTCGATCCAGCTCGTTTCTGAAAGTCCCAGCCATTTCACCAGCAGCTTATTCTTTTTTCTACCCAACTCTTTTTCGATAAGATACGTGTCGGGGTATTTAGTTTTAGAAATTTCTTCTTCGTAAAAGCGACCCTTTAATTTCGTTGCGATTGTCCTTTATTATATACGTGTGACGGTTACCGGGTAAGACTCGAACTACGGTGAAAAGTTCCGTGCTCCAATTTCTCGTAAAGCCCTTTTCAAAAATACGTTTGTATTTACTGATAAGCAAACGGTCACCAATTTTGAATTTAGGCTTTTTTGCCGTGCGCTGATATTTTCTGCAGTAAACGGTAGAAATTAAACGTTGCTCGTCAGATTTCGTAACTTCAGCTGGCTTCATGCCTATCGTGCGGTGCACCGTATGATTATAGTCCTTGACGAGTTCCGGAAGCATGCTGACCCACTTGTAGTTTCCCTGAAGCGTGAAGCGTTTCCACATGCGTGTTTTCAAGGTCCAATTGAAACGTTCCACGATGCTGGCTTTCAAGTGACTGAAGGTCGAATAATGTTGAATGTCGTGGTTATGAATAAACTTTTGGAATACGGTGTTGTAGAATTCCTTCCCATTGTCTGTTTGCAGAAATCGTGGTCGTCTCTTACTTTCGCGGAAAATAGTTTTGAATGCTTCCGTGACGCATGTTCCTGTTTTTGTTTTCAACGGCAGAGCCCATGCAAATTTTGAAAATGTGTCTATGACGGTGAGCAGGTATTTGTTGCCCTTGTTCAATTTATGTATATTTTTCATCTCGACGAGGTCACTCTGCCAGAGGTCATCAATGCCCTTTGTTACTACAGCCAAACGTTCGTATTTGCGGCGTGCAGGTTTATGTAATTCGTCGACGATAGCTTGCCTAGACATTGAGATTACGCTTGAAGAGAAGGACTAACGTGATGGGATTCAACGAAGGTGGTACCTCACTTGTGTTTTGAATGATAAGTTTATCACCTGCACTCACGTCAAACACAGTAAGATCTTCGTCTTGGTGTATTTCATATATGTTGTGTGTTTTGTTCCAATGTGCCAAAGGAATGTTTCCTGCTTTCTGGACACCACGATTCGATATTAAGGTCATGGTGGGAACACTAGCTTTTCTGCCTGGAGACCAGTACGAAAATTCGTTTATCTGAATAGTGCCATCGATGAGAAACTTGTAATACGGATGATAAGGATGCAACATGTACAGTTTGTTACCTTCAACGAACGTGAAAATTCTCTGCTGATTCGGTACGCTGTTGATTTCGATGGCATCCAGAGAATGCAGTTCGGCAAATTTAGTATCGACGGTAAGCAGGTTACTGTGAACCTGTCCCAGTGTATTTTCTAAAGGTACAAGTTGTTCAGCAATGTGATCTGATATGGTAGAAAATGACGGTTTGATTTTAATTTCAACGTTTAATTGTTTGTAGTTTTCGTTCAATTCTTGTAATTTGACACCGAAAGCGGCCAGCGTCGATTCCTGTGTGGATTCCAGCATTCCAATTTGATCTCTAATGTTGACTACAATGTTCTGAAGGTTCTCAACTAGATTCAATTTCGAGCTTTGCACGGTAAGGTCGTTCACGATGTCCCTCACCTAGGTAAACTGGGTATGAAGATCGTTCACACTCTGCGATGTCGGCAACGTGGACACCATCTCGCGAAACGAAGCAATTTCATCTCGAATCTGTTCCACGTTTGTTGTTTCTGTTTCTAATCGTTTTAGCATTCGAGATATGTTCCTTTTCAAAGCATGTAATTCTTTAGAGGTGGGAAGATTGGCTACTGTATTTTTGAGAGCACTCAATAAACTTTTTATGTCACTCGACTCGGATAATGCCGTCACTGCCGTTTCAATTTTTCTAAATCTTCGTTCGAAGGCACACTCGTCTGTAACAATTCCAAATCACCCTGCATGTTGTCCAGTACGTGATGAAAATGGTTAAGATTTGTTTCAACCTTCAAATTTTCTAGGTAGTCGATTTTCTGCTGAATCGTGCTTAAAGTATCTTGAATACCCGTTTGAGCTTGAGCCTCCAAAGATGCCTGAAACGTAGCAATAGTGGTTTGAATGTGATCGAAATCTTGATAAGCCTCTAATTGAATCTTGATGTTTGCCACGCTCTTGCTAATGACTTGCAATTCGTCGGAGGATGGTAGATTTGTCATTGTATCTTCTAAAATTTGTAATTTAGATTTAATTTATTCCAAAGTGGTGGTGAATTCTGTGGTGAATTTGGAAACATCATCGTGTAGACGTTCCACATGAAGCTCAGAGAAATTCTTCTCAATTGTGGAAGTTCGTTCTCCGATTTCGAGTTTTAATTTTTCCAAATTTTTCGTTTGAAATTGCTGTAATTTGGCCAAATCATTTTGAACCGAATCCACACTCAATTGTATATTTTGAACTTTATCGTACTAAGGCACTTCAACATAATTTTTTATTAGCGTTTTCAACTCGGAATCAATTTTCAGAATAGGATCCAAGCATTGTGTTTGTAAACTAGCCACTTCAGATTTTAAACTGTTGTTTAACGTCTCCTGCAATGCACTCAGGTCACTTCTCAACTTTTTAACTCGAACATCCAGCATGAGAATTTTGTCTCATGGTCCACTCGCTTCGTGTATCCGAAAATATCATTATGGTTATTTATTAAAGGATAGACGATTCGTAATTCTATGAAGAGAGGAATGAGTTTGTCGTAATCTCCAAGGAGTTCCATGTATAAACAATCTTCTGTAGAAACATCATACGTGATGTCAGAAAGCATTTTATCGTGTTTGATGCAATAAATGTTCTTGCCTGAGGAGACTTTGATTTCACTTACGTTCTCCGGATTCACGGTGATCCGAAATTTTTCGCCGATCGGAATCTCGTAGAAATTTCAATTGTTGTTGAAGACATAAAACGTTTTGCCGACTTCATCATCGTATTTCGTCCAAATGCTGTTCAGGTGAATGATCAACAGACCGTTGAGTTTGGATAGTGATTCATTATCTGTCGTCGTGTGGCGTACAGTTTCCATGTTGGTTCGCTTTCTGAAACCAAAAAGATTCATGCTGGTTATTTAAGAAAAATTGAGATCAAACAGATTGTATCTAATATAAATAACACCACAAATAGTAACTTCATCTATGGTAGATCGTTTATGCTTGGGTCTAATATAAATAACACCACAAAAAGTGTGCAATTTATTATCTTCATCTTTTTTTAGCAAGAAAATGGAGAAGAAGGAAGCGAAACGTGCATGTGACCACTGTGGTAAATATATATCCATTTCTCACTTGAGTAGACATCGGAAGAATGTGCATGGGGAAGGATCAAGTAAGAGAAAGCTGGATGTTGACGATCAAGCGCCACGAAAGAAGCAGAAGAGTGCCGGCGAAAGTATTCGAAATATTTTAACCGAGGAGACTTTCCGATCTGAAGAAACATCTGATCTAAACAACTTTTTTCGCTCGGTCAAAAACAACTTAATTTCGTGTATCACCGAAGCTTTGTTGCAATGCTCGTTGAAAATCCATCTCATCGTTTCCGTCATTTATGAAAACGTAAAAAAAGAACGAGAAACTTTCCATCATTCCAGATGTTTGACGCTTTGTTGAACAAGCACGAGACTTTCCAAAAACGTGGATCGGGTTGGACACTTTGCGGTTTGCCTCACACTTTAACTTTGAAGGTAGCACGATACAACCCGATGGGAGCATCCAGTTACATCAATTTGCCTCCGGAAATAGCCAGTAAGAAAGCCATCATCAACATTCAAAATGAGGATAACAGATGCTTTTTGTGGTGCATGATTACCGATCATCACCCAACCAATGATGATAAACAACGTTTATACCACTACAACAAGCCAGAATACCTCTCAGAATTTGAAAAACCTATGGCTGGCATTAATTACCCTGTAAATCTACGAGACATTAGTAAATTTGAGACATAGTACAATACAGATAAAAACGAAAGTATAGCAGTACACATCTTCGGATTAGACAAAAACAACACCATCTACGGTCTCAGACATAGCAACATTAAAAGTAATCATGTCATCAGATTACTCCTGATCGAAGATGATGATAATTATCATTATTGTCTAATTCAGAATCTTCCAAAATTAATAAGAAGTCAAATTACCACAGATCACCATAAAGTTCGAGTATGCGACAGATGCCTGAGTATATTCTACGGTCGAGGAAAAAAAGAATGCTGATGAAGAACTCCGAGATCATCATGAAATGTGTAGTAAACATCCGGCTACGGCTATCAAAATGCCTTCTCGAGACATGACATTTTCCAACTACAAGGCATTACTCTGGCATCCCGTGGTGATATGCGCCGACTTTGAAAGTTTCCAACTTCCACTCGCCATCTGCGAACCGAATCCCAGTGTATCGAGCACTACCGAAATTCTACATCACATCATTTTCACACGGGAAAATATGTGGCCCCCCTGTAACAACTGTAATCTACAAATCAAAAAACCGAATTTTATTCCTGTATTCATTCACAATTTGGAGGGCTACGACGCCAAAATCTTCATAAAGGAGATGGGATGCGATGCTCAACCCATTAGCGTCATAGCTCGCACCAATGAGAAATTCATTTCATTCAGCAAGAAGGTGGACGTTGGAAATGGCAATCACGTAGAAATTCGCTTCTTGGACTCCTACAACTTTCTGTCTTCGAGTTTGGCGACACTTGCGTCTCAACTCACCGACGATGATTTATCCGCCACCAGGAAATGTTTTGGTGACCAACATTTAGCACTGTTGAGACGCAAGGGTGTTTACCCTTACGAATACATGACGGATGCTTCCAAATTCTCAAAAACATCATTACCACAGAGAGAATCATTCTACAGTCGTCTTAGCGACACCTGTTGCACTGAAGAGGACTACCATCATGCTCAGCTTGTCTGGTCTACATTCTCTTGTCAAACCATGGCCGACTATCATGATATATATCTAAAACTGGATGTTACGCTATTGAGCGACCGTTTTCATCTCCATCGCTCGAGAGGAATGGTAGCATATGCTTTTGGACCCCGCTTTCAGCTACACCACACCGGGTTATTCTTGGCAGGCGATGTTAAAATCCACGAAGGTGAAGATAGAACTCATCAAAGACGTCAATCAACTTTTGTTTGTCGAAGAGGCAAAACGTGGTGGAATCGTGTGTGCAGTAGTTTCAGTACCCATTTAGGTTTAGGTTACACACACACTCTCACTCTCTCTCACTCACTCTCAATCTCTCACTCCCTCTCACTCTCTCTCACTCTCCCTCTCACTCTCACTCTGTCTGCTACTCTCTCACTCTGTACATTACTCCGTCTCTCCTTAACTCTATCTCTCTCTTCCTCTCTCTCTCTCTCTCTCTCTCTCTCTCTCTCTCTCTCTCTCTCTCTCTCTCTCTCTCTCTCTCTCTCTCCTTGAAGATGTAGTGAGACAGTTTACTTTAAATTATGTGTGCAGAAGTTTCAGTTCCCATTTAGGTTTAAGTTACACACACGCACCCACTCTCTCTCACTCTTTCTCTCACTCTCACTCTGTCATTTACTCTCTCACTCTGTATATTACTCCCTCTCTCCTTAACTCTATCTCTCTCTCTTTCTTTCTCTCTCTCTCTCTCTCTCTCTCTCGCCCTACCCTGTGGCCGAGTGGTTAGCACATCGCGCTGCGACGTCTAGGGTCTCGGGTTCGAATCCCGGTCGGGCTTGGTTGTTTGTGAATGTCCATTCATCAATTGCATCATTTCATCACTCATCCCCATCTTCGCAAATTAGCCAAGAGGCACAAAACGCGAAGTAAAATAAACTAAATCAATCAATCAATCAATCAATCTCTCTCTCCTTGAAGATGTAGTTAGACAGTCTACTTAAAATTATGTGTGCAGTAGTTTCAGTTCCTATTTAGGTTTAGGTTACACACACACACTCTCACTCTCTCACTTTCTCTCTCTCTCTCTCTCTCTCTCTCTCTCTCTCTCTCTCTCTCTCTCCTTGACTATGTAGTGAGACAGTTTACTTAAAATTATGTGTGCAGTAGCTTCAGTTCCCATTTAGGTTTAGGTCACACACACACGCACACTCACTCTCTCACTCTATCTCACTCACTTCTCAGTCAATCACCCTCACTCTCTCGTTCTCTCTCACTCTCTCTCTCTCATTCTCACTCTGTCTTTTACTCTCTCACTCAGTATCTTACCCTCTCTCTCCTTAACACTCTCTCTCTCTCTCTCTCTCTCTCTCTCTCACTCTTCCTCTCTCTCTCTCCTTGAGGATGTAGTGAGACAGTTTACTTTAAATTATGTGTGCAGTAGTTTCAGTTCCCATTAAGTTTATTTTACACACACACACACACTCATTCTCTCATTTATTCTCTCACTCTCTCTCACTTTCTCTTTCTCCCACTCTACCTCTCCCACTATATCTCTCCCTTACTCACTCTCTCACTCTCTTTCTCTCACTTTCTCTCTCTCTCACTCTGTCTCTTACTGTCTCACTCTGTCTGTTACCCTCTCTCTCCTTTACTCTCTCTCTATCTCTCTCTCTCCTCTACAATATAGTGAAACAGTTTACTTAAAATTATGTGTGAAGTAGTTTTAATTCCCATTTAGGTTTAAGTTACACACACACACACACTCACTCTCTTATTCTCTCACTCTCTCTCACTCACATCTTTCTCACTCACTCTCAATCTCTCACTCTCTCTCACTCTCGCTCTCTATCACTCACTCTCTATCACTCACTCTCACTCTCTCACTCTCTCTCACTCTGTATCTTACTCTCTCTCCCCTTAACTCTATCTCTCTTCTCTCTCTCTCTCTCCTTGAAGATGTAGTGAGACAGTTTTACTTTAAATTATGTGTGCAGTAGTTTCAGTTCCCATTAAGTTTATATTACACACACACACACTCATTCTCTCACTTATTCTTTCACTCTCTTACCAACTCTACCTCTCACACTCTATCTCTCCCTTACTCACTCTCTCTCTCTCTCACTCTCTTTCTCTCACTTTCTCTCTCTCACTCTGTCTCTTACTGTCTCACTCTGTCACCCTCTCTCTCCTTTACTCTCTCACTATCTCTCTCTCCTCTACAATATAGTGAAACAGTTTACTTAAAATAATGTGTGAAGTAGTTTTAATTCCCATTTTGGTTTAAGTTACACACACACACACGCACACACACACACTCTTATTCCCTCACTCACTTCTCTCTCACTCTCACTCTCACTCACTCTCACTCTCACTCTGTATCTTACTCTCTCTCTCTCTGTCTCTCTCTTTCTCTCTACGTCTCTCTCTCTCTCTCTCTGCTTGAAGATGTAGTGAGACAGTTTACTTTAAATTATGTGTGCAGTAGTTTCAATTCCCATTAAGTTTAAGTTACACACACACACACACACACACTCGCACTCTCTCACTCTCACACACACACAGACTCTCTCTCTCTTTCTCTCTCTCTCTCTCTCTCTCTCTCTCTCTCTCTCTCTCTTTGACAATGTAGTGAGACAGTTTACTTTAAATTATGTGTGCAGTAATTTCAGTTCACTTTTAGGTTTTAGTCACACACACACACACTCTCACTCTCTCTCAATATCTCTCTCTCTCTCTCTCTCTGTCTCTCTGTCTCTCTGTCTCTCTTCTTGACAATCTAGTAGACAAAGAAATTAGCGGACACACAAGACAGAAAAAAATTCAAATATTGTTCAACGTTTTGAATAACACGATGGAAAGTACATTTCATTTAGGAATATATCTATATCTTTATTCTTTTAACTTATAATTTGACAAATTGACATAACAGAGCTTCCATTGAATATTGTTCAAAGTTTTCATAATAATATGTCTGACAAATTTACAATTCATGATGGGTTAAAACAAGGAGATGCATTATCTCCATTGCTCTTTAATTTTGCCTTAGAATATGCTGTAAGGAAGGTAAAAGAAACTAAAGAAGGACTAAAATTAAATGGTGTGACTCAGTTGTTAGCATATGCAGATGATGTAGACTTACTGGGGGATGATGTGAATACAATTAAGAATAATGCTAAAATATTTTTCAAAACTGCTAAAGAGATAGGTTTGGAAGTTAACAAAGAGAAAACTAAATATATGCTTACAGGCCGAAACCAAGTGTTAGGTAATAATCAAAATCTAATTATTGATAACAACTCGTTTGAACCAGTTTCCAAATTCAAATACTTAGGAGTAATATTAACAAATGAAAATTATATTAAAGAGGAAATAAAAAGTAGGCTTAATTCAGGAAATGCATGTTACTTCTCTCTTCATAAACTTTTGTCTTCTCGTTTAATATCTAAGAAACTAAAAGTTAAAATATACAAAACAGTAATTTTGCCTGTAGTATTATATGGGTGTGAAACTTGGTCCCTTACATTGAAAGAGGAACATAAATTGAGAGTATTTGAAAATAAAATCCTTAGGAAAATCTTTGGACCTAAAAGGGATGAGGAGACAGGTGAGTGGAGAAGGTTACATAATTTAGAACTACATAATTTGTACTCATGTCCAGATATTATTAGAATAATTAAATCAAGAAGACTTAGGTGGGCAGGACATGTGGCACGAATGGGAGAGGAAAGAGGAGTTTACAGGATTCTTGTTGGGAAACCAGATGGTAAGAGACCTGTAGGAAGGCCAAGACGAAGATGGAGGGACAACGTTGAGATGGACTTAAAGGAAATCGGTAGGGATGGAAAAGAGTATTTAGAACTTGCTCAAGATAGGAACAGATGGAAGGCCTGTGTTGCTGCAGCCATGAACCTTCGGGTTTAAGAAGGCTAGAGAGTTAGTTAGTTAGTTAGTTAGTTAGTTAGTTAGTTTTCATATTACATATTGGAATATATGTATATATATATTCCTTTGAGTTATTATTTTAAAATTGGCACAACAGAAAGAATTTTTGGAATTTATGTCTGGTAACGTGTCTGACTACCATGCTCAAGGTCCCGGGTTTGATCCCCAGGCGGTTCAAATCCGGGAACTTTTCTAACGTTGGAAGCGGCCCCGGCGCCCACCCAGCGTCGAATAACATGGGTACCTGGGGGAAACCCTGGGTGGGGGGGGTAATTGCGGTCAGGGGCGTGATGCTGATCACATCACCCCCACTCATGACTGAATCAAGAAAGTGTGGGGCATTACACCCACACCCCCTATACGCTTTCATGGCATGGTGCTAAGCACAGGGGAGCACTTTGCCTTTTTTTTTACCTTTTTTATTTATTCCTTTTACTAATTAATTTGTAAATTGACAAAACAGAAATATCGTCAAATATTATTCAACATTTTGAATAGTAGCATTGGATAATACAATCTCATCTTGGAATTTATGTATATATTTATTTCATCATTTAGTTCATCGTTTACAAAAAATCCAAAAAAAAATCATTAGATGAGAAGGATTTGTAAAGTTTACCTTTATTCCAGAGTCACCTCTGAAAGGAATCTCCGATCTTTGACACTGAGGTATAATGGTTCAAGCTTCATATTCTTCTTCTTGTTGTTCACCTTCAACTTCTTCACTTCCACTCTCCTCTGATGAAATATCATAGTTCCTATCTCTTTCAGAATCACTAATATCAAATTCCGAAATTTCATCACAACTGGAATCCTCAAGAAGAAGTCGAATTTGGTCCGCACTTTCCATTTGCTCAGCCATTCTCTCACATGGAAGAAACACAAGCTATTCCCGCTCAGTTAATAATACCGTGCTGCCATTAAAAAAAACTACAAAACTACAAAAGCAACTGTGCTTCGGATTCTGCATAGTGTACACAACAATACCCGAGAACAATTTGCGTTACCCGATCTGAAGTTGGAATAAACTTTCCTGCCCAAACCAAGCTCAGCCAACCCACTTAACGTTACACATTGCAACCCCGAACACAGCTCGGGAAACCCGCTTGTAACTCAATTTATAAAATCGAAACATCCACTTAAGGGGTTATGTAAGGAAACATAAGGAAGCCAGCCCTCCAAGGAAAATGGAGGGAAAGAAAGAAAGCTGAGAGTCCTCTAAAAAGAAGGGATGAAGAATTGAAGATTAGTGAAGGAACCAGAAGAATGGCAGAACTCAAAGAAAATTGAAAATGTGGCGCTCTTAAGATTATGGAGAAATGATTTAAGATTATTGAAGGCGACAGAAGAAAACCTGGCTCCAAGAAGGATGGAAGATGAGATAAGAGAATGTGAGCTTCCAAATATAATGGAGGATGCATTAAAGATATAAAAAGGAACCAGAAAGAAGACAGACCTCCATGAAGAAAGGTTGGTTAGATAGAAGTAGAATGTTGGAAGAATAATTGATTAGGGAAGGAGACAGAATTGTGACAGGCTGCAAAATAGCGAGATAGATCGATGTGAGGCCTTGAAGGAGAATGGAAAAAAAAGTTTGAAGTTAGGCAAGGTGTCAGATAGAAGCCAGGACTCCAAAAAGATAGAATGTGAAATAAGGCAATGTGAGGCCCCCAAGGAGAATGGAAGAAGAATTATAAATTAAGGAAAGTGTCAGAAGGAAGTCAGGGTTCAAAGAAGAATTAAGTGTGAAATCTCACGATGTGAGGTCTCCAAGGATAATGGAAGAAATATTAAATATTACTGAAGAAAGCAGAAGGTGGCCAGGTCTCATGCATGAATGGCGGGTGAGATAGGAGGATGTAGGACTCCAAAGAAAATGGAGGCAGAATTAAAGATTACGGAATGAGAGGGAAGAGGTCAGTCCTCAATGGATTTGGATTTTGAATTTGAATATAAAATTGTGGGTGCGTAAGCACTAAGGCTATTTTTCACCCGTCACATTATACGGGGTCCAGCCCCTTATCGTTACAAATAACAACTGAAACATTGCAGAACTAAAATCATAAAATATTAAAATCTTCTGACTTTTGTTAAAAGCTGAGGCTGTAAAAGGGCACTCAGCACACATAAGGACAAAGAACAGGACAATACAAACAAAATTATACTGGCCATGGGGCCAGAACCTCGTTAGTCTTCAGTCCACGGTGTACTAATGTGGAAGTGAGGTTGACATTTGGGTGTACTATGTGGAAGGTCAACCCTTACACCCCAGTCCTCAATGGAGTATGAAGTGTTAGATTGGAGGATCTGAGGCCTCAAGAGGAGAATGAAGGAAAAATTAAAAATTAGTGAAGTACAAAGGTGGAAGCCAGGTTTCGAAAGAGAATGGTGGAGTAGAGGATGAGATAACGGGATGTGAGGCCTCCAAGGACAATAGAAGAAGAATTAATGATTAGGGAAAAATTACAGAAGGAAATCAGGCCTTGAAGAAGAATGGGGTGAGATATTCAATCTCTAAGGAAAATTAGGAGAAAGATAAGAGACGGAGAATGAGATGGGTTAAATTGCCTCCAAGTTGTATTAAATGGAAAATGTTGGTGTATTGATGAGGGAGGGAATTGAGTAAAGGATAGAGATAAAAGAGTGAGATAGAAATATAAAAATTGCTGTTAGAATTTTGGAGAGAGAGAGTAAGAGTCTATAGTGGGATAACTTTTATTATTTACCTCACCATAATTTGCTCTTACATCCTTTCAAACCTGTGATCTATCACGTTGATGGTTTCTCCTCTTTTCATGTTCAGTCGAATTAGCATCTCAGAAATATTGCCTGGTCCTGTTAGGTCCATTGGATCTTGTATAACTAAGGGGTAAAAATAAATTATGCACTTTTTAAAATTTTAAGCTATATAACTAATTTTTAGCTGAAACTTATTCATTATTGAAGACATATAATATATATTTTTTTTTTACAAAATACAATTACAAATTTATATTTTACTATGTCAAATAAGTCGCAAACGCTTGAGTGCAATGGTTGTTTTGTCACTTACTCATGCCAACTATGGAGCTCATAAGCTAATACACGTAATATCGAACTTTGGTTTGAGAGACCAACATATCCTAGAATAATAAAATTAAATATTTTGATTGGCTATACCCTGTACCAGCTAACTGTAGACCAGGCGAACAAGAACAAGTCTCTGCACAAGTAGTGATGCAAGACTGCTCTATCAATGAACAGTGAGAGAAACGGGGTTACATAATGGGCCACTGGAGTTACCAGATTTTCTGCTTCGCTCTGTATGCGTTGCAAACTTTTGAAAGTGGCAATAGCATATGCACATAGCAAACGGACCGTATTTTTGTCTCCAGGTCTGTACTGTTGGTTTAAGAATTTCTTAGCGAAATATTAGGGATAAAACAGCAAGTGCAAATATTGATAAGCCGTACATTTAGCATACGGACTAAAATCTGGACCATATGTATGTACATGCCATGAAATTTCCGTACATGTAAAATAATTCACAAAATGTTTTCAATTATTTCAATTATTGTCCTCACTTGACCCATTTCGCATTTGAATGAACTACACTTATTATTGTATGTTTTTCTATGCATTCTAAATATTACAATAAATAATAAATAAATACAATAAATAAAACAACGGATTTTATATTAATATTTCGACTATTAGTCCCTCCCACTGATGATATATTGCTTATATTTCTAGATCTCTGCATAATCAAGGTAGATAAAATAGAATACTTGAAGTGAGATGATGCCATATTGGTTAGAGGTGAGTTAGTGGATTTAAAAGAAATAGTAGTATATCAGGGAAATTGAGTATCATGAGATTTTAGTTATATGTTCTTATTAGAAATATACGCAATATATCATTAGTGGGAGGGACTAATAGTCAAAATATTAATACAAAATCCGTTGTTTTATTTATTGTATTTATTGTAATATTTAGAATGCATAGAAAAACATACAATAATAAGTGTAGTTAATTCAAACGTGAAATGGGCCAAGTGAGGACAGTAATTGAAATAATTGAAAACATTTTGTGAATTAGTTTGAAGCAAATGCTCCGTTGACTGTACGTTTCATTTTGTATGACAGTACTTTCTACCTTTGGTCAGAGATTTTATACTCTGTCCCGATTATCTCTGCTGCAGAAAGGTTGCACACAGCAACAGAGAAGGGGGGGGGGGGAATCGAGTGAGCAGAGCAAAGCAGTACATGATGCTGCAAAAGCTGGTAACTACAGCCGCTTTCTTCCGTTCCATGCAATCCCGTTGCGCAGAGACTTATTTTCTTTTGCTTGCTCCAGCGAAGTAGAAGTACTCTTCTTGTGTATGGAGTGACCATTCAAAATATTCTTAGTTAGAATGCAATGCACAGTGCTTTCATTGTTGATACGTCATTGCAAGGTATTATTTTCCGCATCCTGTATTAGTAAAATGAAGTTAAAAATGAAACAGATTTTCAATTTTTTTCCAATTATAAGCATTGTTGAAAGACGCTTAAGATTAGTAATGTTAATTTTTCCACAAGGCCATAAATTTCAGTTTCTTAATGTATTTTTCTTGCAGAATTCCAATCTATACAAAAATTATTCAATTTTCTCAGGATGACGATAAGACCAAATAATCTTTTAGTTTATAATATTTTCGGGTATATTAAAATCTTCAAAAGTTCTTATTTGCAAGATTGGAAGAGAACTGAAGTTAGAAATTTAAGCTCAAATTACTATACTATCAGCAAATTATTTATTTGGGAACCTTGAATTGATGTTTTAAGTCCTTTTTATGCACGGGTAGGCTACAGGACTACACATACAGTTTCAAGTGGGATCCGATGTACCTCCTCCTCCACCATGTATTGAACCCCTTGATTATAATGTGACGACGTTACCACTATGCCATCAGAGAGGCCTTTATTTGTAAACTGGTAATAAAGGTAAACCAGCAGCAGAGTGATTATTTGTTCGTTTCATAGTACTGAAGTACAATTTTACACATTTTGCCTCCACACAATGTCCAAAGTAATGTTTCACAGTTCTTCATGAATTATACTGGTTTGTTCTGCAGCTGTCTTTGGAAGTAACAGTAACATTTTCGAGTAACAGAAACTGTAATCTACTTACATTATGAAGTTAGTACGTGAAACTCAGTTATTTTCCCACCTAACTAGTAACTAAATTGAAATTTAGTTGTTCACTATTGTTTACATAAAGTGTCACTCTTTATAATCTCGAACAGTTGAAGTATGTTCCACTTGATCTGAAGAGAAGTGTACAATTTCTATTGAAAGGATTGTTCTTCTGTTCAATTTTTACAATTTGTTGAATCATATGTTCGCCTGAAAGAATGGATGAATTAGTGATTATTGAAATCGTGAGACCATGAGAACAATCTTATTTATTGCAAAGAACCAGAATGTATCTATTCCAAGTGTATTTTAATTAGAATAATTTCGACATAGGGCTATATAACCTCCAACAATCGTCGTTGGTATACCACAGTTCAACAGTAATTCTGAATAATATATAGTTTGCTCAACAACAAATACAATAAAATATTATTTTTTCATCTTTAAGTAAAAGATGTGGATTTTATTGCCTCTGTATTTACATAAAATATATTAACTTAGTTATAATTATTTGGTCGATTCATTTAGTTTATTTTACTACGATTTTCTGCCATTTTTGTCTAATCGCGAACATGAGAATGAGTGATATTATGATGAAACTTATGAAGGATCACATACAAAGAACTACCATGCTGGGATTCGAACCAGAGACTCCTAGCACCATAACGCACTGTGCTAACCACTCCATCACGGGGACCAACAGTTATAATTATAAATGAAACTTAATGCTAAGTTGTTGGTGGTCACCTGTGATGAAATGAATAGCACCCTTGCATTTCATGTTCTGAACCACATCTTACGAGATATAACTAATCTAGAATAAAATAATTGTAATTGTAACTAAATTAAATACTTTTTAAAGCAACAGTAGTTATAACTGAATTAATTTCTCAAGTGATTAACTTTGAATTACTTTTGAAAAGTAACTTTCCAAACACTGTTGATATTTTAAAGTTCAGCATTACTCAGATAAGAATTGTGAGAGAATTTTTCTAAGATACAATATGGTAATAATTACCATTAGAATAAGTTTCAAATCATTCATGAAGGGGCTATACGAATAAATTCAAATTAACATTTATGTTTCAATGTAACTTCACTCTCCTTCTTTCTCACCCTGCAAAACAGTATGTCATTCTCTCAGAGATATGTATGCTTCTTGCTGTCTTGGAATCATTATCGCATCAGAAAGCAATGAATATCCTTAAGATTTTTAGCAAATATCCAAATAACTTTAAAAAATGGAACTGGAAAAAAATTCAAGGAATGTGTGCTACAACTTGACAGACAAGACAAACAAGTTATACCATTCCCATTATTTTCAGTTTCTCGAATATACCGTTCCCAATTGCTGACTACTTGCAACCAGATATTAAGAAGTCTTGTAATATAATTTCTTGAGTACATTTTGGACTCTTGATTTCTTGTAAACCATCGCATTCAACCATGTATCTGCCAAATATGTAAAGTTCAAACAATCCACACGGACGATTTTGATTCCATAGAAGCATATCCACAAATTTCCACGGTATGGGGTTACCATTGTTAGTCAAATCTGTTGTCCTTTTTACAAATTTCAAGGTATTCTTAGAAGACAGGTGAAATACATAGATTATCAAATGTTCATCTGCAAAAGGAACAAATAAAAATATTGTTAATATGGTATATGAGACTATGAACTGAACCAAGATAAAAAAAAACACCTTGACATTACATTGTTACAACCTCAGACAAGTTGAAGTAATAATAAAATAAAAACAACTTAGAGATGTTGTGTAAGTGGATGTTAATATAATTGATCAAAATTGCACCAAAATGGTTAATGAAGTGGTCTTGTTATAACAGAATTATTAAAGGTTTAATTCACAGTATGAGCTCACTTCAGTGACTTAGATTTGTCTTTACAGTGCATGTTAAATATGACTTGGACTTCAGTAGTTTAATGAATCAAATATTCGTAACATAATCAGGACAAATTATGATATCTCTGAAAATCAATCAATCTTACCAACAAATATATTATTGGTCTTGCACTTGTACAATATGTGGACTAGTAATCTTTACTAATCCATACTAATTTGTAAATTCTCAGTAAACATGCAAACTATTGTTTGCTAGATGGTCAAGACTTTACTCTTTTAGCTGTTAGGGTGTACTTGTACACTTTAAATGCATAAGGCATGAACTGATTGGAAATGATGCACTACCATTACAAGGCATTCAAAATTATGAAAGAACGAGAAAACGAAAGAGTTTTACACCCTCATATACAGCTTACAAAACCGGTTTTCTGATCTGATTCTGTGAAAGAAGATAGCAGAACGTTGTCCAGAACTTGTACAAAATTCGGGGATCTCACATTAAATCTATTCCAATCCAACCTAATTTAGCTTCACTTACTTCCATTTGTAAGCTTCATGAACTGTGTTCAAGTTTCAAAACCAAAAAGGAGAAAAATCTTGTTCAAAAGAGGTGAAAGGACTCATTCCAACCATGTACAAGGGCAAAGTGAACGACTGATTTGTAATACAAATTTCGATGTACATACATTTGAATAGCACCAGTGAAATTCAAAAATAATCTCACAGGAACGATAGTAGAGCATTTTGTGCAATATCGATTTAATGCCAGAATGTAATTTATATCAAGTTATTTCATGCTCTAGTAATAATCACTCACAAATCTGTAATTATCTGCATTATGCCTAATTTAAAATAAGATTCTCTTCTGATTTTACAATTGCAAAGAATTATCAACTTCGATTGTAAGGGAAAATGCAGGCTGTGTTGAAAAGATAGACAAGTTCAAGCGATATTCTCACAGAAATTATATCAGAAGGTATTTCCTCAACATATAAATAAATCATATATTCCGCATCACTCTTGCATATTACAAACGTTTTGCTTTTGATAAATGAAGCAAAAAGCATTTAAATATAAGACTTACCTTAGAGTTTTTTTCCGATGTTCCCTTCTTCCAGCATGTACTGGATTCATTATTCTCTGGTAACTTGATATAACTTTCACGATTTCGAAGCACTCGCATTGATCATATTGGTAGAAAACACGGAGTGAATTCTCAGCAACAGTGTTAGCTAAAATCTCCACCTCGGAGTGTATTGCAACGAAAAACCACTTGAAAAATTTTAATGAGCAATTCCAGATGTAACGGACTGACACTTTAGAAGATTTTCTTCAGATTTTTAAATTTTTAATTAGGCAGATATGCAATATTACATTTCCAAAACATCACCATGTTAGATAACAAAAAGAGTCCTTTTTAACCCAGTAACAAACTTTCCACAATTTTGTCTGACTATGGAGAAAATGACTCCTGGATTATCCTTGTTATCTTAAGTGGTATTCCAAACTTCTGTAATATTTGCCACATTTTTTCCCTTGTTATAGAATCAAAGGCTTTCTCAAAATCTACAAAGATGGTATACAATCTAGTATTCCATTCTATACATTGCTCAATGATAATCCTTAATGTGCAGATTTGATCTGTGCATGATCTACTAGAACGAAATCCTGCTTGCTCTCTCCTAATCTTGGCTTCTACTTTATCTTGAATGCGATTTAATATAACCCTAGTTAGTATTTTACTTGGGACCGATAACAGCGTGATTCCTCTCCAGTTATTACAATTTGTCATATCGCCTTTTTTTGGAATTTTTATTATAAGACCCCTTTTCCAATTTTCTGGCATTTTCTCTTTTTCCCAAACTGCCGCGAACACTTCATATAATATTTCTGCCATCAAGTTCACATTTACCTTCAAAATCTCTGGTGGAATTTGGTCTATTCCAGCTGCTTTCCCATTCTTTTGTTGCTTAAGTGCTAGTTTGATTTCCTGAATTGAAGGAGGAAGGTCTGAAATTCTCATCTCTGTACGCTCTTCATTTTCTTCAGTTTCTTCAGCCTCACTCTCTATTTCTCTCGTTCTGTCATTTTCTCTGATGTTCCTATTTAATACCTCTTCAAAGTGCTGTTTCCATCTCTTCATTTATTCTTGTTTATCCGTTAACAGCCTGCCATTCTTATCCTTGACTGGTATATTTTTCTTAAATTGTCGCTTTGATAGTAAGCATGTTGTTTGATAAAGTTGTTTTAAATCACCCTTACTTGCTGCTTCCTCTGCTACTCTTGCTTGCTGTTCTATCCAATTGCGTTTATCATTTCGAGCACTCTTCTTCACTTTTCTATCAAGATCTTTATATTGTCTTTGTAGCGAACTCTTTTGGGTTCTTGTTTTTGCAGTATTTAATTCTTCCTTCTTCATTTTTCTAGCTTTAATTTTGTCCCATGTGTTCGTTGACGTCCAATCTTCCTGATTACTTTCCCTATATCCTAAAATGTTTTAACTTATTTCTATCAAATTAGTTTTGGTCTTCTTCCATTTTCTCTCTATTGTATCCTCTTCTCTTTCTTCTATATCTTCATCTTGCTCCATTTGTAAACCTTCAAACCTGTTCCTAAGTTCCAATACAGATCTATTTCTTGTATCTTTATCATTTAACTTTTTCAAATCAAATTTCTTTCCCATTTTTGAAAACTTTTTACATGCTGCCATTATACGAAGTTTAAAGACTGCAATTACCAAGTGGTGATCACTACCAATATCGGCTCCTCTTTTATTTCTTACATCTAGAAGGGATCTTCTCCATTTACGGGTAATGCAAACATGGTCAATTTGATTTTCTGTCACATGATCAGGTGATACCCATGTCACTTTATGGATATCTTTGTGGGGAAAAACAGTTCCACCTATGATCAAGTCATTTTCTGCACAAAGGTCAACAAATAACTGGCCATTTTCATTCATTTCCCCCAGTCCATGTCTACCCATAATTTGCTCTATTCCTTCATTATCTGATCCAATTTTTGCATTTATATCTCCCATCTAGATGCATATGTCTTTCTTATTATGAACTAGTACTTGGTGCAATTTTGAATAAAATTCCCTTTTTTCTGTTATGTCTGAAACTTCTGTTGGGGCATAGCATTGTACTATTTTAATGCTTCTCACCTTTGCTTTGAACTTTGCAGTTATAATTCTTTCAGAAACAGGGTTCCATTCCAATAAGCTTTTCTTTGCTATCTTACTCAAGAGAATACCTACACCATCCCGATGTTGTTCCTCCTCTTCTCTTCCTGAATATAGGAATGTAAATCCGTCTTTAGTTCTCATCTCTCCAAATCCTTTCCATCTTGTCTCACTGATCCCCAATATGTCCAACCTGTAGGCCTGCATTTGGGCTACTGCTTGCTGAAGTCTACCACTCTCTCTTAAAGTTCTCACATTCCAACACCCAACACCCAATACAAGAGTCAAGTTATTCATGAAGGAGATGTTACAGAACCCTTTGAAACAGAATCTGGAGTGAGGCAGGGATGTATTCTGTCACCTCTTATTTTTCTTCTCGTAATAGATACAGTAATGAGGGAAACCATAAAGGGAAAAAGAAGAGGAATGCAATGGGGCCTTATGGATAGATTAGAAGATTTAGATTTTGCCGATGATGTGTGTCTGTTGTCAGAATCTTATAGAGATGCAAAAACTAAATTGGAAGATCTGGTTGTAGAAGCTAAAAAATTTGGACTGACATTAAATAAATCAGACTAAAACAATGCGAATAAATGCAAGAATCCAAGATTATATTCAACTACAAAATGAAATATTAGAGGATGTAGACAATTTTACTTACTTAGGAAGTATAGTTGCAACAAATGGAGGAGCAGAACATGATGTAAAACAACGCATCAAGAAAGCAAATGGGGCCTTTGTACAACTTTACCCAATATGGAAAAGTAGGATTATAACTACAGAAACAAAGTTAAAGATTTTTAGAAGTAATGTTAAATCAGTATTGCTGTATGGAGCAGAATCCTGGAAAGTCACAACTGAAATCACAAATGGACTACAAGTTTTTATTAACAGATGTCTCAGGAGAATATTAAATGTACATTGGCCAGAAGTAATTACAAATCAAGAACTTTGGATACGAGCATCAGAAGACCAGATTAAAAACCAAATTAAAAGAAGAAAATGGAACTGGATAGGACACACACTAAGGAAAGCAGACAACACAATTGAAAAAGAAGCACTTTACTGGAACCCTCAAGGTGCTAGCAAAAGGGGAAGACCCAAAAGTTCATGGAGACGTACTGTTGAAGAAGAAGGAAAACAACAGGGGAAAAGTTGGAAAGAAATGAAGAAGATCGCATGCAACAGAGTGAGATGGAGACACTTCGTGGATGCCCTATGTTCCAATAGGAACTGAAGGAATTAAGTCAAGTAAATCATGGAGAAAATAATAAAAAACTGCATGGTAACGGACTGACACATGTGTCAACCCACGGTTTCAAATTACTGAATGTTTTGATAAAATTCTCTGAAAGTTCGACACTTTAGTACTTCTCTTTTTCAATGATTAATAGTGGAAGGTGGTACAGTAAGACAGCAAAATCTGAATGCTTCAGTTTTATTCAGTGGTTCAGAAAAAAATAAAATAAGCCTGGTAACGGACTGACATGTATGGTAACGGACTGACATGTATGGTAACGGACTGACACCTTCTGAAATATATTCATAAACTTAACAGACTTACATATTCTTACTAAGAAGAATGTTTTTCTTTACTATATAACTGAAATTAGTTAAAGTAACACTAAAAACTACTAACAATAAGTCCCACAAACACTATTTAAACACTGTACAAAGGAAATAAGCTGTATATAAACTGTGCTAATACTGTACGACTATTTCTCTTAAATGTGGAATTTCAAAAGGACCAGCACCCTGCAATTCAACTGGACCATAAAATAAAAACTTCTTGTTTACAGTTTCTATATCATTAGGTCGTGGCCAGAAAAAGCTGTTAACTGAACGATGTAAAAATTTAAGTGTAATTTCATCATTGTCCATGGTTAATATTCTGCCAATATAAAATGTCTGATCATAAAATACTGCATAATATTTCTCGACTTCCAAAGAACTGTTTTGTAATACTTCGTACCTTCCAGAACACTGATTTTTCAAGAAGGAATGAACAAATTTCTCAGTCGATCCTGTATAGTTGGAGCATTCAATGACATTTTGAGAGATGACTCTGAAATGGTGAATATTGTGTGTGTTTGGAATTTGTTGAATATTAACCCAGCGTTCATCTAGTGTTGCTTTCACGTCTTCTATGGTGGAAATTTGGATTTCTGCTACTACAATTTTTGTCTTCTTTTCTTGAAGAAATGTGACAAATTCATGTGCACAGTGAATCGAAGTCTTCCCAGCCATTACAGCTTCCCTCGCCATCCTCTTTACTTCTCCCCCAATTGCATCTACAGCCCTTTTACCGTGGGAAGTTGCAAAAAAAACTCCACTCAATGTTGTTTATTCCTGCTGTAAAAAAATATGTGATGTTACATAAAGTGTACCTTTGCTTAAACTGTGAAGCTGCGCCATCTGAGAAAATATGAAGACTGGAAATTGATAATCCAAGTTCGTTTTGGAAATAATCTAAAATATGCTGTAAATATACATGTACACTGTATTTATCATGATTAAGGCAGTCAGATATAATAGCAAAAGACTTCCTTTGTGATGTAGTTCCATTGTGAAACCAAGTTACAGCTGTAAAAACAGTAATTTGTTTATTGCTCCAATGGGCAGATTGGATTTCATCCTGTTCCTTGCATGTGAAGTTCTCAGAAAAGTCAATTTGTAAGACAGCTTCTTTTTCATGTAAGTTTTGAATCCTTCCCTGGAAAGTCATCTGCTGTTTACGTTTTATGAAAGTATGATGCAGAAAGTGTGGATTTTTTTCTGACAGAGACTCAAAACAATCTTGGACAGTTCGAGTCTTTTCAGTTTTCTTAACACTGTTAGTAGTATTTCCCCACTCATACCACTTACAGAACTCTGAAAGATCTGTTTCACTTTCATCACTGTCTGTTATGGAATTTAAGTCTGGACATATTTCGCATTTGCCAGTCATACAACGTTCATTATCTTGACTACATACTATCTGGTCTATAAATGGCCGAAATTCTGTAGAAACATGTATACCTGAAGAATGGAGGGTGATTAATAACAGTTTAATGTTTTCATGTGTCATGCAAACACAAACATTTTGAGGTATATTTCATAAAAGAAACACAAACTTGGGCCTGCAATCAGCAAAAGTGGAAAAACTTATTTTTATCTGGGCATGCTTCAAGCAAAATATTGCATATGCTTCCTGAAGGGTTGTAAGTAAGTACCGTTTCTGATATTTTCTTTTCACTCCACCTTCATGCACAGTTACACAGTCTCTTGCTTCAGGAGCTTGCCAAGAGATTTCATCCGTGGAGTAAAATTCTTTAATAAAATTTCTAGTTTCTGATTCTGTTTGGGCACTTGAGGCAGCTGTAGAGGTATTACCAATCTTTAGTCCTTCATTCCTTGCAAAATCAACTATAAGAGCTTGTCTCTTTCTGGGAGAAACAGGTAAGGCAGATGATGCACGTTTTTTTTTGCTTTCCCAAATGATTGACGTGATGAATACACTTTTGTCGGTGTTTCAATGAAAGATGTTGTTGGTGTTTCAAGAGGAACAGTGGCACTAGCATTATTCTGACTACCAGCAGTTTATCTTTTTCTCTGTCTTTCCTTCCATTTGTATTCACGGTTTTTCTTCTTAAGCTGCCGTTTACCTCTCTCACTAAGTGCACTTCTTTTTATTTTCTGTCTTTCAGAGTCTTTTCTCTTTACTTCTTCATAACAAGCCTTTGTTTTCATACGCTGTCTATAATTCCGCTGCTTCTCAGCATTGCTTGATCTTTGGCATCTCGAATCAGTTTACTGAAGCAAAAGAAAATATATTTTGTTAAAATATATTTAAGTATGATTTTTACAATAAAAATTATTTTATAATATAACTAACATTATTTTATAACTTTATGAAAATAATTTGAGTAACAAATATTAAAGCAGGACTGTCAAGTAGCATGTATGAAAGTTTTTTAATATTTTATATAACTTTTCCTTATAATGTCAGTCTGTTACCAAAGTCAGTCCGTTACCAGTGTCAGTCCATTACCTACCCATAATACCCTAATGCCTTAAGATATAACTGTGAAATTTTTTGTCTGAGTAGTCTGGGTAAACCTAACACAGGATATAAAGTTTCATGAAATTGTCACTTTGGATTTTCTTATAAAAAAACTTTTTCAAATATTTTGGTAACGGACTGACACTACCGCTTAACGAAGTTTAGCATGCATTACTTCTTCATGCATGATATTTTTAGTATACAGTTTCTGTGCAAAATAATGTTATTTTTATGCACATTCTAGTAATATAATTAACTTTCAGGTCGATAGTTTCTGAATGATTTTATAAATAAAATAAAACCATTATTTATACAATGCGAGTTCTGACTAGCAGTACCATCATATTTTTTTATACTGCAGCTGCAAAAATCAGTAACATTAGGAGATAATTATACTACATTAATCTACATGAAGTTTCTTTCCAACAAGGTATGATACATGCTACTTGTTTACACTTTGATTTTCACATTCCAGGTTGACAATTTTCTGGAATTGCTGTTATGATAACCACTACTTTCCTAAGGAACAAAATGTTTTCATTTTTTCACATAGTATTTCAGATACTTGTGGAAAGAACATGTGATCTTCGTTTCACCACGAAATCTTCCATACTAGTCATATAAGATAAAAAATACATCAGTATTGACAAAACTACTGCTTCAGTGCCATCTGTATACCGCAGTATGAACATGACCTTATATTTTCTGTTATTTACTTAAATACCTTCAATCGAAACAAAATTATAAGGATAACAGGTTGTAGTGAATAGAACAATCTTTTATATCAGAACATTTCTTCCTTACTGAATCTACATTAGTTGTACAGTTATCCATTGAAATTTGGGCCTATGCTTTAGCATGGCTTTAGAACCCTCTCAATTGTTTTCTTAGCTCTTGCTTCCTATGTCTTTCCTATTGTTTGGTATGTGTACTTATTTATCTACACATACGAGTAGATGTGTGTGTATCTTAACTCGGATGTATATTCCTATTATGGTCTCTCTTAGAATTTTTCTTATTTTATGTCATTTTTATTCCTCTTTAGGTTATTCAGTGTGATGAAGATGAATGGTGATTAGATGAAATTGAAACATAAAGGAACGTATGCATCAAGCAGGAGCTCTAACCCAGAATCTATGCTTGAGAGATTGCTATGACAACTCAACATACTGTGATACCAGGGTTACTACTTTATATAAGAACATACAAATATACACATATTTTCCTGAATATAACGATAGTTCTGTTAGAGAAAGAATTGGTAAATGAAGGATCAGGACTCAAAAGCTTCCTTTCGCCAGTTGGCAATGGCAGCTACAATATCATTTTTCTAAGTAAAGTTAGATAGTGTTCAACACATACACAACCAACCTTCTTTAGATCGTATTTTCCTTGCTTTCTGCATTGTGGTCTAGGCTATTTTGGCCAAGCGGTTGATATCTTCCTCAACCTCATTGTACTGTAAAGTGAGATAGCTGATGGTTTAGCAAATCCCTTCATCATCCTCTGGAAAGGCAGCTGGGATTATCTGCTGTTTCCATAGCAATCATAATATCCACAATAATAGAACACATTATTTATTTAGCAATTAACTTCTTTGATCAAATTTATGTTACATTATACCAAGTAAAGGAAAAATGAAAGGTAATTAAACATGAAATACCATTCATACTTTACATAAAAAATAATATTTGTATACTGTAAATATTAAGTGGAAAAAATCTGCAATACAATCTCAATTTATTCTACTTCACAGAGTATTGTCAGCTGGTGACACTTTTTGACCATGTTTACTAAAATATTTGTATTTCTTTGAATATTTCTAGAGGTAAGAATATGCCTTCTGCATGTGGCACCACATCATGTCAAGATCAAGACCCTATTTACTGAGAGACCAGTCAGAGTTTAATTTTTGACAAGATGCTTCAGAATATAGCTATCATGCCAAGTTAAGGGCTGCCATGTAAAATCATCAGGGTAGATAAAAATCATGATTTTACTATAAAAATCAGTTTTGTTGATTTCTATAATTTAAATTGGATTTTTTCATTTAAATCGATTATTTAAAAAAAGCTGTTAAAATTTCCTGCGTGGTTTTTGGCACCATGCACATGGATATACGTTTATTATACGTATAAGGCCTTTTTCTAGTAAATGGCCCTGTAAAATATTTGAACAGTTTGATTAATGCAAATAAAAAAGAATACATAAACATACATTTTTTTCTGTTTCTGATACTCTAACTACTGTGGAAATGTTTGTTGAGTTTGTTAATGAAACTAATAATAATTTCAGTAACTTTTCTTCCACGAAACTAAAACATTCTGGATGTACTTTGTAATTGTAAGTTAAAATATTAACTTAAATATTTCTATACAATTTTTACTTGAATTTTGGAGATTTTTTTTTTTAATAATAGTTTGAAAAATATCAGCTGTCATGTTTATTTACAGTTTAATGATATTGACACTAATTATCGTTTAACATGATTAGTATATTGTACATTTTCTACACAAAATGTTTGCTATTTTTGCCCATAAAATTATTGAATTATAAATGAAGACAAATCATGTGTTTACATTTCTTTTCCTATGAGCTTTACAGCATCAATACATGTATTTAGGGCCTCCCCATGGCGCAGTGGTAGCGTCTTTGCCTTGTAATCAAGGGGTCCCGGGTTCGATACCCGGTGGAGGCACAAGTGGTTCGGATCCCACTTTAAACTGTAGGTCCAGTCCCGATTAGCCTTACTGTGCATAAAGTGGACTTAAAACACCAACTCAAACCAAACCAAATACATGTATTTTACTTCTTTTATGCTCCTATCTTAGAACCTAATAATCACTATTAAATGATTAGGAGAGTAATGTACTTTCAGCAAAAGTGCTTCTGATATCTACAAAATCCTTTCTATAAATTACTTATTTAGAGTGATTCAAATCAGTGATTTTCTTTCAAAAAGATCACCTGATTTAAATCAATCCACCCTGAAAATCAGTGACTTAAGTGTAACAGTTTCTTGCAGATAGAGATGTACTTCAGAATGCAATGTGTAGGTACACTTTTGTGTAGATGGGTTGGTCTGGATGCATGAGGAGTGTCCAGGTTAAACTGGAATGTTTGATTTTTCAGAATAAAGGAACATTTTGAATGTCCAGCAAAGGCGTAATTCTTAATGTAATCTTCCTCTACACAAATACGTTTATCGCAGCATAGCACTAGTGTTTACCAGTAGTGTAGAAATATTTCTCAGTATGTCAGACCATCATCAGGCTGCTTGCTAAACATCTTCATCACTGCTGAAATGCTGACCTAAGGAACTCCTTTCAGGGTGCAAACATGTGAAAATAGCTTAGAGCCAGATCAGGACTGTAAAGAACCAACTATGTTTGTTAGATATTATGTGAGTTGGCACCTGGCAATATTGTTTACTCTGTTTTCCGGGCAATAGCCTGTGCAGTATTTTGCTTCTTCTATGCTGTGTTATATTACTGTCATCCCGCGCAGAAAAAGTATGAAGATTGCCATGTTTTTTAGTGTGTTCTGTACATGTTCTTGAGAATATAGTCAAAAGGATATTAGCAGCGAGTCTTTTATTTCTCGATCCAACATTTATTGGCGACCGTGACAGGACCTGTCTTTTCTTTCTGTGTTGGACCGGAGAAGAAGTAAGTGCAAATATCGGAAAAATGTCAACGGACATTGATCGTCTCAAGAAAAGCCGTGCAGTGGCTAGGTCAACTTTTACACATGTTTCGGAGAAGATTGCAAATGAGTTAGCGATGCAAACTCCGGACAGGAATGTTATTCATGCAAATATCCAGTTGCTTGAAAATAAGGCAAGTGATCTGCATGCGGCTGACATAACTATTTTTGATTTGATGTTGGAATCGGGTGCTAGTGAAAATGAGTTAGGGAAAGAACAGTCAGTGTCGGATGATTATCAGTGTTTGTTCAACAAACAACGTATTGAAGTGTCGAATTTTTCGAAGTTGTCGGAAGGAAACTGCTGTCAAGGCGAGTCGTTTTCGGAAGTAAAGAATCGAAGATTCAAGTTACCTAAAATCGAACTGAAGAAGTTTGGAGGGGACTTGAAAGAGTGGTTACATTTTTGGGGACAATTCAAGAAGATCGATGAAGATGATACAATTCCTGCAGAGGACAAGTTTCAGTTTTGATACAAGCGACAATTGAAGGTTCTCGTGCGCGCCAGCTTGTGAACAGTTTTCCACCAACAAAAGAAAATTACCCGAAAGTTGTGCAGTCCATGAAATCACGTTTTGGTCGCGATGATATGCTCGTGGAAGTGTACGTGCGTGAACTGCTAAAATTGGTGTTACAAAAGGTGTTGAACCGTCAAGAAAAAATTGTTTGAGCACTTTGTATGACACACTGGAGTCCCAACTTCGAGCATTAGAATCGATGGGTGTTACCAGTGACAAATATGCAGCAATGCTGTTTCCATTGGTGGAGTCCAGTCTCCCAGAGGATTTGATGCGTGTGTGGCAGAGAAGAACATTGTCTGCTGCTGAGGAAAATACTGAGACAACACCGACCGGAAGACTGCAGTCCTTGATGTCATTCCTGCGAGCTGAAGTGGAAGGAGAAGAACGAATCAACCTTGCAGCAGCTGGGTTTGAATTGGATGGTGCAGCAGTGAAAGTTCGGAAGAAAAGGTGTTCTCCACCGCGTCAGCCTATTGTCCCCAGTGCGACAGATTTGTTGAGTGTCAGTGGTGGTAGGGAGAAAAGTTGTGTGTTCTGTGGTGGTAAGCACAGTTCATATGATTGCTTTAAAGCCCAGAAAATGTCTCTCTCTGAAAGACAGAAGGTTCTAAAAGATAAAAAGCATTGTTTTGCATGTTTAAAATTTGGTCATTTTTCAAAGAAGTGCAAGGCCAATTTGAAATGTATTGTTTGCAAGAAAAAGCATGTTGTATTGATGTGTCCTAATATTTCAGACAAAGATAATGATCCTGACCATTATTCTGAAGGCAAAGAATCAAATGTTGAGGTAAACAATACACTGATAAACCAACTTGAAAATCCGCATGTATTCATGCAGACATTGGTAGTAGATTTGAAAGGTAACTACAATAGGAGCAGGAATGTGAGAGTTCTTATTGACACAGGTTCACAAAAATCGTATATATGCAAATCTCTTGTAACAGGTATGGGTTATAACTCCATTGGCAAACAAAGTTTGATACATTCGCTATTTGGTGGTACCATGTCTAGTCCTTGTAATCATAATGTTTATAATGTTAAGGTATGTAGCATTGAGAGAGAATATTCGTGCACATTTGATGTTCTTGATCAAGATACAATATGTGGTGAGATTCCTTATGTAACACCAGGTGTTTGGTTAAATGAGCTGAACAAAAGTCAAATAAGGTTAACAGATACTGGTAAGATGAAAGGTCCAGTTGAAATTCTTATTGGTGCGGATGTTTGTGGTAAATTACTGACTGGCCATGTTGTGAAATTAAAGTGTGGTTTAGTGGCTGTGGAAACTCAGCTGGGATGGACACTTATGGGTAAAGTTCCAGGTGAAAACAGAAAATCAGATACAGCTTTGTTGGTATCGAATTTATATGTTGGTGAAGCCGTAGCTGATCTGTGGGAACTGGATACCATAGGAATCAAGGATCCCATTGCCAAGAAGTCTGCGGAAGAACACACACGGGCTGTCAAAGAACAATTTTTGCAGACACTGACATTCAATGCTGAAGGAAGATATGAAGTACAGTTACCATGGAAGGAAGATTGTTCGCCTCTCCCCACCAATAAAGATCTAGCAGAGAAACGACTTTGGTCAACTACACAGAAGTTGAAACAAGAACATCTGTTGCAGAGTTACGATGAAGTGCTACAAGAATGGTTGTCCGAGGGAGTCATTGAGGTGGTTCCAGAGGGTGAAACAGAGAATTTTGGCCATTACTTACCCCATCGACATGTAGTGAAAGAGAGCAGTAACACGACAAAAATTAGACCAGTGTTTGATGCTTCTGCTAAAGTAAAAGGACAACCGTCTTTGAACCAATGTTTAGAACCTGGACCCAACTTGATTGCTCTTATTGCTGATATTTTACTACATTTTCGGAAAGGAAAAATTGGAGTTATAGCAGATATTAAACGAGCTTTTTTACAAATTGCTGTACACCCTAAAGATAGAGACTACCTGAGATTTCTCTGGTGGCACGATATTAATACTGGAACGGTTCAAGAATTCAGACATACTCGTGTAGTGTTTGGTGTTATGAACAGTCCATTTCTGTTGGGTGCTGTTATTGAACATCATTTGGATCAAGCATTGCAGAGTTGTCATTTCGGGAAGGAAGACTTAGCTTATACAGAAGATACTATTTTAAAATTACGAGGTTCCTTTTATGTGGACAATTGTGCCACCAGTGTAGACAATCACAAAAATCTCCATAAATTTATAAGAGAATCGCGTGCAGTTATGGCTGAAGCAGGTTTTGACCTTAGAGGGTGGGAGTATTCAGTCCCTCAAATGGTTGATGAGGACATTAGCCCTACTTCAGTGTTAGGACTCAGTTGGAATCCTCAAGCCGATACATTTACAGTTAATTTTGACATTGAAGATGTTGAGCTCAAGACAGTTTCGAAATGTGTGATATCATCTGTAGCACACCGTATATTTGATCCTATAGGTTTTACTTGTCCCGTGACTCTTCTACCAAAATTGTTACTTCAGCAGACTTGGGCAGAGGGACTCGGATGGGATGAGCAAGTTAGTGAAGAAATAAGAACACAGTTTTTAAACTGGGTACGAGAATTGCCGATGTTGAAAGAGGTAAGGATACCCAGAAGTTTCATGGGCTGGGATTATGAATCCAATGAACTTAACTCTATGAGCATTCACGTGTTCTGTGATGGTGGCATATGCACCAGCAGTTTTCATGAGAGTTGACACAAGGAGAGGTGTTAGCGTACAATTGATTGAGGCAAAGGCACGAGTGGCTTCAAAGAATAGTACAATTCCTCGGCTAGAATTGCTTGCCGCAATGGTGGGAGCAAGGCTAGCAACCAGGATTCGAGAACATTTGAATTTAAAAGATAACTCCATTATCTTTTGGACTGATTCTTCTACGGTGCTGACTTGGATTCGACGAGAAGGAGTTTGGGGAGTATTTGTTGGGAACAGAGTTAAAGAAATTAGAAAACTGTCTGATCCCAGTGCATGGAAATATGTACCCAGTGAAATGAATCCAGCTGATTTTCCTTCAAGAGGTTGTGATGCAAGGCAGTTGTTGAGATCCTTATGGTGGGAGGGACCTCATTGGTTGAAAGGGGATCTGTGTGTGGCCACCGATGGAGTTTCTTATCAACAAGGAGGAAATTGACAGAGAAAGAAGGAACGTGCTACGTTCATCAACGATGCTTAGTATAAAAGCTCAAGATGCTGAGTCTAGATGGTATTACAGATATTTCTCTAACTATAACCAAGTGATTAGACTCATTGGATGGATCAAAAGATTTTTGTATAATAGTAGAAATTCGAAGAATCATAGATCTGGAGATCTTGGTGTTCGCGAACTTCAGGAAGCAGAAAATGCAGTATTAAGACTAATACAACAAGAAGCATTCTGAGGAAAGAATGACAAATCCCTTTCCTCTTTGTGCACATATGAGGGCAAGGACAAGATTATTCGTTTGAAAACCAAAATTATTGCCAGAGAAGATACTGAAAATTTCAGGCTTCCCATAGTTCTTCCAGCACAACATCCAGTCGTTAAATTGCTGATAATGTATTGGTACAAGAAAGCATGTCATGCAGGTGTAAACATATTACTAAGTATTTTAAGAGAGAACTTGTGGATCCTTCGTGGTAGAAGAGCTGTACGTTCAGTGCTCTCGAAATGTGTTACTTGCAGGAGACACGCAGCCAAACCAATCCAAGCTCTTCCAGCACCATTGCCAGCTGATCGAGTTAGAGATGCTAATGTATTTGAAGTAACAGGTGTGGACTTTGCAGGACCTGTTTATCTTAAAGATGGCAAAAAGGCATGGATATGCCTTTTTACATGTGCAGTATATAGAGCCATTCACTTTGAGTTAGTTACTTCTCTATCAACTGGGATTTTTATCCAGGCTTTTAGACGATTCGTGTCAAGGATAGGCAGACCCTCTGTAATCTACAGTGATAATGGTACCAATTTCAGAGGAACTGAGAATGCATTTATGACACTCGATTGGAAGAAAGTTGAAGAATATTCCACAGCTCAGCGAATCCAGTGGAAGTTCATTCCACCCAGTGCAGCCTGGTGGGGTGGTTTTTGGGAGAGATTGGTTTGTGTCCTGAAGGGTCTGTTGAAAAGAACACTCGGAAAATCAGTTTTGTACTACGAAGAAATGACAACAATCCTCTGTGACTGTGAAGCCATAATTAATTCACGCCCACTTACCTACATGTATGAAAGTGAGACAGAATTAGTTCCTCTAACACCTGCTATGTTCTTACAAGAAATCAGGGAGACGGGTGTACCTGATTGTGACCATGTAAATTCTTCAATGCTCAACAATCGTCTCCGTTACTGTCAGAAGTTGAGACAAGATATCAGGCATCGTTTCAGGAATGAGTATCTTGGACAGTTAACGCAAAAGGCCATAAACAGAGCATGTGGGTCTGTCAGGGTAGGAGATATTGTGTTGATTGGTTTTGACAATATGAAAATATATAATTGGCCATTGGGTTGTGTAACTGAGATTCTTCCAGGTAAGGATCAAGTGACAAGATTGGTACGTCTGAAAACTTGCCATGGTGAACTACTTCGTCCTGTACAGAGATTGTATCCATTGGAGGTGACTGCAGTGGAGGTTGAAGCAATGAAGAGTTCATTACCTAAACCACAAACCAAAAAGAAACATCAGAAAGACATTCTCCCTCCCACTGAAACCAAACCTTGTACCACACGTAGTGGGAGAGAGATAAAATTACCTAAGAAACTATTATTGTTTGATATGCCAACTCAGGTGGGAGGATGTTAGATATTATGTGAGTTGGCACCTAGCAATATTGTTTACTCTGTTTTCCGGGCAATAGCCTGTGCAGTATTTTGCTTCTTCTATGCTGTGTTATATTACTGTCATCCCGCGCAGAAAAAGTATGAAGATTGCCATGTTTTTTACTGTGTTCTGTACATGTTCTTGAGAATATAGTCAAAAGGATATTAGCAGCGAGTCTTTTATTTCTCGATCCAACAATGTTCCTGTAGTGTGCAGTGAGCAGTAAGTGCTCGTGCATTGTCTTGTAGCAAAATAATGACTTCGGTGTGAAATCAGACTGTTTTTGTGATTCTCTTCACCTTCATTAACAATAAATTTCATCATAATATGCAATTCCATATTTGCACTTGCAGTCCTGTCCACTGTCTTGTTTTACAAGTGACTCATGTTGTCCAAGATGTTAGCCCTTCATGCGGTAATAGTAGACCTTGTCTCTTTTTAGAAAAGTATTTTATATATGTCATTATTATCAAAAATCAAAAGTTCTGGTTTGACTTGAATGACCCTCCTAGATACTTGATAAAAATAGCATCAATTGTAATACAGGTGTGTACTGGTGGAAGAGGGAATGAACACCCTGAGTTTAGTATTGAAAATTGATCTGATATTTGTTGAGATTGAAACATATGAATGATTTGGTTTGATTTTCTAAGCTGGATTGAGCTGAGACATAAAAACAGGAGGCGGATCACACATTGAAATGTGCATCTTTGGGGAGATGTGTATTATGCCTCTATGGAGATGTCTGTGGGTAAAAGATCTAGTTTCTTAAAGCATTTATTATAACATTATTGGTAGGCTTACCATATTTTTTTGGGTCCAACACAGGACATATTCGCGAACAACTTGTTACTGCTGAATTTCAGTTTTTTTTACAAAAATACATTGAAATTACTTAAAAGCCTTAACATTTTATTGGAACATTAACCCAGATATGCCTGAATAAAATTTTCTTTAATTTTTCTTTGTTTTTTGTGTTTAATGCATTAAGAAAAATCAGATTAATGTAAAAATAGTGTTTATTTTGAAATATCTAGTTTCAACAATGCTCTAGAGGGTGTCCTTCTAAAAGGACAGTAGGCATTAAGGGGTACATTATGTTAGTGTAACGAAGTAATGCACATTTTTCTTCAGCGAAAGAATTTTTTTTAACATAAAACAAATACATAAGAACATATTCTAATTGTTTGTGTGGTAGCTTACAACCAAGCAGACTCAGTTCGGTAAGAAGAGGAATTGTGGTAAAAATATTATCAAAGAAGATGTGATAAGGGTGAGACCCAATAGATTGTAAAACATCAGTGTACATGAGCACCACGGATGGACCAAGACGAAGTAGCCTACTTTGTATTAATCAGGTAGTTTCGTTTTTGCACCCTGATTTGGCTCCATCCAAACAACATACCCATTACAAGTAGCACCAACCCACAGCTTGTAGCCGTACCTGATTGGTTTGCCGTGAAAAAATTGATTGCATCCGTGGCGACCATAATATGGCACCAATGCCTCATCAGCACAGTGATATTTGAGGTGCCATTTCCCGACATGTCTTATTCAATATGTTGAAAAGAGGTCACACTTTTGCAAGACTATTGTGTCCAAATGCTCATTATCGCAACAATGCAGATTTGACATAATAAATTCGAATCTGTCTCTAGACGTAGCATTCACAACTGCGCCATTGCTTGTATCTTTACATTGTTCCCAATAAAGATGCCTTCTATTAACCTGGTTGTATCCACTCAACGAAATAATTCCTAAAATGCACTTCATTTCATTAAGTGTAAGACCTCTGTAATACAAAATTTACGTAATATAAATAAATGTATATAAATGAATATATATATATAAATGTGTATATATATATATATATTAGTATATAGTATATAACAGTTGGGCTGAAAAGTTCGTAGGCTAACATAGTAAAAAATATTTTTTTGACAAAATTCGATTTTATTATTCAATATAGTTGCCTTCGAGGGCGATACAACGATTATAGCGGTCATACAATTTTTCGATGCCATTTTTATAGTACGATTTCTCTTTAGCCTCAAAATAGGCCTCAGTTTCGGCGATTACCTCTTCATCAGTGCTAAATTTCTTTCCAGCGAGCATTCTTTTAAGGTCTGCAAACAGGAAAAAGTCACTGGGGGCCAGATCTGGAGAATATGGTGTATGGGGAAGCAATTCGTAGTCTAATTCATATAATTTTGCCATCGTTTTCATTGATTTGTGACACGGTGCATTGTCTTGATGAAACAGCACTTTTTTCTTCTTCAAATGGGGCCGTTTTTTCGTGATTTCATCCTTCAAATGCTCCAACAACGCTATGTAATAATCGCTGTTGATTGTCTGGCCCTTTTTGAGGTAATCGATGAATATAATACCATGCGCATCCCAGAATACTGATGCCATAACCTTGCCAGCCGACTGTTGCGTTTTTCCACGCTTTGGATTCGGTTCATCACGTGCAGTCCACTCGGCTGACTGTCGATTGGACTCTGGAGTGTAGTCATGGAGCCATGTTTCATCCATTGTAATATATCGACGGAAAAATTCGTGTTTATTACGGTTGAGTATCGCTAAACATTGCTCCGAATCATCAAAACGTTGTTGCTTTTGATCGATTGTGAGCACGCGCGGCACCCATTTTGCACACAGCTTTCGAATGTTCAAATATTCATGCACAATATGTCCAACACGTTCCTTTGATATTTTTAAAGTCTCAGCTATCTTGATCAACTTCACTTTACGATCATTTAAAATTATTTTGTGGACTTTTTTGATGTTTTCGTCGGCAACAGCCTCTTTGGGGCGTCCACTGCGTGCATCGTCTTCGATGCTCATTTCGCCTCGTTTAAATTTAGCAAACCACTTTTCAACGGTTGATTTTCCTGGTGCAGAGTCCGAATAATGTTTATCAAGCCAAGCCTTGGCTTCAACAGTACTTTTTTTCGTCAAAAAGCAATGCTTTATTAACACACGAAATTCTTTTTTATCCATTTTTTCACAATAACAAAAGCTGCTTCACTCACAATGCTATATCTCACGAACTAATTATCCGGCAGCTGTAAAATTTATACACGTATCTTTTGATGGTTAGTACTAAGTAAAAATCACATGGATTTAATTCTAGTAACGCCATCTATGAGTCAGCCTACGAACTTTTCAGCCCAACTGTTATATATTAATGATGATGATGAGTTGTCTGCATGAAGGTGGGTCTTTTGACCGGAAGGTCTTGGTTGTTTGTCATTGCCTTCCATGTAATGAGGATGAAATGGACATTTACAAACAACCATGCAGGAGTGGGATTCGAATCCGGGACCCCTAGCATCGCAGCGCGATGTGCTAACCACTCAGCTGTGGGGTCCGGCATATATATTAATGTATTAAATAATAATAATTATAATAATAATTAATTAATATATTAAATATATATTAATATATAAATGTATACAAATGAATGAAAGTAAACACAAAGAACCCTAAAGTGCCTACTGTCCTTCTAAAAGGACACCTAACTTTACATAATGTTTGCATCTCTGTGTATTAAAATTTTGAACATTATTTGGTTTTAGGCAAACACATAGGAACCTAGCAAACGTGTACTGCTCATAAAGTAACTGAAACATTTATAAAAGATAACAAAACTTACCTTTCCGTTCTGCAATGTGAACAAAATAATATGGCTTCACAGACTCATAAACACAAATAAGGAAAAATAACATAACAATAGGTGAAACTTGTATGCATTTTGTTACGCTTTGTTCTAAGAACAATGCAGTGCTGCAAAATCGACAAAACTAGCTTCGCGCAGGGTTTAGGAACCCCTCCAGAGGGATTTAGATTCAAACAGGCAAAGTGTCCTTTTAGAAGGACGGTAGGCATATCTGGGTTAAACTATAAGTTGTACAAGAGAAAATATTAACATTATTTTCTAAAATCAATCAATTAATTTTCAAATGTTGAATTGAATAATACATTTCCTGATGTTTAAGTAGTCTCTCTGTTCTAGGTAGCATTATATATTAGTTGACTCAGTTGCACTTTTCACTAGATATGACTTTTTTCAAAAATGGCTTGTTTGTTTTAATAACGTCATGAAATTCACAACATGAAAGTTCTGAATTAATTTTTACATTCAGCAGATGTTTAACAGTGGATACTAGAAGTCTACCTCTTTCTGCAGGCCAAATATTCCCCATAATTGAAAATACTCTCTCAACTGGAGCAGATGTTCCAGGCAAATTCATAGCAAACTCAACCATTTTAGAAATGTTGGTACATGAAATATCAGTCTTTTGAAACACCTTAAAAATTGCTTGCCACTTCTCTTCAATAGTATCTGGTACTTTTTCAGAAGTTGAACAACAACCTTCCTTTTGGTTTTGAATTACCTTGTTCAACAATGTACGTTCATCAAATAGGTCATCAATATTTATGGCATTTTTTACAATTGCATTAATAACTTGTGCACTCTCTTGTAAATCAGACCAGGCAATTTCAGTTTGTAAATTTATCCACTGAAACTTGCTAACTTTATCAAAACTGTTTCTCCACAACTCTAAGTACTAGAATTATGAAAATTGTCTACGCTTGAGAAGAATTTGTATTCCTGAACATCATTATTTTTTCAGAGTGCATAGCTATTCTTTGGCAGCAGATGGTATAAATGTATGGTTTTTTCTTTCCTGAAGTTGGCAAATTAATTGAGAATATGTCTGAAATGCTTCTGTTGCTGTGATAGAATTAGCTTACAATTTCAAAACTACATTATTAAATAACTGTAGAGAACCATACAAAAATTTCAAATACAATTCACATTCTGGATTTTCAAAAAAATCAAATATTATTTTTGGGCATTTTTCGCAAGACAGGAAGTATGATTTTAAAACTTCAAAAATGGCAAGAATTCTTTCTATTGCAGGCAACAAACTAAGGAACTTTGTGCTGTTATGGGATAATACTTTTTTGTAATCTGTTTCCACAAATTCACAGAACTATTTACGTTTTGTTACTCTTACTGTATATATGTGAAAATGTTTAAAATAATTTATAACAATAACTTCTATGTCAAGGGGTAGAGAATCACATGCTGTTTGTACTGCATTGTGTACAATATGGGCTGAACAACCAATTCCTAATATAGGACTATCTAAATCACTCTGAACATTTCTGAACACATTTTCTTTCCCTTTTCTCTTCACACCACCAAAATTACTGTTAGTGTTATCAGCAGTATAACAAACCAACTTTTCTTCAAGTTCCTATTTTTCATACACTGCAAAAGATACTGAGTCAAAATTTGAGCAGTTTCGCCTGACACTTCATCGAAATGTAAAAGTTTAACTTGAATTCCCTTCTCTATGCTGAAATAGCTTACAACAAATGGAACAAGTTTTACTTCACTTCTGTTTGAACTATCCATCGATACTGTAACATAATTAATGTTTCCTAAAGAATGCAACTCATTATTGAAAATAAATGGCGAAATAACATTAACAATTATTGCATCAGTTTAGGTTCTAGCAGATGAAAATTTTGGGTCATATAACTTTTTAACCCATTTAGAAGTGAAGTCTGATGTGTTGAAACTGAGTTTGCGTCTAGCAGTGTGTTATGAAAATGTAGCTTCTTTAGCAGCACACTCCAGATCACTGTTATTCCCATCTCTGGCCTTCAAAAAATCTCTTATTTTTCTGAAGCAGTAGCATTAATAGCACTCCTATGTTTAAATGTTTTCAAGTGGTCTTCAATATCACCTCTTCCTTTATGTGCAAGAGAAAATACTCCATTTCAGAGTGTACATTGCACACGTTCACTGTCACTGTCATTACACAGTTTCAAGAATTTATATTCCGGCTACAAGTTAACGTTAAATACACACTTTCTTTTGCCCATTGCCAAATCTAAATAGTTGTAATTATCAAAAATGTGTAGACGAGTTACTTCACGCTTGCAAGACCACCAAGATGCTCACAGAAGTATGGAAATGGAACTGCTCGGAATCGATATCTCGAAGAAAGGAAAGGTATAATCGATCCTTATAACTAATCGATCCTTGCCGGTCATAAATTCTGGTTGTGAATATTCAATACTGGTAGCTATTTTTATGTTCAGATTCTCAAAACCCCGGACATTTTGCAAACCCGGACATCACTCCCGACAGCACTAAAAAACCAGAACTAATCCTGGACGTATGGTAAGCCTAGTTATTTTAAACTTTTAGAACATTGGAGTGGTTTAAGTATGGCATTTGGGTGTGATGTAATGGCACCTGTTGAAGTGCAGGTACTGAAGATGGTTGGTAGGTTAGGTTTAATATGAATGACTGTCATTTCGGACACCATATTTTATGTTCATGTTCGTTCTTGGTAAACTCTCTTCTACTGAAAATGATTTCAAGCGGAATTAAGTATGCTAAAATTGTTAAGTTTATTCAGGAGAGGTGGTAAGACTTCTCTCCATGTGATCAAAGGAAAAATATATTGTTTTTGATGCAGAGAGTGATTAGCAGTTGTGATGATTGACTAGATGAGTTATTGTTCTATTTCCCATTACCATCTTCTGAATGTTACTGAAGTGTGATCTTGAAACCATAGATTGTTAAATTTGAAACCTATGTGGGTGCGTAAGGAAGTTCAAGGTTTTGGGGCATAGGGTTGTTGACTCGTTCAGGAGTCCTAAACCTGTATCTGCTCTCAGTACAAATTAATAACAAATCAGTGTTAAAGAGAAATGACAAGACAAGCAGTTGCCAAAAATGTCCAATTAGAGAAGCAATGGATTTATTTATCATCATGCAGATAAAAAAAGTATTATTAACATGAACTATCTATCATCTAAACAGACATTTGAAGACCTAAAGCCAAAAGAGTTAAATAAAACTATTGCAAATGCTGACAACAAGCAGAAACGTGTAAGATTATGAATGATGAAACGAGAAATGCCACAAAATCAAAAGGGAACTTTGATATGATTCATATTTTTATGTGATGTCACCAGTAGAAAATATGTCACTAATATATATATATTTTTGTGTAAGAAAGTGTAATTTCCTTGTTATTATATGTAATAATGCACCTTGTTTGTAATATATATCTCTTGTTTATTTATTTTATGCTCTATTATGAGTAGTCTGAAACATTACAGGCTGATATTAAACAGCAAGCTGATTCCATTAACAACTTGAAGGCTGATATTAGCAAACAGTCTGAAACATTACAGGCTGATATTAAACAGCAAGCTGATTCCATTAACAACTTGAAGGCTGATATTAGCAAACAGTCTGAAACATTACATTCTGATATTAAACAGCAAGCTGATTCCATTAACAACTTGAAGGCTGGTATTAGCAGACAATATGCGCTATTAATGGATGATATCGGTAAGCAGCACATTGAATCTATGAAAGCTTTAAGAGCTGAAATAGGCGAGATGGCCTCTGAAATACTACAACTAAAGTCTGAGAACGAGGAATCTAGGGCCCGATTCACTGAAAAAATCTGGCAGGCTAGAGATGTAGACTTTGATGAGTTTGAACGTAGCTTGGCAGCTGATGTTAATAAAGAAACGGAAAGTGTTTGCGTTGATGTAGGTAATATTAATTCAGGATTCACTGAGGAGTGCAATAAGATTATTGAAAAACAGCTGACGATGGAACAGATATTGGCCGAGGCCGAGACTGACAAAATACGGTTCCGATCTGAGGTTCAAGAAAATATTGGTCAGATTTCCATGGTTGTATCTCAAAGAAGTAAGGACATAGAGGAAATAAAGACTCAAGTAGAACTGCTTATGAATCAGTTAGATACCATGCATGTTACCCGGCAAATGGAAACAAAAACTGGATCTCGAATAGCTGGTAATCCATCTGCAGTTGCTGAGAGTGTAGCGTTGCCAACCATGAACATTGAACTAAATGAAGTGATGGACAGAGCCAGTGGAGAGAGAACTAGAGAAGACAAACAAGTCTGTCGCCCACGAGTTACTGCTGAGTCAAGAACTATTGAAGTTGCGTCTGATGGAAATGTGAGAAGCGGGTCAGATGAGTCACCACCACGAACCCATCGATCAGCAGCGACAGGAACCCCAAGGGTGGCGGACCTTAATTCCTTGTCCAAGTTCAAGGGAGACCTGGAACCTCAGAATGCTGAACAGTATTTAAAAGAACTCAATATCAACTTTGATTTAATGCAAGTTCCAAATGAATACCAATTGGAAATTATTCCTCGGTTATTCAAAGGCCAGGCTGAGCATTCGTTTCAAGCAAATCAGTTGGAGTTCAGGTCCTATTCTGATTTCTGCCACTATTTTTGCAAGCAATATGCTTTTGAAGAGGCCCAAGAGAGCAGCTGATGGCAGTGAGCTCTCACCGATATTCAGAGCAGTCTGGTATGAGTATGGAGGAATATGCATGGTCCATTTACTCAGCCTACCGCAATCTGTCTGCCCATTATGTAGAACCAGAGATAGCGAACTTAATAATCTCCCAGCTTCCATATAGAGCCTGCAGTCTCAGTTTGGCTAATTCTCCTCGAACTGTATGACAGCTTGCTGATTTTTTTAAAAGATTCGAGGTGCTTGAGGAGCAGGACAGATGGAAACCGGTGTGGAATAGAGAAGGTGCTGGACAGGGAAATGCTCCCAGACAAAATAGAATTGGAAACCAACAACCCAGAGTCAGACAAGTTATGCAGAACCATGGGAATGGATCTTCCAATTACAACAGGCAATGTAATCCTCTGAGAAGGAATGGCAGAAACAACTATGCACGTGGTCCAAGTCGTTCCAGATATGATCCAGAAGACCATTCCCATGACTCATCACCTAACGCCTCTGAACCCAGTAACTTCAGAGCTACGGCGCCTACATTCGAACCTTCTGCTTCACGTTTGACGAATGAGCAGCGGCAAAGCATCGCATGACAAGATACTTTTGTTAGGCGCCATCCAGCAGTGCTAATCCGAGTGGCGTGCAGTTGGATTTAGCCAGTTGCTCAATGTGAATTCTTCGTTCCCGATCATGGTTGGGCTAAATTCTTGGACCTCTCTGGGAACGGATGACAATGTTATAAATAGTGAAGATAATCATCTTTTTGTTGTGCTGACTCTCAATGAAGGAGAACAAAGTTTTGATAGAGCACTACAACAGGCAGTTAGCAAGGAAAATTTACACAGGGCTCCGTTAATTAAAGCAACTGTAACATACATTGATTTTATTTGTGTTCTGGACACTGGCAGCGAATGTAATCTCATGAGCTACGCCATTTGGAAGAAGATTAAAGAGAAGCTGCCGTCATTGCAGTTACAAACATGTCCAGATGTTAGGCTGACTGATTTCACTGGAAGAAACAAAACTAGAGTTGTGGGATGTAGACAAGTTTATCTGGAGATTGCTGGAAGAAATTTATTGGAGGACATGTTTGTCTTGAAAGGTCTCGAAGCTGACTTTATTTTGGGCTACCCATTCCTCAGGAAATATGAAGCAGGAATTGACCTACAGCGCGAGAAGTTATCCCTCACCTTAGATGGAGTTCCGGTAGAGCAGGACCTCGTGAATAATGGATCCTCGACAGAGACGTATGTAAGAAAAGTCCGTGAAGATTCCCATGTCGATCAGTGGGCGTCTAGTCCTGATGACATTCTTCAGAAGGTCAATGCGAATGCGATTTTATGCGAATGGGGTAGATCCCAATTGAAGGAAGTCTTACTGAAGCATAAAGATGTATTTTCCGAGAGAAAATTAAAAACTTCCAGTGGGAGATTGAACTCACCACTATAGAACCTGTGTATCAATCCCCATATCTTATACCTATAGCAAAAAGGAAACTCCTGGAGGAAGAACTAGAAAAGTGGAGACAATGGGGTGTTATAATGCCTTGTAATTCCCCTTACTTGAACCCCTTGATTGTAGTCAACAAGCCTGATGGTACAGTACACCCATGCAATGACTTCAGAAATTTAAATAAAATTGCACGTGTTTCACGGAATTCAGTTGATTCCATTTTGGATGCCTTACAAAAATTCAAAGGTGATCGTTATTTTACAAATCTGGATCTGGCTTCTGGATATTTACAGATGCCTGTAAAAACTGAAAAACTGACTGCCAACCACTGTACTGCCTTCTCCTATAAAGAACGTCAGTGGATGTTTGCTCGAATGCCTTTTGGTATGTCTAGTGCTGTGTCAATTTTCATAGCTGCCATGCATGCTGTATTTGGTCCTGAAACCGAAGAGTATCTAACTCAATATATGGATGACTTGCTGATTTTCGACAAAGAACTCTCAAGCATCTCGAACATCTGGACGAAGTGTTGCAATGACTTCAAGAAGTGGGGGAGGACTGTAAAGATGCGAAAGTGTGAATTTGTCCAAAAGGAAATTACCTACTTGGGTCACATTGTTTCTGGAGATGCTATCAAAATCCAGCCAGACAAAAATTCAGCCGTTAAGTTATTTCCTAAACATAAAACTGGAAAGAATGTTTGGAAGTTTCTAGGCCTCGCAAACTGCAGGCAGAAGTACATTGAAAATTTTGCAGCTAAATCTGAATTGCTCACCAAGTTGTTAGGTAAAAATCAAAGTTGGATTTGGGAAGTCGAACAAGAGGAACGTTTCCAGCTACTGAAGAATGAGCTTGTAAGAGATGCTGAATTAGCACAGCCTGATTTTGAAAAGGATTTCTGTGTCCAATGTGATGCTTCTGGGAAATGATTGAGTAGTATTCTTTTGCAAATGAATGGGAGAGAGAGGAAAATCGTTCAGTATGCAAGCAGCAAACTGAAGGAGAACGAACGTCATTACTCCATCCATGAGTTTGAATGTTTGGCCATCATCTTTGGAGTTGAGAAGTATGCTGTTTACTTGAAGGGCAGGTCCTTCACTAACTACAGTGATTACAAAGAGCTGGTATCGTTACAAGACGCCAGAAACTAGAACAGTCGTTTGACTCGTTGGTCTCTAAAACTCCAACAGTACCAGTACAAAATAGGAACCTAACCTCAGATTGCGTTGTTCCTATCACATTCAAGAAGGAATTTTATTTAAGATAGGGTCAGACAATCAGTCCCTTTGGAACTTGTGTGTTCCAGTGGTAATCAAGCAACCTCTCTTGAAAATAGTTCATGATGAAGCTGGACATTTTGGAGTATCCAAGACATTGAAGCGACTTGCAGTACGATACTTCTGGAAGGGCATGAAGGATGACGTAAAACAGGACATCCGAGATTGTGAAATTTATGCCCAGAGTAAACCAGACAAATTAGGGATATTCAAGGAGACCCTTCATATCAGTCCCAAGCAACCTCACAAGATGCTTTCTCTGGACTTGGTTGGGAAGCTTCCTCGGTCTAACGGATACCAATACATCTTGAACCTTATTGGTGTGGGTACATGTTTTGTCTCCGCATATGCTTTACAGACTGCCAGCACTGCAGAAATTATAAGCATGCTTCAGAGAGGATATTTTGCTCACTATCCAAACGTTATGTTTACCTAAGCGACAGAGGAACTCAGTTTACCTCTAAGCAGTGGAAAGAATTTACCAAAAGCTGTGGTATCCATCATGTTTGCACCACAGCTTACAATCCAAAAGGGAACATGGCAGAACGAGCAAATCAAGAGATAGTCAGATTACTTAGTTTATTTTGTTATCGAGAACATCAGACTTTGTCTCGATACATGATACAAAGTTGTTTGGTTAATTAATTATTCCATTTCTGAGACTACTGTATATTCACTTGCTGAACTATTCTTCAACCATTCCATACCCAGAGAGATCCTAACTCATTTCAATTGGCCCGAACGGGAAGAAGCCCAACCGGATTGGAAGTCGAAATTATTCTTAGCCCAAGTCAGGGAGAAGAAGAAGCTATCGAAGAATATAAAACTAAATAGAAATGCCAAGTCAGTGACAGTTGGAGACTTTGTGATGGTTAGAAACCACTCCTTAAGCTCCCTACTAGGTAGGACCTTATGTAGTGGACAAAGTGGAAAATAATGTTGTGACTGTTAATTCCAAAGACTAGAGAATTGTATGGTAACGTTAACTTGGATAACCTAAAACTTGTGCACTTTTTAGAGAATAAGAAGAAAGAGTTTGTATTACAAAACTAAGTTTCCTCCAGATAGATAACTTCCTTCCTGAAACTTAGTTTCCGAAAGGAAGAGGCAGATGATATGATCCATATTTTTATGTGACGTCACAACTTTAAAATATGTCACTGATATATTATACTTTTATGAAAGGACACGTAAATGTTGTGTTATTGTATGTAATATTGAACCTTGTTTGTAATGTATATATTTTGTTTAATGTTTATTATATTTTATGCTCTATTATGAGTAGTTTAATGTATCTTCATGTTTATGAGAGTGCACTATGTGAATTTGTATTTCTAAACATGTGTAGTCAGTTTTGTTGATAACATCCTTTTGTAGATAGCAAGTGATTCATCTGTACTTGAATCTGTGTTCTCGAAAATAGTATAAAAGCAAGGATATCGCATAACAAATAACACACTTTCACCAGCCCTGGCCCAAAACCATGGTAACGGTTGAAGTTTTTGCTTTCGATGACGTGCGACCGGCCAAGTGAATGCATCACTTCAATGTGAAGTCACGTGAAATGACAAAACGACAGTGTTGCAGTATGCAGATATTAAACACCAGAACAAGAACAATGTCTAGATGAGGATGTGTACTACAGGCTGTGGAAAAGGAGATGCGATAGCCACTAACGCTGTCAAACGGTTGGGCGGGAACTTTACGTCACATACCATGAAGAAGTAATAGGATCTGAGCTGATTATGTCATTTGCGACTAGTCCACTCAGAATTAGTTCACTTCATCAAATGATTTACTAAATCTCATCAATTTACATTGTCGAATTCATTATTTGAGTTTCTTTTTTTTTTGGTTTAGGTTCAACATCTTCTCCGAAGAGAAAATTATGCTCATTTCTTTGTTTTTCTTGACCCTGTACATCCAGGTGTGTTATATACAGTGTACGTACAACTATAGATTGAATTGTATATGATTGTATCTTCTCCAAATATGATGTATAAAGAAACAAACTGCCGGAGAAGTAAGTGAGGTCAGTGTACAATTTTATATTACTATTATAGTGGAACCACAAGCAGAGAAACCTGCGCAGACTCGCGACTCCTGTGCACCGTACTCCAGTGTGGAGGGAAGGGGGAGAGTGGAGCATGCTCTCTTGTAGCCCGAGTTGAACGAAAGAGGAGGAAGGTTCTTTTTCTTGTGGTCGCTCTTATAAGTAAGGGGAACTGTGATTTTCCATTCATCTATTTTATCACTTCTTCATCATCTCAATTGACTTAAATGGCCGGAAGAGCAAAGTAAATTTATCAAATATAAATACAAACACGTACCGTTTAATAAATAACCAAAATGGAATGAAAAGTTAACAGTTTGTATTTTTATTGCTTTATGTGAATATGTAGGGAAAAGCGAGAGAGAATTGTACACCAATGGCAAAGAAATGGTAGGCGAATTTCCCCATCACCATTTTCCTCCAGTCTGTTTTCCCCAATCTGGTGATTACAAATTGAAATAAGCAGAGGTAAACACCCGCTTTCCATTTTTTAAAACAACACAGGATGTAGAACAAAAAAGATGAAAATAGCGATGGACAATTTGCCTACTATTATCTATCTCTTCGTGAATAAAAATGCGTATAAATTTAGAACCACAGTAAAGAGCTTGTTAATGTAACATTTGTTTTATAGAAGATTATTTGTGTCACATTTTCCATTACAAAATACACTAAATTACTTCTTAACTTTCTTAAAGTATTATTGTTTTTACTAATTAATAGATATAACTAGACTATAGGTTAGTACACCCAATTCAACAACCCAACGTCCACGGAGTACATCTTGGACTGCATTTTGCAGACTAACGAGGCTCTGGTGTCTGGACCTAAAGCCCGTATAATCCTCGTAGGACTGTGTTTGTGCTGTCCTGTGTTTTGTCCTTATGTGATGCACACAAAATGTTAGAATCACTCACTCACTCTAAACTAAAGAAATATCACAACGTAAATTAACATAACACAACTTAAACAGCAAAAATACAACTTTGATTGGAAATTAAATCTAAAAAATATAACGTATCGAAGATCTGCAGTATTTATAGGTGTTATGTAAACACGCCGACCTTACCCGGGTCACTTCTGGTAGGTAGGGCAAAGATGAGAACTTTGAACTTTCGGAACCAAACATAACAACTTCTCTCTTCTCATTTATTGTTCAACAATAATATCAGTCACATCTGGCTCAAAAAAATAGTTCATTCTCTCAGGTTACCGTGCAATGCCACACTCTTTCCACCTTTTAATGTGGAGTCTTTAATTTCTGGAGCAGAAACCAAGTGCGGCTTCTTGCATTGAGGTCCAAGAGAGAGCACGTCAAGGTCAGTGGAATGCGTAGAAGCTATCCATTTCCTTGCTTTCTTCCGGTGGTACGCTTTGCATCTCTCAGCTTTATCTGCGACGTTTAAATGCCTAATACGGATAAAGGTTCTTGTCCGTGCGTACACCTTTATAACACAAGGATCAAGTTCGGGGCTCTTGTCTGCTAACGCTTTGGCCAGTGTTTTTATTATTCCCCGTCCTTTAGCTACCGTTCTACCGTGCATAGTACCAAAGATAACTTCGAATTCCTTCACTTTCTCCAGCCATTTTTCTGATGGAACGATCAAACCGCCTCGTGATATTTTCTCGATCCAACCACTGGTAGAAAAATTACGTGGTGAGATCTGTAGAACCTCGCCAGTAGGATGCCCAAGAGTTTTATCTACCGTTCGGCATCGGAAAGCTACGTAGCCTGCCAAATATCGCAAGCCTTCCTCACAACACTCACTTTCAACGACTGGGAAAGGTACGCACTCTAGGGTTAAATTGTTCACAGTAACATCGCGAATTTCTGTTTCATCACTCTCAATCACAGAGATGACCTGTGCCATTTCAGGAACCAGGCCTGTGAAAAGTTGGGAAGTAAAGTAGTCTGAGTTATTGTTGCACTCCATCGTAACAGGCGAAGTATTTTCCAGGATTATACTCCCTACATTCCTGCTCATAATAAGAAGTCGAAGGCGGTTTTTGAAGTCGACAGGGAGAGGGTTGTCGTGTGTCCTTCCGATTGCCCTGACTTGTGAAAACAAATTTTCCAGACAATCCTGATTTAACCGTGATGTTAATAAATAATCTATACTACAACTTTTCATATCATTGTATAGACCCAAGAGGGAGCGAATGGATGTCATGAATCCTTTCTGGAAGGGTAGAAGTGACAAGGATTTACCTACTCTCATATGCTGACACGTGTTGTAGAATTTTTTTAGCACTTCATCCTGAGCCTGATATTCAAGTCCGAAAGCACTTCCTACAGAAGCGTCAGCTTTCTGGGGGATTCTGCTATTCATTATGTCGAATGCATCGTTGACCAGGTGAAAGAAATTTGCAGTCTCTTGTTCTTCGGGAATTGTGTAGCTAATTGCTTCTGCAGTATGTTTCGAAAATAACTGGCAAGCAAGGGATACACGCTGTCGTTCTCTTCCTGACACAGATAGGTGATACTGTGTCAATTTAGGGCACAGCTTTATTTCTCCACAATCGATAGTTAAAAGCCGTTCAATGATTTCCCTACCGATATGCTTCCCTCCAGATAGAGTTAAACCATTATCTACAAAGTGGTTTCGGAGCAGCTTCATCTTGTGTGGTATATCCGAAAAAACCCACACTCGTGAGTTTGGTTCTGTGGGATTCGTAAAGCAAGGATTCATGTATGTTACTGCCAAATCGTTCCACACTTTAGAGTTTTTGCCTCCCAAGTCACAAACTACAGCTACCACTTTAAATCCAACATCGTGCATCTCTGTAATTGCACTCTTTAGCAATGATCCTGTCATCTGCACATCAAAGTTATAATATATTGGTTGTTTCCAATTACTTATCAAACCACGTGCCATAATTACTTGCACTTGACTGTAAGGGCCATATACCTTATCTTCCTCTTGATCATACGACCTTCGAGAGTCAATGTTCATCTCATCAAAGCACAAAACACTTAATATTTCATTTTTCCCTAGTTGAAATGCTTGATTCTTCATTAATGTTAATACATCGTGTAAAAACCCAGTATTACAATGGAAAGAACGCGAGACCCACCTCTTAAGAGTCGATAATGCTGGTAATGGCATGTGCATTTTGGACCTCAAATAACTATAGCATCTTTTGGAAATGCATCTCAACGTTAGGGCTCGGCTTATGTCGTCCTTTTTCCAGCAAACATTCTTCTTTCCATTAACAAGATAGTCAACCTGTGCTTCCGTAAATATACTTGTCAATGTTTTAGTTGCAGTTTCTTTGACGTTTATTTTACTTTGCTTGATTTCATTACTTTTCTTTCTTAGAGTTTGCCTCAATCGCCTTGTTTGTCTTGTAAGTTGATCAACTTGATTTTTCAACTGCCTGTTTTTTATTTCTAGGTTTCTGATTCTAGTTTCTAATGCTTTTTGTATCAACGAGCTATGTTCATTTACCTGTATTTATTTATCTCTTGTTTGCTTTGTTTTCTCACTCATGATTCCTCCATGTATGGGCACAAAGTTGGAATTGTCAACTTTAGTAAATGAAATAATTTCATCAGGTGGTACCAAATTCATCGTTGGTACTGCATCTTGCTTAAGAATCTTTCTCCGATGTAAACCTAAAAGTTCGCTTTTCAGATCACGTACATAATCTTGTGGGCAGAAATGCGCACTGCAGATTCTAGCATTCGCATGATTCACGTTAGAGTTTCCACAAACACGAATCCAAAGCTCGGTGACGGAAGAATCCTTTGGAAAAACGTGGTATATAATGCCTTTTGTTTTGGCACTGTAATTTCTGCATCCTACTATTGCGCACGAAGGCATTTTTCATTTTATACTGAGGACTGAGAACACGGTACAAAATCAGATCACAAATGACAATAGTTTCCAGATGTTACTATAGTGCTGATTAAACAATATAAAAAAGTCAAGACAGCGTTTGTAATTCTTCTTCTTCTTCTTCGTGACCCTCACCGCCGGGTGTGTGCCAGTCTTGGTCAAGAAGGTGTACAACACTGGGAATTGTGGAGGAGTACCATAGAATTGAATACGTAGTAGTAGTTGTGGTCATATAGTTATCGCAATACTATACTTCACTTCACTGAACTGTAACACTGATCACAAACTTGCATATACACACAAATTTTAAAATTAAATACTACTCTGACTGGCAAAACTATATAATATCCCCATTGTACGAGGGGAGGGAGACGATAAGAGGGAGTGTATGATACAGGAAATGGTATCTTGGCTCTGTGCGGTCTGTTAAATAGGGCGTGTCTGTGTTTGTTCCTTAACGGCCAATGGAACAATAGATAATTTGGCGTTTGTTTGATTACTCTTCAATCACATACAGGAGATTCATAACGTGATGTTCTTTTGATTATATGAAAAAAATACTGGTGATATTTTTAAGGATTCTATAGAGCATAAGTTTAAAATGTATTATACAAATTAGTAATAGTATTTTTAATATTTGTGGCAACGTATTCAATTCACTGAATTATTCTTAAAAATGTATACTACTATGTAAGACCATTACAGACACATTAACATTTATTTCATAGAACGTATAAGCTATATTAAAAAATACAATACTTCTGCAATTGAATTGTACTTTATGACCAAGTTACAAAGCAAAAATTAAAGCATTAAGCTAAACTCCTACAGCTTATCAAAATCTAATTACGGCTTCGCAGTAACCAACTTAGCTTTGAACAAAACTTCGTATATATTTTGTGCTTATAAAATACCGACACGAAAGTTGTCGTATTAATCATTTTACACATCGGTAAGAAGCCACACTTGGTTTCTACTGCAGAAATTAAAGACTACACATCGAAAGGTGGAAAAAATCTGCCCTTGCATGTTGACCTGAGACTGCAGTGGCGTGCCCAGGATTTTCGAAAGGTTGGGGTTACGTACACTATTTTTAGTAGTCATCCCTCATTTTACCATCTTTTCCTACATTTGACGTTCTTTCTTTTTAGGAATACTGGGCCAACGGGAAGGGTTACAACCCCCACCAACTCCCCCTTGGGCACGCCACTGCCTGTGAGAATGAAATATTACTTTATGCCAAGTTTGCGTGAAAGCAAAGTTGTACAATATTACATTTCATGTTAGGCAGACTTTGATATATTCGCGGAAACATGTTGTGCACTGAAGAAAAAAATACAAGTGCATAGCCTAGTGTAAATATAGCGTACATAAATGCTGATTTGAACTTTTATTTTCTGGTATGCACAGTACATTATGTTCAACGTACTTGGAAGATGTATCTTGTAATAAATAATAATAACAAGTGGTGTGCGCTATCTAGAAAAGTCGGGACCGGGATCGGAAAGAAAAATTCCGTCCCTATCCCGACTCCAGCAAATGACTTCCCTACTTTTCTGGATACTGAGCAGTCGGGAAATACCGAATGGTCATTTTAAAACGGTATTAATTCTTTTCTTTTCTACATTGCAAGTGCCTGGAACTTATCGGAAATTGTTAGTTTTCATTCCAGAAATGCAAAGACAATCAATTAAGGTGAAAATGACGTGTAAAATTTGAAATTTTCAGTGCCTCGGAAAATTTCGGAAATTTCCCATCCCGAAAATTTCCCGACTAGTCGAGAAATTGCGAATATTTCCCGTCCCGAATGTCAGGATTTAAAAAAATTCCCGTTCCGATCAATAATATTCTGTCCCGCATAACAATAAGTACCTATCGATATTTATTTTCAATTTGTCTGAAGCCACAAAATGTAAATGGGTGGAAATGCTCATTTGTGTACTCGATTTCGTGTTTTCAGTTTTTTGGTATGGTTTTCCTATCTGCATAGTGCAACACTAGCGCATAGATTTGGAATTCATTTCATGGATAAATTCACTTCTTACCGTCGTTTCGTCATTTCGAGTAAACAACGGATTGGCCCAACCTTACTTCTAATAACCTTGACTTTCACCACGGATCGACGAAGATTTTAAACTTAAAAGGAACTCATTGGTGTTGTGCATACATCTTGAAATGGTAGTTTGGGGTGCAAGCTAGGCCTATGCAACCATAGGTAAGCAGATATTATGCATTGATGCTATGCACAATACTGCAACCATTCTACATTAAATAATAAAGCTAGCCTAAGGATTAATTTGGAAATAAAAGGCTAAAGAGCAAATATTGTCTCAGTTATTATTGCATATCTCTTGGTGTGGCAGTTCAGGGTTCAAGCTAGGTCTATGTGATCATAGGCATGCCGATAGCCACGCATTGAGTTTATGTGTTTTTAGTTGAGTCAATTCATCGACAAAGTGAAATCCTCGCCTTCGTCTCAAGTATATTCGCATTATAATTGTCATAAATAAAGAATAAAACTTTTTAGTTTATCTACTGCAGGGAATGTGGTTTTATTCCTCTGTGCTGTGAATATTGCCTTTGCCTAACTCTATCCCTGTACCTGAGAGGAGTCTGTGTACTTCACCGAGTCTCATCGTTCACCGCTGAGTATTATTAACTCATTATTAATAAATATAATAATATGTTTAATAGTATAATAATATAGGCCATGAACGTATCAACCTCGCCCTTTAATAAAGAAAAATTGAAATTGTAATTGAAATGCCCTTTGTACATCATTTGGTTTGGCTCTGTTTATCTTACCAATTCATTATTCTTTATCGATGAGTCAACACACTATTTTAGCATAATTTAGATTCAGAAATGACACTTACCGCAGATAATCCACTGTCATTTTACAATAAGTAATACACATCTGGAATAACAAACCTCATACTTTGTGACAGTCTTTAATAAATTGTGCTTATTTGCATTGCATAATTCATATTAAAATTACATCGATTATATTTTTAACTTCAGAAAAAACAAAGTAGAAAAGTTAACCAAGGATTAATTATATTTACCTACTATTAATAATACAGGAACATTAAGTTTCCTTTGTTTATAACATCTTTTGGATGGTACAGTCGATAACTTTGCAATGTACATAAGTGCAAGTAATACAGAATTATGTTGGTTGAAGTTCCTGTTTTTATTATACAGGTTAATTAACTCGACCAAGTGCCAAACACAATATATCGACTCTGTAACAAGTAGACAGTGAAATAACGAACATGAACAAATGTTCACGTGAAAGAGAAGCAAGTGAAAAGAGACATGAGGCTTTCATTGTTTTGAAAGTTCCTTTTTATTCATTGATTCGTTTTTTTTTATTGACTTAGAATTGATCTTTATTTTATAGTGTTTTAGCACATACACGTTCAGCAGTATACATATATAGACATTTAATAAACCAATACTTCTACTCTGTAAAATTATAGAATATCTTATGTCAAATTAGGTAGTAGCCAAGAGGAAAAGATAAGGAATTCAACTAAAAAAAATGTACTGTGTAATGCTGATATTAATGAAGGTGACGTAGGTGCTTTGCTTATTTTGCTGTTGAAAACATGTTTTTTTCAGATAGGAAATCTTACACTTAAAATTTAAGATATTGATGAATATTTTAGGTCATTTCTTTTAATTGTTTATGTAATAGTTTCTTAGTTTGTAATTTTTCCTGTTTTAATGTATTTTTTTCAAGCGCGTATATAATTAATATTAACCCCATCCGCTCCATTTTTTCCCCAGAAATAATAAAGTCGAAGCTGGCTAACATTCTTTAATATCAAATATACTTTTATTCCGATCTTCATTTTTCTTTCGTATGCTTATTAAATAAACCAAATTTTTCCTTTTCACATAATTTCCCAAACAATCTTTTCTCCCATGTCTTAGGTTGAAGTTTAATTTATTGTTTAACATAGTATTTATAAATTAAACATACAAGTTATAAAATTTGTTACCAACGAATGTCACCAACTTGCCAAACAGATGTATCTTTCTGTAGTAAGATTGAATTTGATCACGAAACAGCATCATTTCTTTACCAAAGACATTCTGTTGATGCACGACAATGCATGACCACATACTGCTATCGCACAATTTTCACGCTACAGGATCTCAGCTGTTACTGCCACATATACCCTTACAGTTCTGATCTTGCTCCAAGCGATTTTTACCTATTTCAACCTAACAGAACTGACTTTGAGATCAGCATTTTCTCAATGATGAAGAGGTGAAGCATACTGACATGCTGAAAAATATTTCTATGCTACTTGTATCCAAGCACTAATGAAATGCTGGGGTATATGTATTTGTATAGAGGAAGAATACTTCCAGCAATAAAAGTATTTTTTAGATATCCAAAAATCAAAAGTCTTAAATTGAATTTTTAACACTCCTCACTCATCAATCCAGACCATAGAAGACAGCAACCCATTCACCCAAAAATGCTCCTACACACCTAAAGCATCCTATGTAATGACATCAATATTGGAGGAGCTGTTAATCTTCTGGGACTGTCCATATGTGGCAGCTCTTTGCTTGGCATGATAAGAATTTTCTGAAGGTAAAGGTAAAATAAAAAGGGTAAAGTGTTCCCCTGTGCTTAGCACCACGCCATGAAGGCATATAGGGGGTGTGGGGGTAACGCCCCACACTTTCTTGATCCGGTCATGAGTGGGAGTGATGTGATCAGCATCACACTCCTGACCACCCTTACCCTCCAGAGTTTCCCCCAGGTACCCATGTTATTCGACGCTGGGTGGGCGCCTTGGCCACTTCCACCATTAGAAAAGTTCCCGGATTTGAACCGGCCAGGGATCGAACCCGGGACCTTTAGCATGGTAGTCAGACACGTTGCCGACTGAGGATCTTGTTAAAAATTAAACTCCAATCGGTCTGTCAGTAAATGGAGTGTTGATCTTGACATGAAGTGATTTAATTTACATTAGCATCACTTTTCTGCCAGATTTGTCTAAACTCAATGATGAGAATGTACAATGATATGATGAAATTGATGAAGGGGAAGTCACAACACGACGAAAGCACATCACCTGTAGAAATTCACATAAATATAAGTGGTGTATGTTTAGTACATATGCTCCAAAAGAAACATAATAGTTTCTGTATCACTACCAGGTGGCATTACTGAGTATAATAGAGTATTTTATTCAAGCTTTTTCCCACAATATGTACACATGATATTTCAGGTTTGACTACCTTTCATTTATCTTCAATTAATACAAGATGAATTTAATTGTTGATTATAGGAGTTAATTGCTAGATAGGTATTGTGTTCTATTGTTGTGTATGTCAATTTCTATGGAGATAGCAGAGAACCGCAACTGCCTCTCCAATTGATGATCAATGGAATCATCAGTTTTCTCACCTTAGAGTGCAATGATGTTGAGAGGGATGTCAACAACTTGCCTCTAATGATATAGCCTAGACCACCATCAAGGGAAGAAAGCAAGCAGAATGTGATTAATTAAAGGTTGGTTTTGAATGTGTTAAGCCACGTACAGCTGTATTAAATAAACATATTTTGGCTACTTCTTTATCCAATGGCGAAATAGAACTTTTGTTACATTTAGGATAATATATATGTATAGCATATGTAGTATTGCTTATATTATATAATCAGAATATGTAAAAGAAGTTAAAAATAAGAAAATAGTCGTCTCCCGCTGCAAGACATGTTGAGTTGTTGACTAGTAATCTAGCAAGAAAGGTTCTGGGTTTGAGCTCTGCTTGATGGATGGTATTCACTTTTGAGTGTTTCGTCTTCAATTTCATCTAATCACCACAGTGATTAACCTAAAGAGGAATAAAAATGACATAAAATAAGAAAAGTGCTAAAGAAGGCCATAATGGAAATTTACACACACATGTATGTGTAAGGATAAAATATAAGGTAAACCGGGGTATTAACGACCACCAAATTGCTATTTCATTCAAGAAATTCATCAGGAGCTGTTCTAGAAAACACAAACAGGATGCATTATGGAATGTATATTTTCTAGTTTGCATTAATGACAACACAAACGAGTAGGAATATAATCCAAAGGCAAAAACAACAATGAATTGAAAGGTAGGTTGAATGGTGCCAATTGCCCCTTTGCTGAGTAATAAGGACCAGCCAATGGGGTATCAAGGACCAGTCTGCTTTTGAATAGTACATCCTTCTTTTTCAAAACACAATAATCTTGAACTACGTCACACAAGTCTTGTTTGTTCCTTCCAAAACCCCACTGAGGAAATAGAATGAAGCCCTCCTCTAATTGTGATTCTTCTGCAGCTGTTAGTGCAGTAGATATTCCAGGATGCACTTTTAACTTCATACAGCCGCTCAGCAGTTCTTTATGGCATTTTTGCGCATCTGCCTTTTGGCAGGTTCCGTTTCCCGGTCTAACTACGTAGCTTACACGCCATTTGTGTGCAGAGCACTATTTACAAACAAAAGAGATATCAAAGGCCATGCACATGGCTGGTGCACCTGTCGCTTCACATTTCTTTGCGCTTTTTACGAAATTCTAGCACATGGTCCTAAATGCCCCTTGGTCCTTAATACCCTGGTTTACCTTAGCCAATGATTGACGAGATCTGGTAGGCAAAAATAGAGAAGATAATTAAAAGTAATAACCATTATCGATTCTTGCATGGATGAGAATATAAGCTAAAATTTGTGAGTACTTGTACTCAGACATTGCTCATCTAGCAGTATATGTTCTATACTTTGTTTTTAACATTGGAAAGATTAGGAGGAATTATGGAAGAGGGCAGTTCGTTCCCTACTCTAGCAGAGGAAAAAATAAAAGTGGTGTCAAATTTCACTAGGTAGCACTTGAAAAGCTGTTATTTTGATTATCCTCGTTTGTTGATAATGACAATTTTTCTTCTCAATTTTAATTTCTCAAATAGGTTTTCAGGTGTTTCTGTTTGCAAAGATAGGTGAATGAAGCAACATGGATTCAGTTTTCATAATCTGCTCATGTTGAGATATCTGCTTTCTATTAGGTTGGGAAGATGTGATCAGATATATATATATATATATATATATATATATATATATATATATATATATATATAGTACACACAAGATTCAAACATGAAATTTGGGGTATTTGATCTTTTATTTTATATGCATATGCATATTACATTAGAATTTATCAGGTATAAAATAATATTAAAAAAATACTTTTGTGGGTTTATTCTTAGACTGTTAAACTTGCACTCTTGGTCATTAAGTCTTCATTTAGTAACGGTACAATTGATTCAGGTAATTTTACTGCAAAGATGGGTGTTGTCTGTGTAAAAATAAAATGTTTCACATTTGACCACATTTGATAAATCTGCTGTGAGAAGTATACAAGAGAGTCTAAAATAGATTCCTGTTTGATACCAGTCATCCAGTGGCAGTATATTGGGGAGAGAAGAAGTTGTTGAGTTTGTGAAAAAAACTGTCAAATGCTTTAGCCACATGAAAAACACCAAATTTCCAGCAATTCTCTTTCTTATCAATGACTGTAAGCAATGCTTTTGTTGTGCAGATTAAATCACTGACGTGGGTATGAATTTTCGTTTGTATAGGAACAACACATGTTGTTTTCCACTATATTTTGGAATGAAAATTTTATGTATTTCAGGTGACCTAAGATGTGTGGCAATAAGAGTCTGATCATTACCAGGAGTTTTCAATCATATAGGATTTAATTTGAATTTGATCATTCTCATAGATTTCTTGAAAGTATTGTTAAATTCTTCATAGTTAATTTAATCAGATATTTTATTTAGTGCATCTTTTGAATAATACAGTTTACTACAGACACTTCACAAATATTGGTTTATGGTATTTATATTTCTTAATCCAAAAGGTTAGGTGGGAGAACAGCATTTGCTGAACCTCGCCCGCTATATAAAGGTATTATTATTATTATTATTATTATTATTATTATTATTATTATTATTATATATTATTGGGATTCTTACCATAACTTTCCCAAGTTTTGATTTGTTGGTATAGAGATGCCAACAAAATACCTTGTGGTGTAGAACAGAGCCATTGTTAAGTTTTTCTCTTTTGGTGGGCAGAGGGAAGGGGATAGTGAATGTATGGAGGAAATAAGTTCAGAGAGATAATTTAATTTTTCAAAAACAAGTTGAGTATCACAGTTAAGTATCACAGTTGAAGTTATCTTTATAATAAACATAAAGCAAGAATTGACATATTCCATATTATGATTCACAAAAGGAAATGTTCAAGTTATAGACACAATTTCAGAAACTTGACAAATACCACAGCCTTGCATGGAGATAGGAAAGTCCAATCAAACTATTATTGTCCTTTATTCATTTTTACCCACTCATTTATTTCCTTCCTGAGGTCTGCTTTCTATATGTTGTGGCTGCTGATTTAACTTTACTGGAGGCTGCCTGAGGTTTCTTCAACTTTCTTGTACTCTTAGAACGAACACACTAGCTTCTTCTGCCAACTTGCTTTTCTGAGTAGTGGCTTCTTACTCTACATTTACCTTATCTACTTCCTGTTTTGTGAGATGCTTGCAGCAGTTCACACCAGCCTCGACAAGAGTTCTCTTACTACCTCATTGTTTAAGCTGAGCAGTCCCATGTATTGTCAGTGTGTTAGAAATAGAGAGACATGCATGCATGATGCAATGTAGGAACATATGTTGTGAAAGAAAACCAGAAACAAAGGTGAAAAAGTGATGTAATATGAATGAAAATGACATATTTTGCTTGACATTGTTCAGTCCTTATTGCCTCTCTTGGGTGCTGTGGTATTCAATTTTTATTTTTCCTCATCAGTACTATATGCAAAATTTTGTAGGAATTTAAATCAAACACTTATTGTGGAACTATTCAGTGCCCAGTTTATAAGCTTGAAACATGTAATGTGTGAGAACATTTATGAAATGTAATGAAATGTTATTAAAAAAAAATACGAATTCCATAATTCACCATTCTCTGCCTTAATAGGCAGGTTTTTCACTGCCCTCTCAAGACTTTTCAATCTTGCACCTTGAAGTTTGACATACTCTATAGAGCAACCCCAAATAAAATAACCTTCGGCTAAAGTCGTTCCTGCACCTTCCCCTCGATTCGTTTAGCTTGGGTCAAAAGGAAGCATGCATCACTCTCCACCTCCCCTCCTTGCGGTAGTATGGTTCACAGGAGTTGCGGGTCTGCTCAGGTTTATTTGCTGGCAGTTCCACTATATCATCTGATAGTTTCTCCTTCCCCAGATTCTTTCATCATTAACCATTCCTTCCAGTGAATCCATTAGCACACAGTTCTTTCTTAGCCAGTGCCTCAACCATTTCTTTTCTTTACTTCATCACTTCTAGAATTGCTCAATCACCAAGTCCTTCCAACACAGTTTTATTCCTTAACTTGCCCATTTCTCATCTCCATTCCTAGGGGTCCCGGGTTCGATACCCAGTGGAGGCACATAGTAGTTCGGATCCCACTTTAAACTGTAGGCCCAGTCCCGATTAGGCTTACTGTGCATAAAGTGGACTTAAAATACCAAATCAATCAATCATCTTCATTCTTCACCATACCAAAATTTCTAAAACATCTAGTTGTTTTTAATCACTTCTTCTTAGCATACATTTTTCTACACCATCCCAAGTAACCACATCCATTGGGCCAAGATCAGTTTTACATGGGAAAAGTTGGCTTCACGTTGGTTGGCAAATTGACGTTCTTACGTTGATGATACTGTGTGACTGAGGAAGTGCTGTGTATTTTCCCTTTATTTTCATAAATAATTTGTACTATTGTTTATATTTTGCCTCACAATAAATTATAGAGTCTATAAACCAGAACACAAATCTATCCATTCTTTAGTTTTCAGTACATTCTGCAAACGTAAAGCCATACTTTGGTCCAATGTAAAAACTACGTGTTGGGCCAATCTTAGAACCACAGCCAAAATTGCCATTGCACAACAGTATGTTTTTACGTTGGGCCAACCGTGGTGTGGTGAATACTGTCATATTTTTAGTAAAAAAAAAAAAAAAAAGTAAAGTTCTCCCCTGTGCTTAGCACCATGCCATGAAGGCGTATAGGGGGTGTGGGGGTAACGCCTCACACTTTCTTGATCTTGTCATGAGTGGGAGTGATGTGATCAGCATCACACTCCTGACCGCCTTTACCCTCCAGAGTTTCCCCCAGGTACCCATGTTATTCGACGCTGGGTGGGCACCGGGGCCACTTCCAACGTTAGAAAAGTTCCCGGATTTGAACCGGCCAGGGATCGAACCCGGGACCTTGAGCATGGTAGTCAGACGTGTTACTGACTGAGCCACTGCAGTCACTTCATATTTTTAGTAGCGATTCAATGTATCTAAACAAACTGCTACCTGATACACAAAATTCTCAAAATAAATATTTGAAGCGTATAATTTTAGGAGGGTGCTACCTTAGTTATTATTCGCCCATCCCAATATTATACCCTGAACTACGTGGATCGATTTGGCTTGCTTGCAGGAGACAAAGAACTCAAAATGCCCGAGTGCACAAATCTGTGTTAACACAATCCTGTTGAGAAATGGGGGAATCATCTAGTTACCCGTCCCAACAAAATTATGTACGCTCAAAAGAACCTACATAGACAATCTCATTCACACTAGATTTTTCTTCGTCAATGGCTTACTTATAGAACAGTAATGACTTTTGTATTATTTGATTCATTAAAAGTGTTACTCAAAATTAACAAGCTTTTATTCATGAATAGTTTTGTTATGTAAAACAAGAACAGTGATTTGACCAGTACAATAAAGTTCAAATTCTTAAATACCCTGAATAGATCAATTCAACGAACACACTTTTACGGAGTCAACAAAATTCACAAGTTACCCGGAAGTGGACCTCAATTACAATTTACACTCTCCCATTCCCTTATTTTTGTAGTTTTCTTATTTTTGTTCTGTTCTGTACTGCCTATAATTAATAGAAATATATTCTCACAAAATTTAGCTTCTATGCACACACACACCCACTCTCCCTCTCAATTCTTCATTCAAGGAATTCATAAGATTAAAACCTAATATTTATATATATACACACACTCATTTGAAATACATCCAACAATCATACTTACACTATTAACGTCTTGCCGAAAGAAGTCACTGATAGATCTTTATAAAAAATTGTTACGTGATATTCCGCCGGTTCGGAGTAGAGAGATAAAAAATAAATTATTTATGACTGATTGATTTTTTGTAGGAAAGAAGTCAATAAAGTTACTCATGAATCTAGAACAAATATTAAATCTCTTAACAGCAAACATCTCATCTTAGCGAGTTACAAAAAAGCAACTTCATAATACAAAAGCCCATATTGACCCCTTTCCTTTCCCGTTACGTAAGTTGGCACAATCCAGATGGAGTTGGAAGATATGGTAGCTCAAACGTAAAACGTCAGCTATTCAGCCATGCCAATAATGCAACGAAGGGGTGGTAAAGGTTGGGCACTTGTTGATGAACTAGTTGAGAAACCTGAAGTCTCTCCACTCCGGGTGGCATCTGTACTGGTCTGTACTCTGTCGGAAACTGTGCGTCTCTTGTTCCCCGAGTTCCCAGCGCTGCCCGATCGACAAGAAAATTTAGGCATGTGCAGAGTTACCTCTCAGAGAAGCAAAATGCCGTCTATCAAGAAGACTGCGCAACTTGATAATCAGTGACTTATGTGGCCGAGTGGAATACTTCACTCTCGTATATCAAGATAAGAGTGAAGCTGTGGCGGAATGATATTTATATAATATATATCAACCGTTACAGTGGGTCAACCATTTTTAGTACAGTTGGCCAAACGTTGGGTCATCCACTTTTGAATACTTGGGATACAACACTATAAAACAAACAAAACACTTCATCCGTGTCATTCTCAGTTGTTTGTTCATAGGTATAAAAAACATAGTTCTTTTATTAAAGGCTACCTTGAAGATTGCTATTCTCACTTTGACTTTCTGCTTGTGATACATCCCAGGTATCTGAATCTCTCATCTTGTTCAATACTTTGGTCTCAAATTCTCACATTAATTTTCCTTGCATTCTTCCCAATAACCACTGTTTTGGAATTCTTCACATTTACTTTCATCCTGCAAATTGAGCATGCCTCCTAACATCCTAAGCACTGTCCTAGCATCTTCTGCTAACAAGACCATATCATCCGCAAATCTTATACGTGTTATTCTTTTTCCTTCCTTATACTTGAAAGAGTTAATGCAGGTCATAGGCAGAATTCTTGTCATACTCCCCTCCCAATTTCACTTCTATGTGTCATTTCTTCTCCACTCTCTCTTTAGCTCCATATTTTGTGAACAAATTGCTTGAGTTTTCTCTCTTACCAATCTACACGTATCCTTTCCAGTATCTTTGTAAGTTTCATCCAGTTTAATCTAGGTATATTTCAACAGCTGTCTGCAGTAGTCCAGTTTCATCTCTTGTGTCCTTTCCCTTATTGAGACCAAACTGCTTTTCTTCTAATTCTCTGTCAACCTTTCATTTCTTTCTCATCTCCAGGAAACTGCAAAAACACATTTTGCTTTTTCGTTAAAACAATAAAGCATATGAATAGCAAGCTGGATTTTAAGAAGCAATAAGTGCTAAATAATGAATACTGTATATATGCTGTATGTTGAATTTTACTCCATTTATAACTTACAAAAGACTTATATAGTTGGTAATTTTGATATTTATGAAAATTATTGAAATGCACATATTGCAACAAGGAAATAAACATATTCAATTGTACAGTTTCAGTATATGTTGATTTCTCAAACAAAAATTCATCAGTACAGGTATTTGTTTCTGCAATCAATAAATGGCATGAGCATATGAAATCATAACCAATGCACAGAGGATATTCTAAATCTTTGTAACAAATACATTGTAATCATTTAATTTTGAAAAAAGTACATTACTGTCAGTTAGCTACGTATGCAGAATTTTCTAATTTTCTTAGATGTACATAATTCCCTCAACCTAAAAGTACCAGACAAAGATGGAAAGTTCATATCATATCAACTTTAACAGTGTCATAATCTCCTTCCCAAATTTACGTAAGAGATACGAAGACAAAATTTATATGATTTTTCACTCATTGAGGTAATATTTTTTTGTAAATAACATTATAATTTCAAGTCATTAAGAAAACAAGATTGAATGTTTATCTCATTACTAAATTAGAGAAACAATATAACGAATTATATTGTTCCTAATTTCTCACTGACAAAATATAAAATTGTCAAAATGACATGGTTACAAATTTTACATGAATGTCTTAAAGAAGGAAACAAGTATATGATAAAAAAATATATTTAAAATATGTCATTACTCATGAGCTACCACACTGTGAAAATATTAATAATATATCTGGCACGTCATGACTAGGAATTAATTATTATCAATTAAAATAATAATATGGGTTCATGGACAACATATTACAAGATAGTGAGAAAGTATAAGTTAGTATCTTTGATACACACTACACTAGTGGGTTACAACACTAAGAAACCCTTCTGTCCTATCTTCGATTGTACAGGAACCACTTGCTCTGCAAAGAAACATAGGAAACTCAACTAGATATAGAGATACGCCACCCAAGTTGCTGAGAAGTTAATTCTATGGAGCATGAAGACCATTAAGAAGCAGAGAGAAGATATCATCATCATGAGAGATCACTGACGTGAAAGGACAGAAGAACAAAACATGTTCGGTAAGTAATACTTTATCTCTTCATGCACTGTTACTTTCTACTTCCACAATTCTAACATGACTTTCCTACAAGTATCTTATTCTTTACATGACTTTCCTACAAGTATCTTATTCTTTATCCCAAGTCTTAGGCTCCAATCTTACCATTATCACATCACATTCATATTCACCTGTATTTTCCACGATGGCCCTGCTCCCTAACTCCTTATATCACCCTCCATTCCTTTTGGAGGCTAGGCTTCCACCTACATCCCCTCCTTATCTCCTCCATTCTCCTTGGAGGACTAGCTTCTTCTATTTCCCTCCCTACACCTTATGTCTGTCACCTTCCATTCCACCTGGAGGGCTGCTCCTAGATCCCTCCTTACTTCCTTACTCACCCTACATTCTCCTTGGAAGACAAGCTTCCTCCTATTTTGATGCCTACTCCTTATCTCACTCTCCCTATTTCTTATCTCACCCTCCATTTTCCATATCTCACCCTGCATTCTCCATATCTCACCCTTAATTCTCCTCAGAAGACTCTCTACCTCCTATCTCCCTTCCTTCTCATTATCTCACCTTCCATTCTTGTTGGAGGGCTGGAATCCTTCTACATCCCTTCCTACTCCTTAACTTACCTTATTTTTTCCTTTTCTCGCCCCATTTTCTTCGAGGGCTGCATTTTGCCTACATTACTTCATTTCTCCTTGCCTCACCCTTCATTCACCTTGCTGCCTTTTGCCTACATTACTTCATTTCTCCTTGCCTCACCCTTCATTCGCCTTGGAGGTCTTGCTTCCTCCTATTACCCTCCATACTCCTTATATCACCCTTCATTCTCCTTGTGATGGCTGTCTTCCTCCTTCATCCATCCTTACTCCTTATCTCACAATTCATTCTCCTTGGAGAATTCCCTTCCTCCTATTTTGATGTCTACTCTTTATTTTACTCCTTATGTCACCCTCCATTCTCCTTATCTAACCCTCCATTCTACCTGTTAGCTAGCTTCCTCTTACAATCCTTCTTACTCCTTATCTCACCCTCCTTTCTCCTTATAGGGCTGCCTTCATTTTACATTTCTCCTAGTCTTTATCTCACCCTCCATCCTCCTTGGAGGTTTCAGTTCCTCCTATTTGTCTCCCTACTGCTTACCTCACCTTCCATTCTCCTTGAAGGCCGGGCTTCCTCCTACATCCCTCCCTACTCCTTAACAAGCCTTTCTTTCTACTTGAAGTGCTGACTTCTTGTATTTCCCTCTCTACTCCTTAGCACACCCTCCTTTCTCCTTGGATGGCTGGTTTTTCCTACACCCTTCCCTACTCACAATCTCACCCTCCATTCTCCTTGGAGGTCTCAATTCCTCCTATTTCCCTCCCTACTTCTTATCTCAACCTCTATTTTTACCAACCATCCTTTGGAGCTTGTTTCCTTCGTACTTCTATTAACTCCTGGAAATCTTCTTGCATAATTGGTTTTCTCACATCACCAACTTCTTGTAGATCTTTCTATTTCCTATTCCCACTTTTTCCTTCAACATTTTTTGATATTATTTTCTCCGTACTTTTATACCAGTTCTCATTCTTAAGGGCACGAGAGACAGTTTCCACATCCAGCCAGTAGTGAGAACCCAAAACTGCTCCTCCTCCCCAACATTTCCCTGTGGTAAGCTGGGGAGATAGATCTGTGCATTGGATGGTTGTGGGAGGGGGAGAAAACTTAGCATTATTCTTATAGGAGTATTGTTTAACTTGTTCTCTTGGGAATATCAAACTTATGATTATGTAGAAAAACACATCAACAGAAACAGGACACTTTGAAGATCATGCCTGTGTTAGGTAAAGTAGAAAAATAGAAGGTAGAGAGGACTCCAATGAGAATGAAGGAAGAGATATTTTTGAAGGAGACAGAAGGTAGACGGGTCTCGAGGGACAATGGAAGATATGATGAGAAGTAGGAGGAGGGAGATAGAATGAAGTCAAGCTTCCAAGAAAAATGATGGGTGAACTAAAAAGTTGGGGGGAACTAGGAGGAAGCAAGTCCTCCAAGGAGAATGAAGGGTGAGATAAGGAGGAAGTGAATACTCCTAGGAGAATGGAGGGTGAGATAGGGAGTAGGGAGGCATCCAGGAGGAAGTGAGTCATTCTGAGAGAAAGGAGATTGAGGTATGGAGTGGGGAGGCAATGAGGAGGAAGCGAGAAATGGATGGTGCTATATAGAGTAGGGAGGGAACTGGTAGGAAATGAGTCATCCTAGGAGAATGGAGACTGAGATAGAGTAGTGAGGGAACAAGGAGGAAGAAGTTAGTCCTCCAATGAGAATGATGAGAAATAGAGAGGTAACTAGAAGGAGGTGGTGAGTTCTCCAAGGAGAATGTAGGGTGAGGTAAACAGTAGGAAGGCAACTAGGAGGAATTGATTTCTCCTAGGAGAATGTAGGGTGAAATAAGGAGTATTGAGGAAACTAGGAGGAAACGTTAGTCCTCCAATGAGAATTGTAGGTGCGATAAGGAGTAGAGGGCGTATGAAGAAGCCAGGCCTACAAGAGGTATTGAAAGAGAGATAAGGAGTAAGGAGACAACTAGGAGGAAGTGAGTTCTCCTAGAAGAATAAGGAGTAGGGAGATAACTAGGAGGAAGCGAGCAATGGAGGATGAGAGAAGGGTAGTGAGGCAACTAATTGGAAGTAAGTCCTCCTAGGAGAATGGGGTAGAGAGAGAAATAGAAGAAAGAAGTGAGTCGTCCAAGGAGAATGGATGTAAGATAAAGAGTAGGGAGGCGACTAGAGTTGTTTTCACGTTCAGAAGACACAACGGCGCTTATGGAGAAACCGTACAGTGTTGCCAATACAGCGCTAGCTCATGTCGCCGGGAAATGATGAGCTTCCTTCACAATGAAGGTGTTACATATTTTGTATATATAATGATAAGTATATGAAATTATTAATATTAATATTATACTGTGAACGTTACAGTTCATTAGCATGTCATTTTCCCATTAGATTTAATTTAATACACATGCACATTTAATATTCATTCGCCTTTCTCTGTAATTACTTCATTGAATAACATTGAGATATGGTAATGTGTTACATATTTATATAAATTAATTATTGTTACCTTAATCGGACGTTGGATCAACACCCTCCATCGACGAGTCTTGGGAGGATTGGCCACTGCTGTCAGAACTTGTGCCACTGATGGAAGAATTGCTGCTTAACCTAATGATTAAAGGTTCGATGTCATCCTGTAGTAGGTCGGCATTCCACATTTCCTCTTCTATCCCTTCAACGTGTCTGCAGTAATTCGACCATTGCTCCTGGGTAACTCATTGAAACGCAATGTCTATCAAAGGTCCCATTTCTTTCACTTTAAAGTTAACGTTATGCCACCCAACATGCCCTTTAACCTGACTCCATACCATTTCAATAGGATTCAGTTCACAATGGTATGGGGGAAGTCTACAAACAATTGCTCCACGTTCTTCTGCAATCGAGTCAACGTAATTAATATTAAATTGGTGTCGCACAGAATTCACGACACTGAGTAATTCTCTTTTAAGAGAATCATCTGAAAAGGCGATATTTTTTGATTTCAACTATTCCCTATTTTCTTCCTTACGGGTTTTGGAAGTAGGAATAGTTTCTAATTTTCTACAGTGGTAAGACGCGTTGTCCATAACAATGACCGTCCCTGGCTGAATATTGGGCAGCAATTGCTCCTTGAACCACCGTTCAAACCGAACACTGTCCATTTCGTCATGGTAGTCAGCAACATTTTTTTTAGCTAAAAAAACATGTTTAGCCCCCTCTACAAACCCCATCTTACCACCGGCGTGCAGCAAAACAAATCGTGGACCCCGAGCAGTAGGACCTTTAAGACCTATGGATAATCCAGCCAAAAAAGCTTCTTTAGGAGTTTTTATTGTTTTGTCCTTCCAAATCTTTGGCACAGTATGCCCTACGTTTACCCAACTTTCATCTAAATACACAATATCCCTTCCCTCATTCCTAAATTGTCTCATTTTCCGTAAATATGAATGTCGCCACAATATAATATCGTTTCTTTCAATCATTAGTGCTTTATTTCCTCGCTTTTCGAATTCGAACCCCATTTCTTTTACCAAACGGTTAAACGATGAATAACTGAAATTGGGCAAATCATTGTCATCAATAACTTCCTTCATTACGGCCCTAATTGTAGGGGGAGCATTTTGAAACAGAAATGTGTAAAATTTCCGCCGTATAGCACGACGTACGAAGTCATTATACTTCACTTCCCTGCTGGTTTTATATTGAAGCCCACCTTGTCTTTTTCGCGGTGTAGTGACTGGTCCTTTGCCAGTTTCCTTTCTTAATCTAAAGAAGGTGCTTCTACTGACACCAGTCGCTTTGCAAAGTTCACTAACAATAAACGGTTGGGTACGTCCGGGGTTCTTTTCCTTCAAGTAGGCGAACACACGTAAGACTGCTGTTCTCTCGCCACTTTTAATTATCTTACCCTTTTTCCTGCGATCCATTGCGATCACTACACGCGCGAGTGTAATGCACGAAATAAACACACGTTGTCTATAACAATGACACTTCAGAAATCACTTAAAAAAGTAAAAATCACCGAGCGCTCACACAACTGAAAACACTTTTTCGAGAGACGAAAAAAGCCTAAACGGACCAAAGCAGATCTCTCACTCAAGTAAGGTGAACCTGGCACATGGGTTAGATTCAAGTTGTAACCCAAACAAACAAATGAGTTATGGCCCACTTGAACTGATAAGACGTCAATGACTCAAGCAAGGCATGTCATATTTCTATCTTGAAGCCCCATATTTTGTCACGTGTTGGAAAACCTTTCAAAGGTTAATACGTTGTCTATAAATTTATGTGTAGGTTGGAAACTGAAAGGTGATCTTCATTTCAGTATTAATGTCGACAGTAATGTAAACAAAAACAACGTGTATTTGCGACAGCACTAATGTTGCTCACAACATCAGCATCGGAAATAATTGGCAATTATTAAATTTAAGTAATTGCAATTCTATTATAACAAACTGCATGAAGCTAATATTTTTACTGAATGGAAATAAAATAACAACTCAATAACTTGGTGGTGATTACCCGGAATGCTGCGGTGAGTCAGCTCAAGATGGCCAGACAACGTCTCCTTACTTCGCGTGCGGTTCGGCTTAAAAAGAAACTCCAAATGCATGGAAGTAATATTTCTGGGAACCTTTGAGTGGTTATAAAAAATAATTTCATTATTTTCTCCACAATTTTGTCGCTGGAAGTTTTTACTTGGAATTACAGAACAAAAAATGGCCAGCGACGACATTTTCTACTGCACGAATATAAAAAATCTCCACATACTTTATTTGAATATTTTTTAATGCAAATATGCTTTAAAGTATTGATAAATTCTGAGCACTACCATCACCTATGACAATTAAAAAACAGTGTCAATTTTTTTCATAATGAATGCTTCAATTTTACGGCATGTTTCAACGTTAGGAATGAAAACAATGTAAAAATTTTGTTTTCACAAAAAATTTGCGTTTTTAATTTATCTAAATATATGTAAGCAAGTTACCAGTTTTTTGTGTTCACCATCGTATTCTCTACAAAATTTCCTGCAAAACTGCTGGTACCGATTTTACGTAAGCTAAATTTGTAAATCGAGAAATTTCACAACAGCGCGCTCGTATTTCCCATAAGAAAAGCATTGCCCATAAGAGCCCATTGTGTCTTCTGAATGTGAAAACGACTCTAGGAGGAAGTGAGTCCTCCTGGGAAAATAGAGGGTGAGATGAGAAGCAGAAATGCAACTAGGAGGAAGAAGTGAGTCCTCCAAGGAGAATGGATTGTGAAATAAGGCTTAGGAAGGCAACTAGGAGGGAGTAAGTCCTTCTATGCAAATGGGTTGTGAAACAAGACTTAGAGAAGCAACTAGAAGGGCGTGAATCCTCCTAGGAGAATGGAGGGTGAGATAAAGAGTAGGGAGAGGTATGTATTGAAGAGGAATTTGGAATAAGACAGACATCCCAGAAGAATAAAGGGTGAGATAAGGTGTTGGAAGGAATGTAGGATGAAACCAGCCCTCCAAACAGAATGGAGAGTGAGATAAGAAGTAGGGAGGGAAATAGGAGGATGAGAGTCCTCGGAGGAGAACTAGGAAATAGTGAGTTCTCCAGGAGAATTGTGCATGAGATACAGAAGAGTGAGGGATGAAGAAGGAAGTGAGCCTAACAAGCATGATAGGTAACAAAATTTGTAAGGAGGGAAATGGAAGAAATTGAGTTCTCATTGGAGAATGGAGTGTGAGACAAGGAGTATATAGTGAGAGTGATAGGAGGAAACAGGAACTTCAAGGAAAATACAGGGAACTATGAATGTGATGTTAAAATGGTAAGATTGGAGTGTAGGATAAGGGATAAAGAAGGAGATAGAAGTAGGGAAGTCATGTGGGAATTGGGGCAGGAGAAAGTAAGATTATATGAAGAGATAAAGTATTACTTACCCAACATATGTTGTTTTTCTATCCTTTCATGTCAATGATCTCTCATGATGATGATGTCTCTTCTCTCGTTCTTAACGGTCTTCATGCTCTGCAGAATTAACCTGTCAACAACACTGGTGGCATACCTCTATATCTGGTTGATTTTCCTATGTTTCTTTTGTGGAGCAAGTGGTTCCTGTACAGTTGAAAATTAGGAAAATAATCACTGATTAAATCACTTTAAATAAATAATTTATAGAATAATGTACATAAGGACTCTGTAGATATCAAAATAACTTTTCATGAAAGTACATTAATTTTGTAATTCCTTAACGGTGTTAATTAGGTCTAAGAAAGCAAAAGAAAGGAGACAAAATATACGTACTGATGGCATGAAGCTCATGAGAGAGGAAATGTAATATGTAAACTGTAAACACACTTACATTTCTCTTGATAATATTCTTCAATAATTTTATAGTCAAAAATAGCAAACATTTTGTGTAGAATAAAACACAAAATACTACTCATGTTAAACAGTAAATAGTGTCATTATCATTAAACTATAAATAAACATGGCAGCTGATGTTTTACTAAGAAAAATTTTGAAATTATTTTAAGTTACAATTATATAGTACATCCAGAAAGTTTAATTTTCACTGGAATAATATTTATTATATATTAAAATCATTATAGTTTTATTAACACACTCAACAAACATTTCCATAGTAGATTCATATATACAGTATCAGAAAAAGAAAAATGTATATTTGCATACATTTGTTTATTTGCTTTAATCAAATTGTTCAAATATTTTACAGGGCTGTTTACTATAAAAAAAAACATCTGTGTATATGGTCCAGAAACCATGCATGCAATTTTAAGCATCTCTTTAAAAGAAATAAAAAAAATCGATTTAAATATAAGAAATCAGAATAGTTGTGGAGCCTTGTGAAGTTTTCATCTCTGTTTCTTTGAGGTAGAAAGGGGGTGATGAAGAACCAGACATTTTTCAGCTCAGTTTGACATTTGTGAGCAAAGCACACAACAGAACTCCGTTCCTCCAGTGACAGGCAGTTTGTTGAAGAGATGTCCAGCTGTATGTATTACTGTTGCCAACTTAGTTCTTTGGTGCAAGGTTTATCCAAATCACGAATCGCACCAAAGAAGTACACCCGCCACAAAATGACTTCAGACCTCATAACAAGAGCACAAAAGATACAGAAAATTCATGTGAAATGCTATTATTTCGATTCCATAAAAAAAATTCATTCCATGTTAAATATTTAGGCTTTGTTTCCATGGAAATCTTTCTAACAATGGAAAGTTGAATCTCATTTTTAGCCATTGTTGTTGTTTCCATGAAGATGATTTGAAATACACAATTACCTAATTTCAAACACCCATATCTCCTTTGCTAATTAAGATAAAGAAATTATTTTACACACAATGGATTCAGCTCGATGCTATCTATTGCAATCCGTAGAAAATTTCATTCTGTGTCCAATATTTAGGCTTCGTTTCCTTGGAAATCTTTCTAATAATGGGAAGTTCAATCTCATTGTTACAACTTAAATTACTTCCGAAGTCTTAGTGATTCCATGCCCACGTGCATCCAAATGGTTCTCAAAAGTAAAGACAACATGTCTCCATATGAATTTTTGCTGTATCTAATAGCTTAATAATAGCTTTTCACATGAATTTTCTGTAATTTTTGTGCTTTTGTTATGAGGTCTGAAGTCATTTTGTGGCTGGTGTATAATTTCGTCTTTACCTAACAAGTTTCAGTTGTAGTTAAATCCAGCCTTGGGTTTGCAGTCCAGCTCTAGTAGATTCAGATAAATAGTATCCCATTTTAAGCAGGATTTAGCTCTTTTCTATGAATCCAGTGTGACAACACTGGCCTGTACTGGCAGACCTGACCGGTAACTGGGCCCATTAACTAGCATATGAAGAACCCTGTAGCTGATTGTTTTCCCCCACTCTTCTCTTGCATAGGCACCCTCCCCTCTTGTCCTCTGCAATAGACTTGGATGGCAACATTATTGTGTTTAATGATGTTGTTATTTCATTTAAATAACTTTTTAATTTTTCACATTTTGCTGTTAGCTGAGGTAACACTGGTTACATGCACACCACGCTTCTGGACAGTAAGATTATTAATTTTTACATCAATGTGGTATATTATTTTCAAGAGAACAACAAGAACAAAAATTGTAATGTTGCAAGTTGTTTAATCATGAATTATTATTCATCTGGAATGCGAGAAAACAAGGATCGCTTATACATTGTAGTCCAATTGAATCTACTGAAGTGAAAAGTAAAATGTAGGGGGAAAATTGGTATACTGTAACCATTTGTATAATAATTTATCCTATTGAAATTCATGGCATCAGCATATAACACCAATAGGGATGAACATTTTCAAATACAGGGCTACTATAAATGATTCATTTGATTTTAGAACACTGTATTTTCCAAAGAATGGCACATACAGATATGAATGATTACATGAAAGTAACTGTAAATTCACAAAATTTGCATCATGACACACCAGTTGACAGCCTGTACAAAATGGTGACAAACTGAGAAAGGAATATTTGTGTGTTGGAATATGCAAGAAGTTCATTTGTTATTGCAGTGCAGTGTGCATTCAGAAAAGAGTACAGAAAATAACCACCGTGTAAACAGAGCATTTGTTTATGTACTACCACTGCCAAGAACACTGGTAGAGCTCAGGGAATACATCAATGCTTCTTTGATGACCATTGACAGGGGATTGCTACAAAATATATAGCCAGAAATCGACTTGGTGTTACAGAGTTTACAGATATTTTCATGTATCATTCATATCTGTATGCGCAATACTTTGGAAAATACAATGTTCTGAATGAATCATTTATAGTAGCCCATTGACTTAGAACATGAGCTTTTGGGAATAAATGAATACTAGTGCCAAATAAACTGACTAAGAAGGCACATGGTGACAAGAAGTTAATGCTAACAAGGACATTTCCTATTCATTGAAATGTGTCATTATCTTACCTGCACATTTCCTTCCTTTGTCATTTTGATCTAAGCCTGTAGAGCTGTAGAAGCTAGGCAGTAGGCATTGTGTGAAACATGGACACTTGACAGTGGTAGCACACAAGATATCACAATATGATTGGAACAACACATTCTTATTCCTCTCTTATTTCTGACTTCATTGATGAAATGAGAGTAGATTTTGCTACCAGTCCTGTGGTGAAAGTATTAGTAACTAATGTTCACTGATCACCTGTTCCACATTAATTGTGTGCACATAATAAGGGTTGCAATCAGTAATGGTGAGGAGTGCAGCACAACAGATAGATCACTTGAGAACAAAGATAAAGTATAATCACTCTCATAGCCATGGTAACCCAAACAATTACTTCCTAAGGATAACTTTACAACAATGGCATATGAAATCAGTCGTTTTTTGTAAGTTTCCTAATAATATACACTGAATATGATGCACATATAATGTAATATTACTACTCTGAAATTCTTGTTGCTGGTAATGGGCACAAGACCAAAATGTGTAAAATTAAGCATTAATGAAGAACATTTTGCTTAAATTTGACCTGACTGTAGAAGTAATGGTAATTCGGAACACACAATCTTCTCTCGAGGGAGAGGTAGGTTTTGAATTCACGAAATGCGTTCTTTGCTGTGAAACAAAAAAGTTTGGGAATCCCAGTTCTAGACTTTAGAAATGTCTTCTAGAGGGGAGCTTCTTTATTTGTACCTTCCCAGCCCCTGTTGCAGGCTCTCGTTTGACAGAAATCTGTGACTTTCACGTCATCATCCACATTCCTTCCACATCTGCATCAAATATCAACAGATCCCAAGTTTTGGGAATTAAGGGAAGTTTTATTGCATCGACTGGGGGTGGAATGTCCAATAGGCACTATGATTGAAGTGAATATTGTTCATTTTTACTTGTATAATATAAATAATTGTATCATGAAAAATAGTATGGAGTGTGCATTAAGAGATTGTGTCAATAGATGTTTTAGAAGATATACAAATACTAGTTCTTTCATTATCTCTAAATATTATATTTTACATTAACTTAATGACCCGACACATATAATTTGCCTTAATTTAATACCGTTAAACTTTAGAAAAAAGAACTTTGTTTATAAGCCCCCCTGGTAACTGTGAGCCCCCCCTGGAGACCAATTCTGGCTATGGGCCTGCAGTTGACAGAGAGAGAGAGAGATATAGAGAGAGAGAGAGAGGAGCAACATCATAAATATCTCATCTCTCTACACAAATACAATTTATTTGTAATCACTGAAAGAAGATTCTAAAACAAGGTTATTACTTTTTTATTATTTGGAAAATTACTTTGTTCCTTTCATACAAAGCAGTTTTGATTAAATCATTTCAGATACCAGAGACGGACTGGCCTACCGGGACACCGGGCATAATCCTGGTGCACCCTCTCATTTTGTTCCTTTCCAAAAACACATATTCAGCACCTTTTTATTCCTACTGTTCACAATCGGTTACAGATTTAGCGGTGGTGAATAAACATTTTCCTTGCAGTTCCCTCATAGACTTACACAGGAGCAGCTTAAGGTCCGAGAGACTGGGCACCACATTCTGTGGATGGGCTGCAAAACAGGACTGTGCCCCTGGTTAGCTAACATTCAAGATCATATATTTCAGTTATGATCAATATTAGAGTAAGTTCACGATAATTATATATGTGGAACCAATAATCAATTGCTCTGATGTTTCTGTAAGTACTACGATGTGAATAGGCAAACTGGGTAAAAATTTTATCTTGAGCCTCCCCTGTACTTAAACAAAGTAAAACTAACCAGTGTGGCGTCTACTGAACAGAAACAATGAATCAAAAGGATTAATAAATATCTAAAAATAACATGCATATATAGCAAAAACATTTCCAAAATTCAGCTAGTGGCATCCGCTCCCTCACCTGCTCATCCCATGGCGCCCTCATTAGATTTCCTTTTTAAATTAACCTTGCAAGTCAGATATAAGTGAGGGTCGAGTATAGTGGTAACATAAAATCCGCTTTATATGTGGAATTATTGTTCAGGTGGATTGTTTTTTATTTTACTATATTTTACTACTTGTTTTAATATTAGCAACAACACAAGAACTTCCCGTAAGCAGTGTGGTATTTTAATTATAAGAATTTCCAGTAGGTGTGGTGAAACTACAGGAGGGCATCAACCCCCCCCCCCCCAAAAAAAAGAAGCCTTGGACAGAAAAACATTGACTGCTAAGGCAAGTGCAGGGAGGCACAGAGGGCCAATTGCCCCCTGCCCTGGTGATTTCAATTTTTTTGCAAATAAAAATGCATTTCATAAAATTTTCTTGCAAATAAAAATGCATTTCATAAAATTTTCTTGCAAATAAAAATGCATTTCATAAAATTTTCTTGCAAATAAAAATGCATTTCATAAAATTTTCTTGCTTGCTTCACTTGCTATATCTACTTAATCTAATTAAGGTCAGAGCCATAGCTAGGGGGAGGCGGATGTTGGCCCTGGGCGATATAAATTTAAAAAGTTGTAGAAGAAAAATTGTCATGGTGCCCGGTGAAATTATTTGCATTCTCTTCTAAATCATTATTGTCTTCCTTTGCAAAAAAATTGGATCTCAAAGTTTTCTTGCTCACTTCTCTCTCAACATGGTTATTTATGTAATTCATTGAAAATTACCAGAGACATTAGTAGGACTTATCTTCATTGATTTTGTCTTAAATGCATGAACATTTGACTGGAGGAAAAGGAGCGTGCACATTTGAAAGGCAATTTATTTCATTTTTGCTTTTCGTTTATTATGAGGTTGATGAATTGATTATGTAATGTGTTTAAATAATATATGTTGTATATGTATGTATTAAATAAACTTTGCATACGTACAGAATCAGTGTTAAGAGGTTGCATTTTTCTATTTTACCTTGCTCCATGTTGCATATGTGTAAAACGTATGTTGTACATGAAAGTTACAATGTCATAATTATATTCAAAATGCATTTATCATGCATTTTCTGCCATTCAAAAATAAGTTTTTGTGCTTGTTTTCCATTATGAGTTAATGTGAATTGAACGTTTTGAAGAAATATTTCAAATCGTTTTCATTCTACAAAAAAGAATCATCAGAAGTATGGTCCAAGAGCCTCCACAAACATCTTGTAAAAATCTGTTCAAACTTTCAATACTCACAGTACCATCCCTATATATATTAGAATGCCTCCTATTAGTAAAGCACAACATCAAAAACCTCAATAAAAATAGTAATATACATAATCATAACACAAGAACAAAGGCAAATACACACATAGACATACACAGACTGAACCTATACAAAAGGAGTGCCAGAAACACAAGAATACTACTATACAATAAACTTCCATGTGAAATAAAGGAGGAAAGAAATCTTAAGCTATTCAAAAATAAAATAAAAACCAATCTCTTAGAAACATCACCCTACAGCATAGAAGAATTTCTGAAGCATATCTAAATCTACTTTCTCTGTCTCACCCATGTACATAATCAATTGAACACAATATATCAACATGTATGAAACCTTAATTAATCTGATATGTAATCTCATGGATGTAATATATATGTGAAACTCAATTATGCTGCTCTATATCCCAAATGTGTAATCAAGGGTATGTAATATATATTTGTAACTCAATTATGCTGATCTGCATCCCATATATGTAATGTAGTGGATGTAATATACATTTGTAACTCAATTATGCTGATCTACATCCCAAATATGTTATCAAGGGTATGTAATATATATTTGTAACCATAACTGCTATATGCCATGTATGTAATCAAACCGATATGTAATAACATATACTTGTAACTTTCATTATACTGAATCCCAAATAAGTAATCAAGTGGATGTATTTGTACTGAAATCATGGTAATTGTATATGTAACAATTGACATGCTCTATACTGCTGCAGATAGAAATATCTACAATTTAGTCAACACAACAAGAATAAATTACAATTACAATTACAATTACAATGGACTTCTATCTCCTCTTTGCATAATTTACGAGGATAATAATGTACTTGATACTACTACTATACTAATAATGATGATAATAATAATAATGTCACTATTATTATTATTGGTATGTTTATCCTAGTACTCCCCCTCCCCCAACAGACAAAAAGTCATGGTAGCGCCTCTGCCCCAAAGGACAAAGATATATGATCTGTGAGGGGGGTGCAGTAATGAGAGTAAGAAATCACTCATACAAATCCCACTCTGCTTACAAGTCATGAAAAATAATTTTTGTATTGATGAATTGAAAACTTACTGAAATTATTCCAGAACACATCAACACTTGGTGCTATGATCCTGTTCTGTGTTGGAAACAAACAATCTCTTGAATTTCGGATGTCTACTTTTAATACCATAGACCCTATATACGTAAATGTATGAGTCAATTCAACCTTTACTGTAATCATAGAGCAATCAGCGATTTCTTGGGGTGCCCTCTTTAGGCAAATTGCCACCACCCTCTTTTCAGTCCCAGACCGGCCATATCAGATTCATATCCATGAGAAGCAAGACTAACGGGTGGTTGTTTCTGTAGACATCCAATGTCAACCTCTCTTCCACATAGTACACCATGGATGACATTTTACAGACTAGGAAGGTTCTGGCATCTGGACTTACAAACAATAAAATCCTCTGTGGGCTTGTGTTGGGTCCTGTTCGTGTGTTTTCGTAATTATGGATCATCATGACCAAAGAATTAGGAACTCAAAAATCTTTATTGGGAGCATTTTTTTTTTTTTCAAGAAAAGCTAATAATGCAGTACTGTCCTTATAGGTTGCAGAGTTTCTAATATAGTGTGGCCATAAAGTACGAGGGGCATACTATAATGATTTACACTTTATTTTTTTTCTCAGGTCCCATGGTCCACCATTCAAGAAGCTACGAGTCTAGTCTACAGATTGCAGGAAGCAGTGCCCAAAGAGAATTCCCAGTGTTCACACAGCAGCATGTTTTGTACACCATTGTCAGCTAACTATTGGACAACATGGAAAGCGACTATAATGGTCAGAGTTGGACAAGTTGGTTTCTATAGAGAGAGGGTGTGACCACAGCAGAGATTTACAGTCAAATTCAAATTCAAATTCAAATTCTTTATTTGCGTGGGCAAGGTTCAGCCTGAAGCTGTTCTGCCACCTAACCCGTGTCATCGATTACATTTAAATTTACATTTCTTATGTTATTACAATATTAATACAGTGTACAATAAACTGTATGATTTAGTTACAAAATCTATTGATAAAGTAATTGTAATAAATGTATGAATAAAATGATACAAAAATTGTGAAAAGACAACTACATAAAAATAAAATAAAATGAATAAAAAATAAAAAAAATATGTAGACAAAATACATAACATAAACATACAAGTTACATCATAGTATTTGAACACAATCTCTGCTCTGCCAAAAGAAAATTCTTTACTTCATTTCGAAAAGATTCTATTTTAGATATTCTCGACATGCTCTTATGTCTTATGCTCGATTGTCAGCAGTGTGTGTTGAACATGTACCTTCATGGAAAACCTTTTACAATTGGGTGGAAGGCTGGAAAATGGGACGCACGTCTACAGAAAAAGATACAAGTTCTGTAAGGAAAGTGACTGTGACAGCACCAAGAAACATTACACGGGTTGACCAAGTCATTCTTGAGAACAGGTGCATCACGTTTTCTGAAATGGAGGTTACCAGGGGCCTGCCCAGAAACACCCTGCAGCGAATCGTGCACAATCACCTAAATATGGGGAAAGTGTTTGCCAGATGGGTTCAGAAAAAACTACCAGGAAATTGGGCAAAATTACTGCTCCTGCAACACGACAATGCACACTCCCACACCAGTCGGGAATCAACCATGGCCATTGCTGAAATGGAGTTAGAAGGTCCTGCCACACCTCGCATACTCTAGTCTGCAAATCTCAGCTGTGGTCACACCCTCTTTCCATAGAAACCACCTTGTGCAACGCTGACCATTATAGTCGCTTTCCATGTTGTCCAATAGTTCGCTGACAATGATGTACGGAACCTGCTGCTGTGTGAACACTGGGAATCATTTTTGGGCACTGCTTCCTGCAATCGGTAGACTAGACTCGTAGCATCACATGCTAGTCGTCACTTCTCGAATGGTGGACCATGGGAACAGAAAAAAAAATAAAGTGAAAATCATTATAGTACACCCCTCGTATGTAGCCATTGGTGTTATTATTTTCTGATTACAGATGATCTATGGCACTGACGACAGATGACCAAGTGGAGATAAATTTCCATTGTAAACAAGAGATAGATAGATAGTTTTATTCACCTTTAGAATGAGTACATTCATGGTTTCATCATGTGTTTCTTTTGATTACATTTCACTACATCTCAATCGAGATTTTTCTTATGGATTTATATGATGTACAAAGTATACTAGTTTATGGAATGAATTGGAATTCAATACATAATAGAATAAATACATGGAATGAATCATAATATAACACAATGAAAATAGTACAGAACATATTGAGTGAGTGTAAAAGAATACATACGCATATTTTAACACAGATATATCAAATTTTGTGAAGAGGGACATATGCTGAGGAAAGTGGTAGCAAGTTCAAAAGGAGGAATTTGCAGTGTTGTAAAACAAACTGCTAGTAAATGAAGAACCAAGACTTCAGTGCTTGCCAAGATTCAGACCCATTCTATGAAATCAGTGAGATATATGAACAGGAAAATCAGCCTTTACCAAAGCATGCTGCAGATTTTGAAAGTGAAGAATTCCATCTGTACAAGTTGCAGATTCTGAAGTTGAGTACAGGGTTCAAATGTGGGAGTGGTTCCTGCACCAAATTCAAACAAAATATGTTTTTACTGGAAGGGGTTAATCAAGCAGCTGTTCTCAGGTTACCAACCAGGTTATATCAGCATTAGCATCCAATGTTTCAAGTTCATTCATTTCTCTCATCATCTGAAAAGGTTGAGTGGAGACCAAATGTACATTTAGGTATTTATGGATGAGCAGTGGAGCTTAGACTACATCTTGTGAGGTTCTCAATGGACATTGTCCAAGCAAGAACAAACCTCAACAGGTACATGGAACTCCCCTCAGTCGCTTCTGGAATCCACTTCTATGTAAAAGCATAATAATCCAATGAAAACACTGGGATCTAGAGTGAACAAATCACAGGATATAGTCTAAGCATGGAATAGTCTAAGCTTGTTATGAACCTTTGAGTCTAACATGGAATTATCCCTTCACACCTCATGTCGTTGGAAAAAGATTGTAGCAATCACAAGGCATGGTAAACAAAATGTACTATTTCACCCTTAATAAAAGGTTCATTTTTTTATAAACTTCTTAACAGCAATTAATAAACTTGAACTTATACATTGGAAATATTTACTACACTTTTTGTACTACCATTACTTGTTGCTATCATATTTTTTAGTTTGTTGATAAATCTGTAAGTTTGTTACAAGTTGACACATCAAGGTTAGCCTATTTGTCCATCTGACACTAGTTGCCTGTGACATCATAAATATTTACAAAGTGAAGAAACGAACAGACACAATATTTCAACTAATTACAGACAGCTACAATGTAATGTCCATGGCATTACAAGCTCTATCTCTTATGCATGCTTATTTAAACTTACACTTGGTCTGCACTCAACATTTCCTGATGATGAGAGCAATATATGGAGTTGAAATGTTGGAGGTAAGCGACAGCTTAATCTGGCTGGTAATTGAAGAACACCTGTTTAAGTTCCCAATAGTTCTCTAATCTCAGCAAGGATGTGGTGGAGCTTTTACCACCATTAAATAATACTAGACAGTGCTCTCATCAAAAGTCTTAATTCATTACAATACGTTACAAGTAGGTTTTTTTAAGGAATATGTAACTTGACTATGTAGAAGATAAGTTAATGAAAATTCATACAAGAAATTGACATTGCTGACAACTCCTCTGCATCGAGCTCTTACCTTTGGTGCAAACAGTTCAGGGTTCAATTCCTGGTGGGAGCTAAAAACATTCAGTGTTGGCCTAGCATCATAAGGACCATGAGGGAGCTACCTGAAAGCAATCATAGCAGCCTCTGGTCTTGAAAGCCAGAAGACAGCAGCAAAGGTACTGGAAGCTGACCACATGACAACCACCATAAAATCATTTGGATGGTCCTGACAAATTAATCAGCATCATTGGTATCCATTCAACTCTGACAAGATGGCAAGAGCTAAAATTTTGAACATGAAATAAGCCGAACTCTACTCTTAAAATTCATAATCCAACATGATGGGCAGGAAGATAAGAAACTGTGTATGCTCTTAAGGAGAAGTTTTTGTTATGCGAAAGTTTTATCTTGTATACTTTAACAAGCAGGAAGACAAATGAAAGAAGTGATGCTATTTCCCTTAAGGTTTAAATGGAATTTTTCAGCAAAATTTTATTATCTACAGTTCAATGTAAAGTTTCAGTAGAGACAAGCAGAATCTCTTGATATTATGGCTGCATGGCTGCATGTAATCTCTTAGGGAATCCCTTCTTAGAAATGTCTGATCTTTGATTTGATTCACTTGTTGAAGTGATGAAAATTTGTGCCAAGTGAGCTTTGTTGAGACACTGAGCTTTGTTGAGAACCTTCAAAAATGCTAGAACATTCGCAGGCCTTTATTTCAATCACAAATATTATCAGTTAGATGTTCCTTCAAAGGACATGAATTATGTGAAAGAGCTTGCTGATCTCATTGTGAGACATTCATTTTCAGTTATCCTTATTCCTGGAAAGGTTTTTATGTACCTTACTGCTCTCACATTAGCACAGAGATTGATTTCAAATTGAAAATATAAAAACCAATTTACGCAGTACGAGTGTGGATTGCCATTATTAATCTTAATTTGTTGATGAGTAAAGAATGCACTGTATTTCACAGTAGCTATCTATTTTATTAGTCATTTTGCACACACTCCTATTATTAGCATAGAGCAGTGATTCTCAAATTTCGTGAGCCTATGGCCCAGTAAATTAACTTTTTTTAAAAATCCGATGGTCTGATCACATCAATTTTACTCCTAAATAACTTTCTGATTTTTTAAAACTTTATTGAATGACAATGACTGGAACAAATGGAATCTTTTAGTTTCCTCTGGCCAATATTTTTAAGCTAATATGGTAAGTGCTGATTTTCATTGGCATGTTTCAATTGCAGAAACTGAAAAATTCCAATTAATCAGAATATTCCTATTTAAATATGTTTGTTAATAAAAAATTACTGCACAAACTAAATTGACCATGGTACCCAATCATCAACTTCCAAATTTGGAGGCAGGAAGCAACACGTGTCCCAGATTAGATCCTTTCATGATTCACCACCACTGTCGCAAAAACATTTCCTGTTATCACAGTCGAACTCAAAGCCAAGTGAAAAGTCATCATTCATGGATGCTATCTTGGGTTGCAAGTCGCTCCACCATCCTGGCTCTTAGACATCTAGGAAGTAATAAAACATTCTATTTTTCATGATGTACAGACACTGAGACATAGGTACATAGAGATTTAATAGAGAGATTAAAAGTCCAAAAAACCTCAAAATTAAAATTCAATTTCAAAGTCTGGATAGATGACAGTCCCCTTTCAGCAGCTTTGTTTTCTCAAGAGCATTGGCCAGAAAGAATTACCTCCTGTCGATGGTGAACACCGAATGAAAGGTTATCTTTCCAGGTGGTTGCCAGCTTGGGCTGAAATTTGCTAAATTCAGGAGAAACCCTCATGGTTCGGTATAACATTTTGGAGCTCAGTACTGGACTATGGCTTGGTGGTTCAGAGACACTGGCATAGAGTTCCTACTGTGGGTACTCTTTGTTATTAGTCTCTAACATTTATGAGAAAATAAAATAAATAAACAAACACATATTTAATCATAATCAAGATAATTATATTTTGTTAGCACCCCATATGCTGAAAATACATTTTTTTGTATTCGTAGATCCAGTCATTATAATGGCATAAATTGGTCTAAGGGGCTACTTGAGTATTCTGCCCTGGGGTCGCCATGATTGTCAATATCACCATGTCATCGCTCATCTTCATCATTGTGATTAGTCAAATGGGGCAGAAAAGTATGCTAAATAACAAACACTAAATAAATCAAAACATACAAAAGGGAATATGCTAACAAAGACTAGGTTCCCTCCCATGGTCTACCCTCTTCTTGTCATACTTCAATTTAGCTAATTTATATAATCCAAGAGTGAGGCAATTGGAGTACCCTTAAAACATCATCAGAAAGAATCACAATGGTGCCTGTGCTCTCTCGAATAATACGTTTTACAACAGATAATTGTTTAATGTTGTGCCACAAACAAGTGATTGAACTGTGTTATGGCAGACATTTTCTCTTCACAGTAAGCTTGTGTTTGAAATTTTGGTTTTCTTCTTCTTTAGTAAATATACAAATGGAGCAGTATCGCTAATGTAGGTTCCTTTTCTTTTCTTTCTTCTAGATTAATGTGATCGCTCTTTCATGAGAATGAAAGTGAATATAAGATGCAATTATATTAAGTAAATATTTTGAAAGTGCAAAGAACTTTTGTGATGTCAGAGAAGCTAATTGTTACACTCACTTATGTAGCAAGTTTCATTGTTGTGGTTGGTAAGGATACTATGGTTACACAATTCCAAGAGCTTATTCATGAGATCAATGACATGAAAGTATCAGTGTTCAATCACTTACAAGTCAAAATGAAGATAAACTAATCGTAAGGAAGGGACCCTAAAATGCAAGCAGCAGTGGAATGCAGACAACACTTGGTATTTTAAAGGTTTGTGCAACATGTGTGTATAGCAAATACATTTATTTAATTGCAATGTTCCATAAATATAATTTTACTCTTTTAATATTTGTTATATGTTTTCCAAATATATTAATACCATTGACCTTTGCAATTCTGTTCAAAGGACTGTCAATGAGTAATCTTTCATCACAAATTTTAGGAAAGACTTTTTAGACAAGCAGATAATGGAAGAAATGTGTGGAGATTTTTTCTATTGCAGACATGTTGATAATTATGTTATTGGCATAGAATGAAATGGTTGGTTCTATAACATATGAATAAATGTGTGAACCTGGAGAGATGTATTTCTTTTAAAATTTAAATGAATTTTATTTCAGTATTGAATCCCCCATCCACAAGCAAACACATACACATATTCCAAATTTTAAAACTGTTTACACTTCTAAGGTTTTCCCCATTTCTTGAAATTCTGTGGCTGTTTTCTATTTTCTGATATGGTCATAGTCATATGATTAGTTTTCTGCTCATTTAAAATTACTGACATTCCTTCTGAATTTCCTCTGTTTGCTCATAATTGTGTATTCCTCTCTTTGTGAATCATGTAATCAGTATATGCACATATGTAACATGTTTTATTGAAAATTGTGCTCTTAGGTGTATCCTCTTCAGGCCTTCAAATGCCTGTTTATAGTTGATAAATATCTTTATCAAGTTCATAGCATCTTTCTTTATCTCTATGATGACAAATAACTAATCTGTTGTTTCTCTAACAGGGCGAAATCTATGCATTCTTGCTAATCGCATGTCACTTCTGATTTATCTTAAAAACTGGATGGTTATTAATTGGTACTGAGAGTAGATGCAAGTTTAGAACTATTTTCTGAATGAATCATCAACTTCAACCTCCAAAAACCCTGAACTTCTTTCAACATCTATCTGACTTACTAATTTTCAAATGTAACAATCTGGTTTGAAGAGTACCATTCACTAGATCGTTATAGGGAACAGAGCATGCAGCAACTTTTGTACCCAAAAATCACAGTTACCAATCACTCTCTGCTTCAAGAACATAAAGGTTGGCATCCTTAAAGACATTCATTCACATTAACTATTAATCATCTTCAGTACCTGCACTTCGACAGGTGCCATTCCATCATCCAAAGAAGGTTATACCTAAACCACCATAATGTTGTCCCCCAAAAAGAAAATAATAATAATAATAAAGTAACCAGAGATTTTACATGAACAAACTTCTCCAGAGAGGACTGATACAAACCTCTCACAAGATGTAAAACTTTTATGAGTGATCCACCTCCTGTTCTTCTCTCTCAAATTCAACAAGGCTATGGAAAACTAAACTATAACAGTCAGTTAGTTACATTCGCATATTATTTAATCTGAACAAATATCAGATCAGTTTTCAATACTTAATGCAGAGTTGTCTCTCAAGGCTGAGAGACACTTTAGTCAATAGAACTATGACAAGTAATATTCATTCTCATAATTGGTAGCACTGGAAAAGGGATAATGTCAAATTTTCAGAGAAGTAATCCATTTGTTACGGTAAGTCAGATAGGGGCTCAGGATTGGCAACCCGGGATACGACCTCAAATGTCGTCCACATTTCAAAGACCATTTGCAATAGGGGAAGATCCATTAGATTTCACTTGTTTAGATAGTGGTAGAATTGAACAAGTAGAATTTTACAATAAGGAAACTCAAGTAAAAACTGTAACTGATTTAATTGATCTTGGGCAGGATAATGTGAGTAGTACACCTTTGAATGTTAATCGTGAAAGTAATGTATTAGGAAATATGCCATGTGTATTTGAAGGAAATGCATTGCAAAAGGTGTCAAATAAAATAGCTCATGACACACTGAATAATATGATAATACATCTTCCACTAATGCATAATCTAAACGCCAGATCAATTTTTGAATTTCTTTTTAAATTACAACAAATCATTGACTTGAATCTATTTCCACTGTGTAATATACTGATTGCAGTAACGCCGAAAGTTAATCATCAATTGATAGAAATTTGGTTACAATTCATTAATGAAGGAAAAACGTGGAGTAACATGGTTGAATACATGTTAGATAGATATGTAACATCATTAGGTAGGAATGAATTGCTCCAAGAATTCGTGCTTTGTAAACAAAAGGAAGATGAGGATGCACTTCAATTTTTGAAGGACAGAAAATGTGCTGCCCAACTGTTACGTGTCAATTGGAGTGAACTGGAATTTGTTAGATTATTAGTAGTCAGATTGGTTCCTAATGTTAGTGAAAAAATCTTGTTTACTGAAAATCCAGATTCACTGAGTAAACTTAAGTTAACATTAGAAAAGATGCAATGGCATCAGTATGTGAAACGTGATTTTTATGGACAAGAAAAACAGAAGAAAGTACAAAATGTTCAGTTTTCCAGTAAAGTGTCATTTCGCACTACACCAGTTTCGTCAAGATTTAATGAACCAAGGAAAGAAAATGTTTGGCGTAATTACAATCAAACTTTGAATTCAGCTTTACCAATAGTGAAAAGAACTGATGGCAATAATCAAGATGTAATTGCAGTATTTGCTGATAGTGAAATCAATAATAAGCGTGTCAGTGCATGTTTAGATACGGGAAGTACTTACAATTTGATTAAAAAACGTTTGTATAATGAACTGCGACAAGGTTGTAATGTAAAAGAGAGATTTCAAGAAGTGACTATAACATTGGGTGCAGGACGTAGCTTAAAATTGAACAAAGTACTTGACTTGAGTTTGAAACTGTGTAACATGTCATGGCCCATAAGTGCATTTGTGTGTGAAGACTTACCTATTGACTTTATCATAGGAGTTCAGTTCATTAAGGATAGACAATTTCTATTAAATTTTCATGACAAAACTATTACATTTCCGTATTCTCGTGAAAAGGTGCGAAGGAAGTGGATTTCGGACAGTGTTATTAATACGAGCCATTCACTTCAGGAAACACATAAATGTAAAGGAACTAATGTTTGTGATGTTTCAAGTTCAAAGTCACATTGGCAATCGAGAACTCCACAAAGCTGGTCTGGTGGCAGGAACAGAGTTTCGCAAGGAAGTAACATCCAAAGGCAACCTTGGCGTTCCAGAGCAACAGCTGGTAGCTACAACATGATTGCGGCAGAAGATACGTCGATTCCTGACAATCCGTCTGTCTTTCTACATGAACAAGAACAGCAACAATGTCCAGGAACATCACATGTATACACGGAAGAACTAGGTATGTTATTAAATTCATATCCTGAAGTATTTTCTGATAAAGTTGGTGTATTTAATGAATTTGAATACACGATTCATCTGAAAGACAAAATACCAGTGCACGAACAACCTTATGTACAGTCACGCGAAAAACAAAAGGAAGTGGACGATTGTGTGAAAGAACTTTTAGATCTTGATCTTATTGAGAAATCGCAATCTGCTTATTCAGCTCCATGTTTCGTCGTACGAGGGAAGAATAATAGTAAAAGGCTTGTTGCTAATTACCAAAAACTAAATGCAAAGGTAATTTTTGATGGTTTCCCTGCAAATTTAATGCAAGAGTCTTTAAGTAACCTTAGCAAAGGGTCAATGTTTTCGGTTATAGATGTTAGAAAGGCGTATCATCAGGTACGATTAAGTGAAGCTTCTAGAGATTGTACTTCATTCTCAACATCAACAGCAAGTTATAGATTTAAATCCATACCCTTTGGAATCTGAATTGGGAGTGCTTGTCTAGCACGCATGATGCAAATAATGTTGGGAGATTTACGGGGTAAAATTGTTGAATATTTTTGCGATGATATAGTCATTGTTTCAAAAAATGAAAATGAACATCTTGAACACATACATATTGTGTTAAATAGACTCAAAAAATATGGTGTTACTATTTCCAAATCCAAAAGTAAATTTATGTTAAAAGAAATAAAATTTCTTGGTTATGTAATAAAAGACAAGCAAATGCACATTGATTCTGAAAGAATCAAAGCGATTCAATGTCTTCCTCGACCTAAAAATCGTAGATCATTAATGCAAATTTTAGGCATGCTTAATTATTATAGTTCATTTATCCCAGAATATGCTCTAACAATAGGACCATTAAATGAACTTAGAAACCTGAAGAATAATTTTCGTTGGACTGAATTTCATGAAAATGCCTTCAGAGAAATAAAAGGTAAATTTCTTGAGCATGTATTCCTAGCTCTCCCTGATTTTTCAAAAAAATTCGTTCTTGAATGTGACAGTTCATTGAAGGCCTATGCTGCTTGTCTAATGCAAGAAGATGATTCAGGTAAACTAAAGGCAGTATATTTCTTTTCAAGGAGATTAAAGGAGACAGAACGTAATAAAACAATATATGAACTAGAATTAACCAGTCTAGTTCAAGCATTAGAGAAGTTCAAATATTTTTTGCAATGTAAAAGATTTACCATTAGAGTAGATAATATGGCCTTATTTCACATGTTGAAGAGAGTGAAGAAATATAGTAAATTTGCAAGGTGGGTTGAATTTATTTCTTCATTTAGTTTCGATTTACATCATATTCCATCATCCAGTAATGTAATCGCAGATTTTCTTTCAAGAATGTATGATCATTCTCAGAGAAAACTTTGAGAAAACTTCAAAGAAATTTTACTTTGGAAAATATGGTCGATGTTGTAAAGGATAGAGTAACAAGCTGTAAATTGTGTCAATTAGCTAAGGAAAGAAATAAAACTCCAATGGGTGTTTTGTCATCAGAAATCATTAAGTATTCCTTACAGAGAGTGAGTTGTGATATTTTGGGACCTTGCCAAATTCAAATGGTTTCAAGTATGTATTAGTAGTAGTAGATAATGCTAGTAGATATGTTTGGTATCAAGCATTACGACAAGTTTCGTCGAAAATAATAATTCAACATTTGCAAAGATATTGTTCAAATTTTGCATATTTTTCTCAATTTTGTTCAGATAACGCTAGTTATTATACTTCTGAGTTATTCAGTGAATTTCTGTATGGTATTGGTTGCAAACATATTACAATTAGTCCATGGAATCCAAAAGCAAGCTTGTGTGAAAGAATGATTTGAAATCTGAAACAAGCTCTAAGATGTTTTTGTTCCACCAACCAATCGACGTGGTCAAAATATTTGTATTATTTACAGTATTGTTTCAATAACACTAATCATCAATCAATAGATTGTACCCCTGCAGAACTCTTCTTAGGAAGGAAACTTTTTGATCCATTGTTGCAAAATTGGCAATTGACTGATAATGAAATGTTAGATTTTACCCAAGGTAATCAAATAAAATGGTCTTGTGCATTAGAAAAAATGAAAAGTGAGTGGCATAAACGTGAAAGAAATTACAAGAAAAATACAGTAATGTGACTTATCAAATCAATGATAAAGTAGTTGTAAGGACTCATCCTAAAGCATCATTGCTGGATGGTATTACAAGGTCATTAAGTATGCTGTATGAGGGTCCATATGTAATCAAGAAGTTTCTAACCCCAGTTTCTGTATTGTTAGAGAAGGTTGAAAATCCATCTATTGAAAAACATTGTCATATTGATCAGACAAAACTGTATAGATTATCCAGGAAGTGAGTCAGTTTAAACAATGCTGTGATTTCATGTTCATAATCATCATATATATTCTTGAATATGTGTTGTAAAATGTGAGTTGAGATACTGTTGCTTGTTTTGTATTGACAGGTATTCCTCAATGGTACAGAAATGTCGACAATCAACATCTAATGAAGAAAGAATTCTAAGGAAATTGAAGGATATTTGTGAGAAGCAACTATAGTATGTAACTGTGTTACTCCCTCTGTCCCATAATTATTGTCCGGTACACCTTTGTTTGTTGTCTCATAATAATTGCCCAATATTCAAACTGTGACATTGGTGTATACAGAAGAAGAACATGAAACACGGGAATGAGTTATACAACTTTATTAATCAAGGATCAGTACAAATTTTGCTTTCCATCTGCCTCTTCGTCTGCCATTCCTGTACTGCCATTTTGGCATACCAGACTATAATTATGGGACAGAGGGAGTATTTTGTTTATTGTAAGTGATCAATATTGTTGTATATATATGTTAAAATCCTCCACAGGTAATGTTCAAGTATTGGGGGAGGGCAGTTTATAGCCTGTGTAAGATTTTGGTTTCTCTCTCTCTGAATGAAAGAAGGTATGGTTAAGGAAAAAGCCAATAGATGGCACTGATCACAGGTTACGTCATTCATTTTGCCGGTTGGATGTAAGAATCCTGATTGACACACTCCACTTCCAGCTGGCACACATTCAAAATCACAATCCAACAGGGCACTCGACGTGATGGGAGAGGTCAGCCGGGGACTTAGACGAACGTAGTGGTGATGGTTTAATTTCATTTCTTTCGTAGAGGATTAGTGTATTAGTATATTATTTAATTTTGTAGAGTTGTTCGTGGTATTATATTAATTTGCTTGTTGATCTTTACCGAGTGATCGTCATTACAGACAAGTAGGAAAAGGGGGAAATTTAACAAAGAAATATTCTCTTAGGTAATCAGGTGAACATGGATGAATAATGATACCAATTAAATAGTCAGAAAAAGGAGAGAAAGTCAATTATTAGTTAAGGATAACTATTGAAAATTATCTTGATATATATATATATATATATATATATATATAAAAATCAAATAAGGTAAAAGGAAACACTCACCGGACAGTAGGAAAATTCAAAATTTTCGCTTATTTATAGCATCATTTATAGCAACCGGTTCCGTCTTCTGTTTCTTCTCACACCGATGATGCTATAAATAAGCGAAAATTTTGAATTTTCCTACTGTCCGGTGAGTGTTTCCTTTTACCTTATTTGATTTTTACTTAGCCCTTTTGGCCCTCCTTGCTTTTATCCATTATATATATATATATATATATATATATATATATATATATATATATATATTAATGTGATCGTTGAGGTCATAATTGTTAATGACAGTTTATGTATATATAATATTATTGTTCTAATACTAAATTGAAGTTTGTTAAATAAACTGTCACCCAATCCTATCCAGTGAACTTTATATTCTAGTAATTAAACTACTTGTATGGTGTACCACGTACCTATGGGGGTCCAGTATGTAGGTTCATAGCTATCTTTCATCGGTCAATCGGAAGGGTATGTTTAATCCCAATTAAAACAAATAATCTTAAATCCAAACCAGAGCAAGAAAGGAAGGGCTATATTAGAGTTAGTTCAAAATCCAAGTAATTATATTTTTTCCCACAGGAAATAAAAACTTTAGGTATTGTGCTATTAACCACTGAACTGATTTTTGCTTTGTACTTGGAAACAAATGAAATTCTGGTAAGATAATGTCTTTTGCTGATACCTGGTTTGGTGAAGTATGACAAATTCTACTGAGCATTGTTCTTAATTTTGCCCAAGCTGAGGCTGCTTTCTTACATTCTGTTATCTTATGGGTAATCGAATCTGGAACATGGAAATAATAACAATTTGGAGAATTACTGAAACCGTATTAATGACATATATCTGCCATTACAGTTACTTGTTGGATCACATTGTACCATATAGATAATGCCTTGTTTGTTAGATGTTTTTCCGTTACATTATTCCAAATTTGCTTCCAATTACATTTTGGATTTTCTCTTTCAATTCGAACAGTTATTATATTTGCGTTAAGTTGCTCTCTGTAAATCTGTTTGACAAAAGGACTGCCATAAGTATGTTGCACGGTTCTATAAAATGTATGAATAGCAATATCAGTATGAAACATTAGTTCTCTGGGGATAATTTTTATATACATTGGTGCTGTTAGTGGTACATCTTTTAACAGTGTGATTATTATTTGTTGCGTGGTGGCGTCAATTGGAGAATATATTGCTGAAAGACCGCTTTGAATAAATAAATAAATATATCTTCCTCTTTTCCGGGAGATATAGCTCACTTATAGCCACGTGGAACACTGAGTCATGCCAGAGAAATTACCAACCTGTTTCTTCACCCTAGTTATTTGCTTCGCTGACAAGGTCAATGTCTTGGATAGGTACCAAAGCTTCTATAAAGCGTAGATGTTTACGTATCTCACTCATGATTTCAAACAAAGAAACCTGAGTTGATTTGCATGTAAAGTACATATCACTTTTTCAGTCACTAACCGACTATTATGTTCAATGGTGTCTCTGTCTCTGTCATATTGTGTGTCCCCTATTAGTTTATGCATGTAAGGAATTAGGCGAATGTTTATGCATCTGCTAATAATCTTAATATTGCTACTTAGAATTGTAATCGGGCAGAAGTCAGTAACGTCTTTGGGTTTCGGTTCTTTTGGAACAAAAACCACTATTCCTGTTCAACTTGAGGACCCTAATTTCCCACTCTGTAATACATTATTGACCCATTGCGTGAAAACATCCCCAAAGAGATTCCAAAAGGTTTGATGAAAGTCTGAGGGCAGGCCATCCTCTGCCGTTGATGTATTTCTGGCCGCTTTGAAAACTGCATTTCTTACTTCGGTGTTCATAAAGGGTTTACTATTTTCCTTTCGGTCTTCTTCAGTTAGTCTTTCTGTTACTTGTCCCAATCGGATTCTAAGGGATTATGAGCTTGACCCATTAATCTTAAATAATATTGTAAAAATATACTATGAAATAATCTGGGATTAGTTGTAATCTCTCCTGTGTCATCTGTTATCTCTGTCATTAGGTGACTTTTAACTTGTCTATGCACTTCCAAAATATGATATAAATTTGCCTCTTCATCATTATCCAAAGGTAACTTTTTGCTTTTAATTTTTACGATGATTCTCTTTTTTTGGTATATAGAGAGTAATTTTGATAATGTAAGGCATATTTACATTACCTTGTAATGCTAGACTTTGTAAATCATGTAACACAGCATAATAAGAATTATACATGTTATTAAGATTTCTACTTTTTTCTATACTATACATTTTACTAATATAACGAAATTTTGGTTTTACAATGAATTCCCACAATTCTGTTAGGGTCTTAATGGGTGATCTATGCCTAAGTAGCTCTAGCCAAGTGTATTTTATTAGCTATTCATAATTTTTATCCGCCAATACTGAACAATTTAGCATCCAGTATCCTCTTCACATACATGATTTGTGTTGTTCCAATTTTATTTTTAGAATTAAGACACTATGATCACTGAAGCAGACGGGAAACACACTTACACTATGTAAATTTTCTTTATAACCCTTTGCTATATAAAATCGGTCAATGCGTCAATGTGTAAATCCTAGTTGGTCTCTATGTCTACAACTCCATACATCTTGTAACTGTAATCATTTTGTTAATTCAAAGAGTGCCCATGGAAAAGTATAACCAGGTTGTTGATCTTGCCTATCTAGGATGGAATTGAAGTCACTTGCCATTAACGCAATTAATGTATGCGATATTAATTCTGTAATAATGCATATAAGCAGAAAGTATCAAGATTAAATGTTACCATTTTCTGGTTTAGTACAAAACATAGGGCCCTGCAGTGCTAGAACATCATTTAAGATTGAAAATGCTTTTAAAATAATGCATATAAGCAGAAGGACACGAAATAAACATCATAATGTTCTGATTAAGTAGAAAACTTGAGCCCTGCAATGCCTGAACGTCATTTTAGATTAACAATGCCTTTGAAATAATGCCATAAAAGCAGTAGGTAATGAAATAAAAAGTTATAACTCTAGTTAGCTACTAATATTGGGGTCATGCAGTGCCTGGACATTGTTTGATTAACAATGCATTTTTTAAAAAATAATGCCATAAGCAGTGGGAAGAGAAATAAAAAGTTAGGCTGGTTAACTACAAAAATTTTGGCCCTGCAGGGCCAGAATGTCATTTCTTCTTAACAATGTTTATCTTAAATAATGCATAAAAGCAGTAGGTAAGGAAATAGAACCTTATTTTTTTGTTTAAGTAGAAAACTTGGGCCCTGCTGTGCCAGAATGTCACTTAAACTTAACAGAGCTTTTTTCAATCATGGATGTAAGAGGGTAGCGAAATAAAACAATATAACTTTCTGGATAAGTACAAAACGTTGGGTCCTGAAGTGCAGAACATTGTTTCAGATTAAACGCAGAATCAGAATGGTGCCTGTGCTCTATTGAAAAAGAGTTTATGGCAAAAAATTGGTTGAAGTTTAGGGTTACAAAAAAGAAATTCAACTGTTTTATGGTGGAATTATTATTATTACAGCATTTTTGTGTTTAAATTATCTGTAGTACATATTGTGATTACAAATAGAGCTGTATCACTATTGTAGTTTTTTTTATTTTCTTTATTCTATTCTAATATGAACGCTTTTTCACAATAAATATATGTGAATAAAAAATAAAATAATATTATAAAAATATTTTGGAATTGCTAAGCACTGTATGGTGTCACATATTGCACAACCTTAGCAACAATACTGGCTAGACTTTATGTTAGTAAAATATCATTGTTTGATCAAAGGAGCAACTTACATACCAAGTTTCATTGTTATAGGTGGTGAGGATACTATGGAGATACAACTCCCAGAAGAATATTTATGAGATAAATGAAATCATTAGAGTTTTACTGTTTACAAGTTATGAAGAAAGTGCTAATAATGCAGACAATGTACATCTCAGAGGGGAACCCATAATATCATCAGAAGTAGAATGCAGACAGCACTTGATTACTTAAAGGTTGGTGTAGCATATGTATTGAATGTACTGGAGCTACATTTAAAATTATTTTTGAGAAAAAGTACAAACTACAATTCTAGTAGTTCAGGGTGGTGTGAAGCTGACTGGCACATTTCAATTTGGAATTCTGCACTGGCGCAATAGCTTGTCATGGTTGGCAGTAATGGTAGAGGAGATGATGCCATTTCATATAGTCAGTTACAATGGAACATTGCAACTACGTGGTACCTGTGTTTGTAGTCATTATGAAATCAGGTCTGTGACAGGAGTGCAGAGTATCTTTAGACGGCAGTTCAATGTTGATCGACATGGTCACGTACTGTCTCGGAATGACATATTGGCCTGGGTGAAGAAATTTTATAAACGTATCATGGCTATTAAAAACTAAAACAAGTCAGTGTTCATGAAGTTGTAGCTATTGATGAGGTGCAGACATGCTTGCAAACAGCATTGACGTAAACAATGGTCATCTGTCTGATATGTGTCTGATATGGTTATCAACAAAATAAGCTTGTAATCTGTAAGTAACAAATAGCATACTTCGACGTATTAATAGATTGTTTTGCTTATTTTGTGGTTTCCATATATTACACTGACCATTTGAAATGTGACAGTCAGCTTCGCACCACCCTATATAATTTCCATGAGAAGTTAATCAACATTTTCTGCTTAATGTTATACTTACATTGGATCATTTATCAGTGGCGTCTCGTGGCCTCAAATTTGGTCGGGGTTTATTTTTTAAATAATTTAAAATATAAGGACAATTCACATGAATTACAAAAATAGGTATTTTTTCCTTCTAGACTACAAAACTGGACTTACTTTTTTGAAAGAATTTAAAATGTAATGACAAATTACATGAATTACAAAAAAACGGGTGTTTATCTTCTTCTAAACTACAAAACTGGACTTATTTTTTTAAAGAATTAAAAATATAATGACAATTCAAATGATTACAAAAGAAACAGGTATTGTTTTGAAACATACCTTTCCACGAACGTTGACTCGTGTTCTTCTGGTCAGCAAATTTTGTTATTACTTTTTCGTTGAAGCCCTCTATGTTTGAAATGTATTCTATCTCTATTGTAAGCAAGTGCCCAGGCATTTGGTCTGTCTTGTCCCATTGCATTTCTTAAGCAGGTTTTAATACCCTTCAATGTGCTGAAACATTGTTCAATTTCAGCTGTTGCTACTGGAGTTATTAAAGCTATGTTTGTCATTTTTACTGTTTCTGAAAAGATACCCTCTAAATAATTTTAAATAAAAAATGAATGCAATCTACTGATAGAGTTTATGTTTTTGAACTCTTCACTACAATAAAGAACACGAAGTTCCCTCTTTAGTTTTCCCTCTTCTATGAAGGGATAATAAATGTGGGAAGATGCCTCTGTTTAAAGATTGTTATCTTTCATTATGTCCTCGTAGAGCAAGTTCATGTCGACCACAGAATTTTAAGCAATCGATAATTCTATTTAATATATGCCTATTTTTTCAGACAAATTCATTGGGTCTTGTAATTGACAGCCTATGTCCTTCATCAATTTGTGTTCGAACATCAACCCTGCCAAACTCACTCAAACATAGTGAATGAAAGCCACCAAAACACTACAGAACATCACGCAACGGAATTAGCCCCGAATCAGCACTCAAATCCATTGCACTCTCCCCTCCTCTCTCTGCTAGCATGTGACTTTCACTGTAGTGTAGGTGGGTGTAGGCCACGCCTTTCTTTGCGACGTGACCCAAAAAACGATAATTGACATCAATGCCGGTAGGAGCGCTGTCGTATCCATTGCAACAGATGATGAATTTACGTGGGTAAAAATTGCCTTTTAAAAGACTGTATGATAGTTATGCGTTATGGTGATTGATAATTACGTGAATAAGTCCATTTTTCTTTAGGGGCTAAGCCCCGGAAGCCCCAAGGGATGAGACGCCACTGTCATTTATTATTAAATATCATAAAATAGTCTTCTGTAAGTAGCAGAACATACAGATTGCATTGGAAAGTTTCATGACTCTCATATAAATACTTAAAGAAACCAGAAATACAAACAAAAAATATATATTGCACCAGAAATCCTGCTTTCAATGTTAATAGGGGGAAAGAACAAGAAAATCTACTGGAGAATTATTATAAAATATGCTTCTATTTATGTACACATATTTCATAATTCTGCAATATATTCAGTGCATTGAATAGAGTTTTATTGTATTTTTCAAAATCACCTTGTTTAATTAAAATTTTAGTAATACCTGTTTATCATCACATATAACTGACAGATAAAACACACCTATATGAAAATTAAAACAGAGATGAACTAAAGTATCATGGACAAGTTTTGATTTACATTCCGAAAAAAGAAAATACATAACATAAATGAATCAGAAGGAACCAATATTTTGATTGCAACATATCTGCACTTGCATTTCTCTATACAGTAACTAACACAATAAAGAAGTTTTCGATAAACATTTTCTTGAATTTAGATAAAATATGTTATTCACAAACCAGATATAAAAAATTCCACAATATGTTTTTTTATGTAATTGATTTCAATATTTTCAAAGCTATACAATAGCGTTATCAGGATTAGATTGAGAACAGGTTTGCAACATGTTAGGTGTGAGAACATTTTCACACTAGAACATTGGGAGGGTTCAAAATTACCCTTAGCCTTACTGTTTTTTTTAATAACTATCCTATTTTTCTTATTTCCCCCTAAAAATTTTGTGACTTTTCGTAATTATTTGTCCTTTTTGAAATGGTAAATTGAATTTACAAAAGAAGTATAATTCATTTTTGTGAAATTTCATCTTATACCCCTAGAACAGTGGGTGGGGTAAATTTGACCCCTGTAAAGTTTAATTTGTACTTGCTGCAATGTCATTGTAAAGTTGTGGTTCCAGTATCATCCTGTATGAGCATATACCCACTTGTCATAGTTTACATCCATGTTATCATTTAGGTAGTGTCATTGGACTGGGAAGGAGGAAGGATACTTCCAAACATGTCATGTCAAGTAGCAGTTTCTTGTGATGAAATGTTGAGTATCTGGAGTGTTCTGTTGTTGATGTTTATAATTTTAATTTTTAATCAAATTTGTATCGTAGACCACCTAAATACTTTGATTAAAATGACCCTTTTCTGCTGTTCTGGTGGTATTGGATCCTTTGCTGTTCTAGTGATAATGAAAATATAGCAACTTTAGAATGTCTCATTTCTTTTTCAACTATCATGAAAATTGGCAAACTTTGTATGTAAGTGCATGACTGCATTTTTCAATCCAATATGTGTAATTATATTGTAATTTTGTCATTGTGTGTCGTATTTCTGCAACTTGTGGCTAATTGAGATATCCGAATGACTGATGATTAGATAAAGAATGTGAAGGGACACTCACAAGGAATGCCCATTTCTAGACTGGGACTGAAACCAGGAATGTTTTGCTAATGAGATCAAAGGTCAACTGTTTAATGCACTTGCCCACAGAGTCAGGCCCAATTTGTAGAAGCAAACATTAATTGCATAATGCTATTTTATTTTATTTTTATTGCTTTACATTCCTTCTCTACTTATGTGCACTGGTTAATTGTAATGATATAGATGTGTGATGAATCAACAAATAGATGTATGAACAAAGAACTGAGATTTAAACCTGGCCATAATATAACCATTTCGTGACTACCCACATATCAGTATTTATGAGAAACAGAAAAAAAAATTGCTCTTCTCATCTTCATATTCACATAGAATACAATGAATGGAATTTGCTCTAGAATTACATTATCATTACTGCAAAAACTGTTGTAATTAATTTTCACATGAATTAGTTAATTTAGACAGTGTTTCAATTTAATATGAGTACACATATAGCATTGTCAAGAGTGCAAATACAAATATTTTTCAAATCACAATGCAACCTGAATGCAAGATTTTTTTTAAAAGTTTAAATATCATCATTGGAAGTGTGGTGTGGTGTGATACATCTTCCTTGATGATCCAAAAGCATCCATTATGTTTCTAATATCAATGTTTTATTTGCTATATCGCTGATTTGATCACTGAGGGGATTCAATTGTTTCAGTATTGACCTAGCATTGAGAAGGCAATTGGGAAGCTACTTGAAAGAAATGCAAAATTATTGGAAAAATAACTTTAATTAATAGAGTAGGATATTAATCACAAGAACATCAAAACCTAAATGTTAGTAGATCAGTTTCTCATTGGGTGATAATTTATAGGCATATCAAGCTCCATCACTGCTTTTATCTGTGTTTTTTTTTACTGGAATCTACTACTTCTACCTTTCCAGTTATATCTCCTTTGTCTTCTGAAATAGAGTATACACTGTACAGTATTTCTGTACACTGATATACTGTAGCACCCAATAGAGAAAGAGCCTAGAACAGCTCATGTAAAAGACAAACTACACACACACACACGCACACGATGGCTATTTAGCTGCATCAGAGCTCTTGAAAATCAAATGCACTTTAGAATGCTGTCAGTGAAGAAGAAGTGAGGAAGAAGAGATTTTGTGTAATGACAAAATTTGCATTTAAGAAATTCAATTGCACATCAAATCCAGTGCTTATTGGGACAAGAGTATCCCACAATTTAGGTCAAACAAGCATGGCTCTGCCACTTCAAGAAATCTGCTGTTATGAAGACATAAATTTCCAATTTCTATATATATATTTGTCATTATATTTAGTCATATGTAATATGCAAAAGCCTGTTTCAAGTGAATTCTATGCACATATAAGATTATGTAAAATATACGTAAAGACTAAAGAGAATTAGAAACCACTCACAATTGCCCTCACTGGAAATCCATTAATCACTTAAAGAGGTTCTGATCACTAAACATATGAGCTAATTTATTCTTCCCGTTGTGCTTCTGCATCATTTCTTACTTTGTTATAGAGGATCCATTAACCATGCAAGAAGAAGTGGAAGTAACACCCTGCATCAGATCTTGGAGTAAATAAACATCCACTGAGCTAATATGTGAAGAATAACATATTGAGGTAAGACATTTCCTTTGCTGTCTCTTTCTTATTTTCCTCTTCCCTTTTCATTAGTAGATTTGCTTTCTCCACTCTTCCTCCTTTCTCTTTGGTAAATTTATTTCCTCCTATTCCTCTCTTCCTCGACTCTGTTCTTCCTATTTCCCATTTACTATTGGTGGATATACTTCCACCATTCTCCTTCCATTCTCGTTGGAGGACTCAGTTAACCATCTTCAAAATCTTCCCCTTCAGTGGAAAGCTGGGTTCCCGAGGATATTAATGGTTGATATATGATTTTACCATGAAGGTTCCAAGTTTGAGTGGGAGCCCGAGATTGACTGTTCTTTGTGAATGCCCCTTCATCAATTACATCTCATCAACATCATAGCCAAAACTGGCAAAACGTGACTAACAAAAATGCCAAACAAAATACAAACATTCCACCTATCTGTTTCCCTTCTGCTTGGGAGACACCATTCTCCTTATCTACTTCCCATCTCCCTGGAAGACTCAGTTCTTCCCATTTCCCATTTTTCTCTTCACGGATTCCCTTCCTCCTCTCACTTTCCATACTCTTTGTAGGACTAAGAAAATTTTATATCCTTCTGTTATACTTGGTGGATTTATTTCATTCTATTCTACATCCTCCACCTAATTCAGTTTTTCCTAATTTCTTTTATAACTCCAATTTCCAGTGGTATATTCACTTCCTTTAATCTCCTTCATTCTCCTTGGAGGACTGAGTCCTTCCCTTAGCCTTCCCTTGTATTTGTTTGATTCATATTCAGATATCTCTCTCGCAATTCTCCCCAGTACTTTCTGTAATATCTTCTTTCTTTGAAACAATTTTTATTCTAGTTTCAGGACACAAATCTTACTACTTTGTCTCTTTGTTTTCCTTCTGTAAACTCCCATCTTTTCTGTGATACTTTCCCTTTCTTCTATCAGTTCAATTCTCTTTGTAGGGTTCAGTTTTTCTATGTCTCCTCTTCCATTTGGGGATTTGCTTTCTTTTCCCAACATCTATTATCCTCAAAGGACTCAGTTGTTCTTCACTTCCTCTAATACACTTGGTGTATTTATTTCATTCCATCTCTCTTCATCTCTTTCCCCTCTTCCACTTGGTGCATTCTGTTCATATTTTCTTCTTTCATTCTCCATGGAGGATTCAATTCTTCCTATTTTCCTCTTTTTACATATGTGCAATTTCCTCCTTGTATTTCTGTATCTTCTCTATGCAGGAATCTCTTCTTCCTACATCCTTTTCCTGTCCTTTGTGAATTTACTTCATAGCACCTCTTTCCTTCTCCTGGGAGCACTCAGTTAGTGAATTTGCCGCCATTTCTAATGGTGGACTTACTTCCACCCATCTTTCCTTTGAGAGTTCGCTTCTTCTTAAATCTGCCTCTTCTCTTTGGTGGAATCCATTCCTCATATTTCCCTCTGTCTCTTTGGCACACTCAGTTTTCCGATATCATTCCATAGTCCCTAGTATAACTTCATATGGCCTTCCTTCTCCTGGAAGGATTCAATTTTCATTGTTCCAGTAAATGTTTTTTTGCATTTACTTCATCTTCATCCATTTCCTTCTATATCCTTGTATTGTCCTTGAGAAACTCAGTCCAACATGTTCCCTTCCCTTGTCATTGGTGATTTTCTTCCTGCTATTTCTCCCTCCCTTCTGGTGTATTGCAATTCCTTCTATCCCTTCAGTGATGAATTCCCTTCCTTCTACCATCTTCTGTTTTGCAAGGAAGACTCAGTTCCTTCTATATATTCCCATTGTCTATGGTCAAGTTGCTTCATCTCATTCATTCTCGTGGAAGTATCAGTTCTTCCTCTCTCTCTCCCTCCTCTATCCTTGGTGGATTTACTTCATTCCATCTGTCTACTACAGGTGGTAGACATTGAAACAGAAACACCGCTCTTTATAGAACACGTCTCTGGAGGACTTGCCTGCACCACCTGTTTGTCATGCACAGCGTAGTGAGCTTTTTAGCAAATATGTGTGTGCCTGCCAATTACATTGGCACAGTGGATACTGGACTGTATGTTGAATATTTGGTTTTGCACAGTAGAATGGAGGACATTTCATATTTCCAAAGAGGGAAAATTGTTGGTACTTGTCTCACCGCCGCATCAATAATGTAGACTTTAACATTCTAAGAGCATCAAGAGCCAGAGTATAACTGCTCATGGCAGCATACCAGAATGAAGGACGAACCACACACAGGAGGAGTAACTGTCAGGCGAAGCAGAAGATGTCTAACATGGTTGTCAGGGTGTTGAAGAGTATTGTCTCCAAAAAGCTTAAAACCACCATTGCAAGTTACCAAAACCAACTGTCGAGAACTACATAGGGCAAACATCCATGGCAGGGCTGCCACACTGAAACTCTTGGTCGCTAGCACAAATGTCAAAAAGCAATTTTACTGGTTCCAGCAGCACAAATCGTGGATGTTAGACAATCTGAAATGTGTGGTGTTCTCAGATGAGCCAACATTCACTGTTTTTCTAACATCTGAAAGAGTTTACATGTAGAAAAGTCCATCTGAAGAATACCAACCACACTGCTTAGTGCCCAGAATGAAAGATATGTGGGGAGGTTGATTTATGATGGTATGGAGTGCAATATCGTGTCAGTCTTTGGAACCACTGATTCTTCTATAGGGACATGTCACTGCCAACACCATATTAATGAAGATTTGTGTCTGCATTTCAGCTTTATCAGTTTCAATGACCAACATCTGTACTTTTCCATACCTTCATTCTCCATTTCTCATGATTTCCCTCCTTGATGGAATTTTCCTGATATATATTTTGCTTCTTCTTGAAGGATTACATTCATCCTATCTTCCCCTCTTCTCCTTGGTGGTTTATATTTTTCCAATCCCCTTCCTTTCTGCTTTGAGTACTCCTGTGCTAATATTTCTCATTCTTCCAATTGCAAGATTTCCTGTCTTCTCCAACCTTCCATACCACATGGAGGATTCTGTTCTTCCTATCTCTCCTCTTCCACTTGGTGGATTCCTGTAATTCTTTAACCTTCCGATCTCTCTGTATGATATGACTCAGTTCTTGCTATAGCCCCATTTTTACTAGTTGGATTCATTTTATTCTATCACATTATATTCTCAATGCAAGTCTCAGCATTCTGTCATCTTTTCCTTGAAGGACACAGCTACTCCTATCCACTTGGTGGATTCCTTTCCTCCTGTCACCTTCCATTATGATTACACAATTCAGTTCTTCTTATATCCTCTCTTCCACTTAATAGATTCTGTTCCAACTGATTTGCATTTAGATGTTATAGTTGTAAAAATTGTACGAAACAAAGAGAAAGCAAAAGCATAATTATTGTCATTTGCTATTGAGAAATGAATAAGCTTTACCAGTGCTATAAATATACTATGTATATGATAACATAAAGCAAAAGAGAATTAGTACCTTGTTACAATCAAAATTTGAATTGATTTAATTAACCTAGAGGCATTTTATAGTAACGCATAGTGAATTTTTGAGAATTGGTTGATATATACATATACATTGTTCTACGAATATCGATAAAGCAGGTTACTGAAAAATCTTGAATAAAACAGTCGTTGATATTAAAATTGAATTGAGTTGCACAATCACTTACCCAGGTACTAAAAGAACAAATGAATGTGGGTCTCTGTTATGTCTTGTAGTTAGAGGTGGAGGTAAAACAAGCAAAGTGCATATGGTTACAGTTATGTGTATCCAAAATTGGAAGATGGATGTTTAGTATATTGGCAGTGCTTATTTTCTTACAGCTTAATGACACATTGCCAGGAACGTATACATACAATTTTGACTTATTGATTTTCTCAGTTCCAGTAAATATTAAAATACTACTTTGGGTTCAGTATTCTAATATTGAAGTACGTTGTTTATGGGTCCCAGTACTAACATTATTGAAATTCTTGAAAGAACTTCGAGGCGCTGTGAACAACATGGCAATAGCCTCACAACACAGCAATTTTGTAAGTTCTGCATTTTTCATGAATTATGCGCATTCAGGCCTCTGATGATAATTTGTAGCAGCTTCCTCCCCTTTTTTTTACATTCACTATGCAAGATGAACGTTACACAACTCTCAGCTTCCATTCTCAATCGAGTATTCAATTCTTCGTATCTCCAATACTCCTTCTGGTAGATTATTTTCTCATCTTCCATTCTCCATAAAATAGTCATTTTCCAACAGCCTCTTTTCGATTTGGTAGATGGCTTTCTCCCTCTCAAAATTCCATTCCCAATGGATACCTTAATTCTTCATTTCTACCCTTTTCCATTTGATTATTCTCATCTCCTTTTCTTCTCTTTCAAGGATGTTCTTGCTATCTGATTGTCTTTTCTTTGGTTGAATATCTTCTTCTTATTTCTCTCTCTTCTCCTTTGAAGCACAGTTCTTCTTGTCTCCCTCTCCTTATCTTCTTTGACTCATTTCCTCCTATATCAGACAATTCTCCTTGGAGGAACCAATTTTTCCTCTCTTTCACCAGGTGGATTGTCTTCCTCTTTTTGCTTCCATTGTATAGCTTAACAAATTAATTCATGTAGGGCAAAAAGCTGTTTGTATAGTAACATAATCTGTGTAAAAATACTGTAAGCTTTAGTGTAACCCTTCTTCAAATAATAAATAATAATAATAATTGCAATGTTTCAAATTCTCTTTACAGGAAGCAAAATGTGCAGAGGAATTGTTTCTTATTGTAGAAAAAACTAGTTTTCCACTACAACACATTCTTTCATTCGTTTCTGATTCAAATGAAAGAGGGTAAATAGGAAATATTGTGTCATCCACTGGGAATGGCAGATACAATGAAGAAGAGAATACACCAGGTACAAGGGAGGAGATAAGTAGAACCGAGTCCTTCATTGAGAATGGAAGGTAATAGAAACAAAATAATGTGAAAAATTGAAGGTGGATAATGGCAGGTGATAGAAGAAACAAAATCCCCAAATGGAAAAGGGGAGACAGGAAGAATTTCGTACTCCATGTAGAGTGGCAGGAGGAGTGAGAGGAGGAAGAAAATCCACCAAGGGAAAAGGGGAAACAGAAAAAACTGAGTCCTCCAAGAAGAAGGAAGAGGGATGAGATGGAGTTAGGGATTAGAAAATAAGAGGAGGAGTTTGTTCCTTTTGACATTTCTCTTCCACTTGTTGGTTTCTTTTCCTCCTCTCACCTTTCGTTATCCATGGTAATCTCATTCTATGTCTTCTGTTCAACTTGGTGAAGTACTTTCCTCAAAGAGAAGGGAGCCTGATAGCAGAAGACCATGGCTCAAAGAAAAAGGTTTCATGATAAATAAGGAGCTCTTGTTCGTAGAAAGTGTGTGTGTGTGTGTGTGTGAGAGAGAGAGAGAGAGAGAGAGAGAGAGAGAGAGAGAGAGGATAGAGATATTATGATATTCTTGAAGTTGGAGAAGAGGAGGAGGTAAGGGAAAACATACCCTCAAAACAGAAGGAAGGGTACTATAAAGTAAGTCTTTCAGAAAGATGAGGAGGAAAAACCACTCAAGGAAGAAGAGAATGAAAGGATATCAGTTCTCTAAGGACAAAGAAAGATAATGAGATAAATCACTCATCCAAGGAGAATACAAATAAGTAGTAATAGAATGACGATGAAAATAGTAGATAGCAATCCTACAGGGAAATAAGAGAAAGATGATAGAAAGATAATTTCAAAAGGACAGAGGATAAGGACGTGAAGAGACAACAGGAAAACTTAGAAAAATAGGAAGAATGAAGTCCTCAAGGAAGATGGGTGGAACAACTGAATCTAGGCAAGTCTTTAAAGTATTACTGCAGGATGAAACAAGGATATGGAATATTTCCTACTAGTAGAAAGGAAGAAGATACAAAGAGGCAAGTTCTCCAATGTAAATGGAGGGAGATATGAGGAGGCCAGTCCTCAAAGGACCTGTGGAGAATGTTGAAGAAGAGAGGGATATAGTAAGTGGTAATTCCTCCGAGGAGAAAAGAAGAGAGCAGAAGTAAAGTTCCACAAGGAGAATGGATGAAGTTAAGGGGAAAAATTAAGGAAGATAATCCACCTAGGAAAGGGAGGGAGAGGGGAAGAACTGAGTTCACAAAGGAGGAGGGAGAGTGGTAAGAGAAAGCAAATCCACTAAGAAGGAAGGGAGAAATTAAAAGGAAAATGTAAAGTCAATCACTTACCTCAAAGGTTGTTCTTCCCTTCCTGATCCAGTCGAAGCAGGGTATCTGTTATTGCGATGGTCTCTCTCTATGTGGCTGTGATGTTGCAAGTAATTTTTCACTTTCTTCAAGATCTCATTTACAGATGCTTATCTTTATGAGACCAACGGATTCTCTACTACATAATCTGAAATAATACAGAAGCAGAATTGAAAACATAAAGTAAAATACACTAGCTATACTAGAATGTATTGTTTGAAATACAGGGTGTCTAGGCTTCAGGTAAACAAAAAGAACATGCTAAAAGTTTCGAACAAATTGATAGAAATGTGCAAGTAAATACTCATTCGATAGGATTCAAGATTATCTAGCCAACATGGCAACACTGCAAGTGTCATGCTGCACGCTGCATGATGGGAAATCGCAAAATCGTTAGGTATCGGAGTGCACTTGCTTGCATTGTTATTCATACAGAATGGAATGGAATGTGGATCCTCCCACACGCAAAACCGTTTATGAGTGGGACAAGACTCTAAAGGAAACCGGCAGTTTGCTGTCTCAGGCCGGGAAGTATCCAAAGAAGGGCGTAACTGAAGAGACTGTTGAACATGTGTGGGACTCGTTCTGCAGGAGTCCATGGAAGTTGGTAAGACAGGCAAGTAGAGAACTAGGGATTCTTCGTTCAACAGTGCAAGATATTGTCCTCAAACGTCTATGTTTGCATGCGTACAAAGTGCAACTGCTTCAACACCTTAAAGTAGACAATCCACAGAAAAGAAGAGACTTTGCTGTGACAATGCTGACCCTGATTGAAGAAGATGAACATTTTCTTGATAAGGTGTTTTTTAGTCATGAGTCCATTTAGTCAACGTCTTGTGGTAAGGTAAATTGGTATAATTGTCGTGTGTGGGGTAGTGAGAATCCTCACCAGATGATGAAATATGAAATTGATAAACCAAAAATTAATGTCTGGTTAGGACTTCATAAGAATGGCATGGTAGGACCTTTATTTTCTTAGAGCCTATAGTCACTGGACAGGTCTACCTAGAGATGTTGGAGAACTTTGTACTTCCTCAGATACCTCTTGATTTTCTTTTCCAGCAGGATGGGGCCCCTCCTCACTATCAGAGATATCACAGCATTGCTCAGTCGGACATTTCCCTAACAGTGGATTGGACAAGGTGGGCTGATACCTTGGCACAAAGGATCCCCAGATTTGACGCCATTAGACTTTTTTTTTGCTTGGGGATTCATTAAGGACATTGTGTACCAAACAAAAATTCGAAATATGGCAGATTTGGGAGAACGTATCAATAATGCAGTTCAGCTTATAACGCCCCAAATGCTTGTCAATGTGTGGCAAGAGGTAGATTATAGTTTTGATATCTGTAGATCTATAAATGGTGCTCATATTGAGATTTATTGACACATTAACATTTTCAGCTATTCTTCTACGATTATGAACAGTTCATGCACAGTTTCCTCTCATTATTTGTAACTTGTAATGTGAAAATCATTTCATTCATAACATGGCTGATTAAGAAATTCTACTCTTTTCATTTGTAAACCTAACGATTTTGAAATTTCCCCATCATGCAGCATGCAGCATGGCAGTTGCAGTTTTGCCATGTTGGCTATAAAATCTTGAAGATATTTCCTATCGATTGAGTATTTGCTTGCACATTTCTATCAATTCGTTCGAAAGTTATAGCATGTTCTTTTTGTTTACCTGAAACCCTGTATATGTTGTTACAATTAATGTATTGTATTGTAAAGGCAGTAAGAGATAAAGCTATACCCTTATCTGGTATCATGAAAAAAAATATTATATGATTGATGTGTATCTTGCAACGTTCCCTGGTTGTACACCAGTCGTCAGAAAGTTAGTCCGCTACTCCTTGAGTCAGGAACATGAGAATCTTTGCAATCATCAGGGCTTGCTGGGTAGAAAAGAAGCACAACACAGTATTCAAAGTTAAATGCAGTTTTATAATCACTTATATTTCCTATCATATGTGGACTTACAAGCAAGGTACAGATTCGCTTACATTTCTGCCTGAAGAGAAACAATTCTATAGCATATTAAATCACATCACAATCACTAAAATTAACCTTTCCTCCAGCTGCCTTTATTTCAACTTTCTGTTCTTGCACTATATTTTCCATGTGTCCCGTTCGTTCACCAAAGATTTTTAGTGCTACATTAATAGACTCTACAGAACCCTTTAATTCTTGAACTCTCTCTGGAGGCCCACATTCAGTTTCTCTTCTAGACTGAACAATTTCAAGACAGGATTCCATATTCATCTTCAATTGCTTTTGTTTCTTCTCTATCCATCCTTGTCGAACTATTAAGAACTCTAGCTGTTCTTCCACAATTTCCTTTACCCCTTCCTTTCCTCTTCCCTTCTATTTTCTTCTTCCTCCTCTTTCTCTTTCCTTCTCGTTTCTTCTTCTTCCTCTTTCTCCTTCTTCCTCTTTCACCTTCTGTCTCTTTTCTTCTTCCTCTTCTTTTTCCTTTTTTTTACTTTCCTCTTCCTCCTCTTTCTCTTTCCTTCTCTTTTCTTCTATAGACTCAACTATGAGTTTAAAATCTATCATCTTCTTTCTTCGAACTATCTCTCAATGAGCCATCTTTTTCTTATGCTGTGTCTCCTCCTATATTCTTTCCTTCTGTCTATGCTCCTCATCCTCCTTTTCTTTCTGGCTTCGTTCTGCTTTATCTTTCATCAACCAATCAAGTAGCCTGTGATCTGATGAGGGTTTGGTAGGAACGCTCGGTTCTGGTTCTGTTTCTGGTGCTGACAAGCATGATGTACATCGCATCTCTTTATTTGATACCGACGTTACTTCCTACCCATCACAACTACTATGAAACCTCTGCAAACATTGGCAACACTAGAAGAATTCCCTGTCATTGGTAAGATCATCACAGCATCCAAACTTGGTTTCTGCATCCATTGTCGTTCCTCCTCTGCTTTGCAGATTCACTCCTGTCACATCTTTATCCATTCTACAACACCGTCTATGGCTCTTCCCAGTTAATACCTTCACTTCACTATCACAATTTTACCTTCGTGAATTCCAAGGACTTTCACTATCACATTTGTGAATTCTATGGACGAAAACTTTGAGTATGAACTAAATCGAGCATCACATTTGAATTGCTAAAATAATTTGCACTCGAGCTCCCACGATTGTAAAAAAATAAATATGCATTCGAGCCCCACGTTGGTGTGCCAAAATAACTATGCGACGTTCCCCGGTTGTACACCAGTCGTCAGAAAGTTAGTCCGCTACTCCTTTAGTCTGGAACATGAGAATCTTTGCAAATCATCAGGGCTTGCTGGGTAGAAAAGAAGCACAACACAGTATTCAAAGTTAAATGCAGTTTTATAATCACTTATATTTCCTATTATATGTGGACTTACAAGCAAGGTGCAGATTCGCTTACATTTCTGCCTGAAGAGAAACAATTCTATAGCATATTAAATCACATCACAATCACTAAACACACTTGCATATAGAATTAACGTTGAACAAAACAAACGTAAATACACGAAAGTTTCTGTATTTTATTATTTCCGAGTATAGCCAGAATGAAACGAAAATAATTATCAATTACAATATTAGGGCATTCCATTAACAGTTACCACGTTTCTGTTGATTTCTCACCTTCACCTGTCTTCTAACTGAGTCTGTCGTCAGGTGAAAAACATTCAGGTGGGTTCACTTCCTCTGCTGAGATGAGAAAGTGATGTCAACACGAACAGATTATGACGTATTTATAAACATATATACAAGTTCCAAACACAATTGTATCAATCTAACTATAGCTGTCTGTGACAACTTGCACATTATTTGAAGTAACAAACATTTTATAAATCTTAACTTCTTACAAATATAAAACCTTAAACTCTCAGGTAAGTTACAATCTATCAACTCATTTCAACCATTTATCTCATTTATAAGACATCCAATGGTAACAATAGTATAAGCCGGAGACGGATTTCTTAAAATTTACAGGAGAAAAGACGAGAAAGTACTTACGGAATTGCATTCTTGAGGACTTTCTGAAGCCGGGCAAATTGTTTTTTTTTAGAATCGTGCAACGTATTTTGCCTGTAAATAAGGCATTTTTCATCAATCATGCTTCTGCATTGTACGATAGCTCGTGGCGCCATTACTGTCGACTACGTGAATCAAATGTTCCGAGTGTTAGGTTCAGGTGGTGCTCGTTGCTATGTGAAGTACGTATGCATTACGTCATCTGGGAGGATCAGTTTTGACGGTGCTCGTTGCTATGTACAGTAAGTTTGGTGCGGGGTACATTTAGATACTAACACTAATCTGTGCTAACACATCGCAAAAATCGGAACAAGCAGGTTATTGATTTTGTAGCGTTCGATTTATTTTTATTGTATTTTTGTACTTGTAGACTGCAATCATGTCTAATTGTGCTGTAGCAAGCTATGAAATCTATAACCAGAAAACTAAAGGAACTGACATAAAATATCATAGATTCCCAGTCGATAATTTCGTAAGTAAACAGTGGATTCATGCTTGTAGACGAAATGTAAAAAATGCAAGTGTGCAGTGCCAATTATTGTGAAGAAGACTACGTGCGAAATCTGAAAGCAGAACTTCTGTATTTTCCACCAAAGAACGTGCTGAAGCCAACTGCAGTACCATCGCTAAAATTACACCCAATTACTTTAGTACCAAATAATCAAGGAAATGGTGTAGTTCTCCTAAACACTTATCTTCACAATATGATTCGCTTGTAGGACGTGTTGATAAGGTTTGCAGAGATGTACGCTACGAAAGATATGCAATAAGGAGACGTGCCCTAAACAAGCTAAAGACTATGCTGCCAGAAAAGAGAAAAATATATAGACGAAGGTATATACACAAACTTCAAGCAATGGTTCATTGTTGGAAAACATATTCAATCGTTTACAAAGGAGAAATGCAAGTCTGAATAATGAAGCAAATAAATTAAAGATTACAAAGAACCTCTATCAACCTGCTTTAACTGAATAAAGAAGTTCAAAACGTAACCTAACCGACAGTACCACAAGAAAAGTCATCAATATCTTGAAAATGTGTTCAACTAGTGCAAAGTACGTAGTCAGCCTAACTGATTTGTTATGTACATTTTATGTAAGTCGGATTTATAATTATTAACAATTTCATTTAACACAAACCGATGTTGATTGTGATTTGTATGTTCACATTATTGTGAAAAACGTTGTCGGAAATGGGCATTTCGAAGATCGCGTAGTAACTTTCACGCTATTCGAAATGAAATTCACTTAGTACATCTTCAATTCGAGTTACATAGCGTTGTATGCACGATGTTAAATATTGCATGAGTGAATATTACACCCATCATTGAAAATTTTGCAACTTTGTTCAATTTGGGTATTTCACAAATATATTGTGAATAATTTTGTACCCTTGTACTCAATATATACCAATGGATGTTACATTATTTTTTTGTAGTACATTTCTGTGAAAAAGAGCAAGATCTAAGATTAGTGTAATGCAAGTTACTTCGTTAATATGTGTGTCGCATATCAGCCTTGGAGTATATTTTCCAGTTATACAACTCAGACACACATGGAAATGGAAATGGAAAGTCTGCGGACAAAGTCCTTTAACGAATAATGATTCGTACAGTTGCACGGTCAATCATTGTGAGTTCATGTAACTTTTCTCCTTTATTGTTTAATTAAACTAAGATATTTTCATCGATATTCTCAAAGCGTTTCATTTACCGTGTGATCATAAATCTATTTCTATAGGCTTGAATTAGTAGGTTAAGACATTTAAGTTTGATGTTCCTAGTACTCATCAAGTATTTCAAGTAGGTTAAGTTAGTTAAATTAATACTTGTACACTTTGGCTCGTCTTCTGCACGCGTTTGTATGTAAAGTTCTTAATACGAAAAAATACTTTTTAGAACTATGACAACGATTAAATGTGTTAAATGTTGTAAATAGATTATATCGAACTACTATCGGATTAAAAATTACGGATATTCAAGTTTGGACTCCAATTAAAAGTTAATCAGTAGAACCACATAAAAACGAGTTACATCAAAATTCAGCTTATTCAATTCTGTGTCAATCTATAGTTACCAATTTATTTTTGATTATGCCTTCTATTTTTATCATCGTGAGAACAAAATAGGATTATTTTTTAGTTTGGCAAACTATCGCTCTCTTTGAGGTTCTATAAATAAAGAACGGGTGTTTTTTTATTTATAGATTATATATTATATAATTTACTTATTTATTATCCAAACACTAATATCCATAATGTATAATCCGATAGTACTCCTGTAACGTTCTGTGAGGCCCGTAGTACCTCGGAGGCCTCTGTCGATCTCCTTGGCATAGTGGTTAGTACATTGCGCTTCGACGCCAGGGGTCCCGGATTCGAATCCAATCGGGCAAGACATTGATTTGTCCTTAATGAGAAAATTTGAGAATTTAGTAAATGTGATAGTATATGTGAAAACAAATATTGATTGATTGATTTGCTTCATTTTACTTCGCTTCTTGTGCCACTTTTGGCTAATTTGCAAAGATAGGGATGAGTGATGAAATGATGAATGAACACTCACAAACATCCATGCCCAACCAGGATTCGAACCCAAACCCCTGGCGTTGAAGTGTGATATGCTAACCACTACGCCAAGGAGGCCGGCTTGTGAAAACAAAGAAAGAGATCGAAAGGGGGAGGGACTACCTCTTATGGTTTTTCCTTTCATATTTAAAAAAGACAGAAAAGCAAAAATAAACCAAATCTGTAAATCAATTCTTTCTTTGTAACTCTTTCACTATGCAATTCTCCTTTACCATGCAACGTTTCTTATTAAAATCATAATACGATTTATGAAATGATGAAATCTGAAATTCTAATGAGAACACGGACAACCTTCTTTGTAATATATCGATCAGGTTTCAGAAACATGAATTTTTACAATACGTTTGCATGTGCAATTTTCTCTCTTTTAAAAGTAGCATGTTTTAATTATGTTACTAATCATTAAGGGAATACCTCAATACCATCCCGAATTTGATAATTAATATTTACCCCTCAAAGTAAATAAACACTTTCCCTCTCTGAAACTCGCATAGAAATGATAGCGGCCGTTTGCTTCGGCCAAGCCCCGAACGAACATAACCGAAGGTGCACCGAGCATAACCGATCCTCCCACATGACGTCACGCGTTCGTGCATGATCGGCAATTTTCGGATGGCGCTACCTTATACATTAAGTTACCTTGCATTCGGTTATGTAACCCCCTCACAGTGTAGCAACCACGCGGAGGTTTGAGAAGATGACGTGTCAAGGTTGAGTTGTTAAAATGTCCCCGGATATTGAAGATCCTTGAGATTTTCTAATTGAACATGGAATAGTGAAAGAAGAAATGGAATGTCCGAAATGTTCAAGTATGTGTAAGCTGCACATTGCACGGGATGGTAAATGGCTGTACATATGTTCAAAAAGAGTGCAGGGGCGTGGTAAATTAATGTATAAAAGATTTCCTTGTGGATTCAAAATCTCTGCAAGGAAGGGTACATTTATAGGACAAAGTAAATTAACTGTTCAGAATATCGTGAAATTTTGTAACATTTGGCTGTTGTTGCCCTATCCAAGACAACAATACATCGAATTCGAACTGAACATGTGTTCAATAACAATTGTGGATTGGTCGAACCACTGTAGACAAGTGTGTGAAGACTGGGTGATTGCAAATTCGAGACCAATAGGAGGTCCTGGAGTGGTTGTAGAAGTTGATGAAGCAAAGTTCGGAAAGACCAAAAAATGTTTGAATAGAAGAGCACGTCCAGTTGGGGGTCAGTGGGTGTTTGGAGGAATTGAAAGGGAGAACAGTGATCGTTTCTTCATGGTTCCAGTAGAAAACCGCAACGAACAAACTCTCCTGCAAGTAATACAGCAATTCATCCTTCCTGGAACAATTATTATTTCAGATTGCTTGAAAGCATATATAAACTTGCAGGGAGCAGGGTACATGCACCTCAGAGTTAACCACAGTCTGAAGTTCATCGACACACCTGCAAGTGGACATATCCATAATGAAAACCTGCAAAGAATGAGAGACGCCAATGTAGAAGTTCATTCTCAAAACATCGAGAGAGCTTAGCGTTATGTCCGTCATTCCATCCCAATGTTTGGTCGCAAGAAACATCACTTCATGGGTTACTTATCAGAGTATCTCTTCAAGAAAAATTTCCCACTGGAGAGAAGAATCCATGAATTTTTTAAGCATGCCGGTCGCATGCAATACATTTAAGTGTTGTGAAAGTTAATTTTTTTTTGGTGAAATTAATTTTTTTAAATTTTCCTAACCTAACTGAATGTAACCCAACTTTACGTGAATGATTTGTGGAACAAGTTTCGATTCAAAACATTTTGTGAATAGCTTTTTGTGGAACAATTGTTGATTAAAAACATTTTGTGAATAGATTGTGCGGCATTTATAGGTTCATACGTTTGGCAACACTGCACATCAGCTGACAATACTGCATATCAGCTGACGACAGACAACGTGAGTCAAGCTTTGGCCTCCGAATTAGGAATGACAAATAAAGAATCATAATGTTAAAGGTAACGTGTTTTTCATGGAAAAATAGTTATCCCCAGCTTGAAAAATCTTCCGCTATGCATATGAGGTAAGTAGCAATGATTATCATTTGAAAACAAACGAGTTTAATGTGTCTCCGGCTTATACTACTGTTACCCATCCAATTTGAAGGAAAATTCTCAAGTGCTAACTGTATTGAGCATTATCAGATGTACCATTTAATAATTTCTTATCTTATGCTAAATATCAGAAAACAGAGAGCCATGACTAGTACAAAATCATTGTAAAAAGGAAAAGTAATTATTTGACTTTTTATTTTGTTGAATGCAAATATTTGTTGTAATTATATAAATATCTGAACACTTACATCATATAAAGCACATGTATTTCTTCATATATTTATTTTATTACAATTAAAGATCACCAATTGTGTGATTTGCTTGCAAGAAAATTTCGAATAGAAAGTAAGTGTAATTTTGAAATGCAGGTAACTGTAACTGAGTTACCTTTCAAAATGAATAACTCTAAGTCCATCACTTTTTGAATCAAGTAACTTCAAAAGGCACTTAGTTACATTTTCAAATTAACTTTATGAACACTGATCTTTATAGCATTTTGCTCTACTGAGATCATGCCAATTGAATGTATAATGAGGGAGAATATAAATGCCGAGAATGAAATGAGAGTAGGACTCCAAACAGGAGCATATATATGTAAAGATAAGGATGGACGACTGCTAAAGAATGACCAGAATATTTTAAGAAGATGCCAGGAACATTTTAATGAATTTTTGAATGACCAGAACTAGAATGAGAATGAAAGGGAGCAAGGACAGAAACAGGATAGGGAAGAAAATCAGAATATCAAGAACCTCCAATTGAATGAACGGGAAAAAGATGGGCCTAGCCTTCAAGACGTTAGGAGTGCCATTGCAAAGCTGAACAACAACAGAGCACCAGGATCCAACAAAATAACAGCTGAGATGATGAATCTTTATGAAGGGAGTTCATTGAAAGCATGCAAAGCTACTAGATAGAATATGGAAGGATGAAGAAATCCCATCACAATGGGAGGAAGGTATCATATATCCCATACATAAGAAAGGGGATTGTCTACAAACAGGAAACTGTACAGGTATTAGCAAACTTAACACTGGATACAAATCGTTTTCTAATATACTGTACCAAAGGCTTTCCTTATATATAAATAAAATAATAGGTGACTACAGGGACGTAGCTAGGTTGATCAGTTCGGGGGGGCCAAATCTGAAATTTGTTCCTATGCAAATATTACCAGACAGTAAAGTTAAACAACTCTGTGTGATGCATGCGCACACACACACACACACACACACACATATATATATAATGTTTTATATGTACATTATATTACATTATAATATTGCTACATATATAGTGCATTGGTATATAAAACTACTACGAAGTGTATATAATATATATGTGAATACTGGAGGTCAAATAAATATTAGAGTTCAAGAATTTTCAGGAAGCAAAGTACTACTATTAAACTATTACTTTACAGTTTTCTTAATGTATTTTACTTTCTGACTGTCTCAATGACCTCTTCTATTTTATCGAAACTACTGTGGAAGTGCTAAGCTGATTTATTGACATATTCTGTGCAGGATTTTTCCTATTTAGCTATTCTGGAGAATCCTCCTGTGGATTGCATTATTGTCTGTCAAGATATTTGATATTAAGTTTCCGGAAAGACAAAACTACTACATTTATTTTCAACACAGCTACAAATGCAACCATCATGAGGATTCTTCCAAACCTACAGGTGAAAGGGCCTCGCCGATGGTGTAGTGGTTAGGTCGTCGCCTTGTAATCAAGGGGTCCCAGGTTCGATATCCGGTGGAGATAATGGCACAGTGGTTCGGATCCCACTTTAAACTGTAGGTCCAGTCCCGATTAGCCTTTCTGTGCATAAAGTGAAGACAACAAATCAAACAAACAAACCTACAGATGAAATCTTACATATATTCATTTTTCAGAATTTACGAAATCTGCTTAGCACTTTCAGAGGATAGATGTTTTTGAAAATTCATCTCTGCTGAGACATGCAAAAATCAGTACAACGAAGCTAGTAAACACAGTTTTAAACTATATACAGGAGTCGCAGCTGTGGACTGTTGACACATTTGTGTTCGTGCTTACTTACGTAGCAATTGCTAATCTTAAGACCTAGGCCATTACCGGAAGTTACATTCTTGGAACTATCAAAGAATGACGTCGCTTCGTTTGTAATGCAAACGAGTCTATGACACGATCAACATTTAATGACGTTGAAATTTCTTGTTCTATGTTTATGGTTGCCAAAGCAGATGTTCTCTCTTGGTTTGATTTGTTTCTGAGGTAAGATTTTAATCTCTTGTGCACGCTAAAAGATAGTTCACACGCACAAGATGATACTGGTAACGTTAATGCTACTTGTAACAGCTCTGCTGTAATTGGAAAAATTGTTTCCGGCAAAGCTGAATGCAGATCAGAAATGCTGTTTAGTGTGGTTGTTTGTTTTATATTACGAACATAGTTTTGTAGTACCTCAATCTCATGTTGGTTATACTTGATATCAAACTTCTGTGCGAAGGCTTCAAGCGTGCCTCTATCTAAGAAGTTGGAAGATTGGGGATGGCAGGCTTGCACTCCAGCAACTACACACTTACTCTCATCCGAGAAGCGTCTATTGAATTCATTTGTTATATCGTCCAGTACAGGAAAGAGCACTCTTCGACGAAAAAATACTTCATCAAAATGCATTCCGACTTTCTTTGGGATACTTGAGGTGATGAAAAAATTTGAAAGCTGGGAGTTGGCTGAAGAACTCGCTTTCCTGGTACCTCGCTGAGGAACCTGAACTTCATTATCTTCAGCAAATTTCATTATCCTATTAAACATGTCACGTGACTTTTCTTCGTTTCTTAAATCTTGGAGTGTCTTCTGAACAGACGAAATAAATGCATGCGCATCTGCCAGAGTTACATCTTCTCCTTGCAGAAAGTCGTTTAATCCTCTTGTAATTCCTAATATGTGCTGGAATACAAACAAGCATGCTACGTTGAAAATGGACTTCAGGCTCTTCAAAAGTCCTTCAGCAGATGCTTGTCCATGCTCTTCCTCCAAAGCTAAGCAAATTACCTTATAGTTTTTAGCAACAGCATCCACAGCACGGCTGTGTGATGCCCACCGTGTTGCAGACAGGCCAGGTATGGTCGAAGGTTCAATATCTAAAGCTTTCTGAATGTCTTGAAGGCATCCATGTGGCAACACTGAACCAAAATAATTGTGTAGTGGTTGTAAAAAATCAAAGAATTTTTTCGCCTCCTCAGATGAACAAACATGCACTATTATTAGGTTTAACTGGTGTGCATAACAATGCACATAAATTGCAAGAGGATGCAATTCTCTAAACATTTTTTGGACACCACCTACGTGACCACGCATGACATTGGCTCCATCGTAAGATTGTCCAACACACACTACTTCTGGTTTCACTCCTGATGATTTTAAAATTTCGTTCATTGCTTGTACTATCGATTTTGCATTTAAGTCTTTGAGTTTTACAAATGCCAAAAAATGTTCAACGGGTTTAGAATTGTTCACATAACGCACACATATGCTGAGTTGCTCGCTCACACTGATGTCACGAGTTGCGTCAGCTATAATGCTGTATTTCCCTGCTGCGTTCATTTACTGCACAATAACATTCTTAATTTCTTCACCACAACATACTATCAGTTGATTCTGCGACTCCGGCGACATATAGGGGGCATTCCCAGGAGCCTTGAAGTCTTTAAGAAATGGATCGTACTCCTGCAACAGGTTGAATATTTCCAAAAAATTCCCTCTATTCAGGCTATCTTCATGTTCATTGTTGCCTCTAAAAGCTAAACCCTGTCTCCCCAGCAGAAGAACAACAGAAACCACGCGGTGCAAGTATTTACGACGTGCGTGAACTTCGGCTTCTGATGCACGAATCTGTTGTTCCAATACGTCTCCCGTTTCCATTGAAGTCTGCAAAGAAGAGGGTCATTATTAGTTCTAGTTCATAATGTTGTTTCTCCAGCATCTTCTTACTCCCCCTCCCCCTTTACTGTACCACCTGGACATGCGTGTTCTTTATAAGTGTCCTTTCATCAATTTCATCTGATCATTGTTCATCCTCATCGTCGCGATTAACCAAAAATGGAAGAAAAGCGAATTAAATAACAAAAATACAGTATATGCTAAATAATACCTAATCACTGGTTGATCATGAGCATCGTTACCTATCAGTTGCTGGGGTGACATGCTGTGCCCTAATTTCTTACACATGATATACACATTACAATTTTCTGAGTTATTAGGGTGCTTGCCCTGATTCCTGCTACTTTACCAAAAATTAAATCGCAATATTTTGTGATATATTTCCGAGAAGAATCGAGGCTTGCCCCATAAATACACCTACAATACATTTTAGAACAATTCAAAACACCTATAAGAGAATGACAGCTTCTAAATTGTTATTAAACTTGTTTGCAATTATGGTTCTTTGTGGAAATCAAAAATTATTAAAAAATAAAAAATATTAAGAAGTAGCTAATTTGTTTGATATCTCACTATGAATTTGAGTACGAAAATTCTCCGGAATCGATTGGGAGATAGATACTATGTCCAAATAATAATAAATATTTTTTTAAAAAAAAACACACTTCTGGCTCCAGCAATAATAACACGAAGAAAAGATACAGCTAGGCGTAGAGAAGCTACACAAACACAAAGCTGCGCTGAATAGCATACTATTTTTACTATAAAATCACTGAAAAAACTGTTATACCTGTTCTGTAATTGTAATACAATTCCACAACGAAATATTTTCATAATTACCATTATTCATTACAACTGAGAATAATTTCTATGTATCAATAAGCACAACACATTTTCAGATTTTAACTATTTAGTATTTTCAGAGCACTCCCGCATATAGTTTTAGTCATTATTTAGTGTCCTAGAACTCAATCGTTAGGGCGTCTGACTACCATGAGAAAGACCCGGGTTCGATCCCCGGCGGAGGTGAACCGGGATTTTTTCCCATCTGTTCAAGTGGCACCGGCACCCACCCAGCGTCGTATAAAGTGGGTACATGGAGGAAACTCTGGCGGGTAAAGGCAGCCACCTTCGGCCGTGATCAAGAAAGTATGGAGCTCTAACTCCACACTCTCTATACGCCTACATGGCGGGGTGAAAAGCACAGGGGAGCACTTTACTTTTTACATTATTTGGTATCCAGTATGTCATCATTAACAAAACATATTACATACACGCACACACACATGCACAGTTTTTTGGGATAACAATTATAATTTGTTACTTATTAGAAACGCTTATATTGAGAGCGAAGCAAACAAGAAAAATATTACTCATTTCATATCTTTCATTCTTTCAAGCAGGCAATAACAATTTTACTTTCACGAGTCATCATGTAAGTAAACTGCTACATTTTCTTCGTCCTCTTGCATCTGCCCCACCTCCCTCCCCCAAAGCTCTCCTGCCTCCTCACTCAAGTTATTCCTTGCTCGAGGGCACCGAGGTCATTGGACCGTTCTGGTACTTGGCACCCTGGATAGAAGCAAAATCTAGCAGAATGAACAAAATGAATCGGAAACAAAGATTTACTGGGGAAGGGAAAATTTAACCATATTTGCGTATTGCCTTACAGAAACTGTGCTCTCAAACAGCAGGGGTGCAACCCAGGGATAAGTCTTCTCTATCATTTGATTGTCATTTCCTTCCCTTTATCTTCTCCATCTTTCCCTTCTTCCCTTAAAGCAAGAAAGACCGCTCCTTGCAATTTGTCAGGTTCGACAGGTGACGACTGTCCTCTCGCAGGAATATTTCATGACAAGCAGTTCAGAGAGTATTTGGGATGTTCCAATATTTTCAATGAAATTCAGTCATCGATATGATTGTTCCAAATATTTGACGCAATCATTTCTTTCAATTTCAAGTAAATGTTCCATTAATATCAACATATATATTGTCAGTTTCTGAACTAAATTTTACATTAAAATTAATACTGTTGTTGGTTTGCAAATTACAATATATATATTTAATGAGAAAATATTTCCTGATTAATTTGCCTTCCTCTAAGAAAAATAATTCTGATATTAAATAAAAGTCCACTGAGACGAGATCAGTGATTACTGAAATCTTGTACACTAATTGGAAAATTTGTGTTATTTACTTTGAACCCAAGAAATTTATATAAATCAGTCCGTATGTTTTAGATACGGGATTCTTGAAACCCCTCCCCTAGAGAAATTTCTGCCCAACGCAGTTGGCTTTCTATCAGGTACAATTCTCAAAATTAGAATAGGGAAGCTGTGAAATTTTTCCCTCAGCATTTTTTTCAATTTGAACACTGGATACAGACATACACATATTTCATTTTTTAAATTTAATCTACGAACATACACACACACACACACACACACGCATATATAATTGTTTTACAAAACTAATTGGTACTCACTTTGTAATTCGCCCACAGTTCCATGCATTTTAGATGGTATGACGTGCCTTCATGTTCCTTGATTTTTTCACATGCTTTCTTCCAGTTGCGCATCCCTATTTTCCTGAAATTTGGTTCTGCATATCCTGAATCTGTGCCAAATTTACGGCATGGAAAACAAAAGCATGCGTCAAGTTCCACACTATATTCTAGCCACGGCGCAGATGCAAACCAGTGTTTTTGAAATGACCGCTTTCGCTTTCCGAACGTAGTATTTGGATACTTTTGCAAGAGTGGTTGCCTAGGATTATCTACCCCAAGATCAGTAATTGTTTTCACATTAGTACATTCACTTGTTTTGTCTAACTTCGGAACGTCAGAACTTGGACCAACACCCTCTTCATTGCCGTCATCTTCCACATGTTTTGAGATAGTTTTAAAATATCCGATAAATTTAGCCATTCAAGATGGAAATGCACAACAACGCTAGAACTCTTCCCACACACGAACAAATACACAGTGACCGTAGGAACCAGATAGCAGACCTTCCTCGCAAGCAAGAACACAAAGCTAATCTGTGGCTCTGAAGCTGAAGCATAGAGCAATTTTAAATCTCAGAACAATGTCAGTACTGGAGAACTCTCTCCATAGCCTATGTCGCTCGACCACCTACTGTTGACCGCTCGGTCACGGCGGAGTCTTTGATTCCATCTGTATTGGAAGGGTCATTTGCAACAAAAGGGTCGGATCTCTGGTTTCCAGGAACTTAGGGCAAGGGTAATAACCTCAAAGCAGGCAGATTTTATGACCTTGGTTATAATCTGGTAAGCAAGGAAAGGGTGGAATTTTGCTGTCCTACATTTGCTTCCGAAGATTTTCTTCGGAACAGTGTTTCCAACTCTGCTACAAATTTACCAGAAAATAATATGTAGTATTAATTTAGGATAATTTTTAATCGATCAAAATTTTGTTTGCGGGGGCCAGAGTTACAACTGCCGGGGCCAAAGCCCCCCCCAGCCCCCCCCCCAACGACGTCCCTGGGTGACTACTAATGTGGCGTTAGAGAGGGAAAATCAACCTCAGATCACATACATACAATCAGACAAATATGGACAAAGACAAAGGAATTTGGAATAAACACATATCACCCTTACATAAACTTTAAATCTGAATATGATACCATAAAAAGGAGAGAGTTAATCGAAGCCATGAGGGAATATGACATCCTACAGAAGCTAACAAACTTAGTAGAAGAGACCCTTAAAAAAGTACGTTGTAGAGTACAATAAGAAACCAGCTGACAGAAGAATTTGAAACCAAACAAGAATTGCATCACGGGGATGCCTTGTCATGCATGCTATCAAATGTTGAATTAGAAAAGGCTGTCAGGGAAGCAGGCACAGAAACTAGTGGAAGCCATAATAAACAAATCAGTGCAAATTATGGCATATGCAGATGATATAGTAATAATAGCCAGAACAACAAGAGCATTATGTGAAGCTGTAGCTAACCTTCTCTCTGCAGCACAAAAATGGGGCTCACAGTAAATGCAGCTAAAACAAAATATATCGAAATAACTAAAGTGCTTACTAATACTGTAACTTTTGAAGTTAACAAACTCTCTTTTGAAAGAGCTTGGGAATTTAAATATCTTGGCGCATATATAATGAAGAAGGGAATTTTTCTGAGAAGAGATTATGCACAGGATAAGTATGCCAAATTGGAGCTATTTTGAACTCGGAAAACATATGAAGTCTCAATACATCAGAGGGAAAACAAAAGTTAAACTATACAAAATGTTAATAAGACCTATTTAAATATATGGATGTGAATCATGGATAATAACCAAGAAGACTGAGTCAATGATCGGAAACTTTGAAAGGAAGATACTGAGGAGGAATAATGGGCTGATATATGAAAATGGATTATGTAGAAGATATAATATGGAACTCTGTTAGCTTTATAGAAATTGTGAAGGAAATAAAACTAACATGGCTAAGGTGGTTGGGGCATATATACCGAATGCCAGACAACATGGTGTGTAAGAAGATCACATTTACGAATATGGATGGGAGAAGAAAAGAAGGAAGACCACCTTTAAGGTGGGTTCATTCAGTGGAAGAGATACTGAGAGTGCTGGTAATTAGGAGTTGGATAATTGATTGATTGATTGATTTAGTTTATTTTACTTCGCGTTTTGTGCCTCTTGGCTAATTTGCGAAGATGGGGATGAGTGATGAAATTGATGAATGAACATTCACAAACAACCAAGCCCGACCGGGATTCGAACCCGGGACCCTTGGCGTCGCAGCGCGATGTGCTAACCACTCGGCCACAGGATCAGGCAGGAGTTGGATAAGGAAGGTTGTGAATAGAGATGGGTGGCGGAAGATTCTGAATCATGCCAAGGTCTGTGATGGACTGTAGCCAGAAAAGAAGAAGAAGCATTTTACTCTACTGGGATCATGGTAATTGAATGTAAAATGAGAAAAAATGTAAATGCCGAGAATGTATACACTTTAAGTATATTATTCATGTTGTAAACATAGCATGCTTTTTAATGTTAAGCTGTTATCACAGATTCTCTCCGACAGTGAAAGAATGCCTTTACCAATAGCACTTATTCATCAATATCACTTAATCATATATGTAAATTCTTCTAGAAAATATATATTTTGTATGTAAAATTTGGACTGACATTGACAGAGCACAAACACATACGTTCAGAAGAACACAGACAGAAAGAGAGAGAGGGAGAGAGAGAGAGAGAGAGATGGAGAAAGTTAATTTCACTTGCAAATTTTACTTTCTGCCATCCCAGGTGACAAATGAAGACTACTTTGACATAAGCATTCTTTGCAGCATATCATGCCATTTACTCACATTTTAGTCTTGCTCAAGTCCTCAGTTTTTACTTATTTTATTACAGAACAGTCCACCAAAATTGAATATATTTTGCTCTACTATTTACTACTTTCTGATGTGTGGAAATGTTTTAGTATAATTATCAGCAAGGCTTCACAAATGCATACTTATCATTACATCCATGGTCATCAGAAAAATCATATTACTTATTTCCTTTTCTTTTTGGAATTTTTCTTTGGAACATCTATCACAATTATTTTTTCCCCTTGGGGAATGGGTACTTAAACTCTGAATGCATTACATATATTTGGAATCTTCCAAATTTAAAGCAATCACCTGGTATTCTACTCACATGCAGCTTCTTGCAATCTCCAGCTTCTACCCACAGCTTCTTCCTTCAATTTACTGTATCTCCTTCTTTCTGCCAAATCATTCCAAGGTGTTGTTCTGTTCCTTTTATACTGTTTCATGTAAGTAGACCAGCCAAGATGCAAAAAATATTTAAAAAAACTTTTACCCACATGGAATGTTAATGACAGGCATCCATGCAAAATCAATCAGTCATAGGGCTGACAGAAAACCTAGGGTGGAGCCCACCAAAATTTTTATCTTAAATGTAATTTGAATGTCATATTCTGACCCCAAAAGGTCAAATTTCAAAGTTATCCAAACATGTTCCTGTAATATATCAAACGAAAGTTGTGGATGAAACAACCTGTTTGGTGATATTTTTTGGGTCAGAATATTGGTGTAAGAAGAAGCTCTTGTGTAATCACGTTAAATTTGTACACACTGGAGTTCTATATAGCGGACCATCCAAGAAGCAAGAAAAGCTTTTCAAAAATTTAAGTGTATGGAATGTTAATATCAGGCATGCATGCAAAATCAATAAGTCCTGGGTCTGACAGAAAAACTAAGGTGGAGCCCACCAAATTTTTTACCTTAAAGATCATTTCAAGGTCATATTCTTACCCTAAAAGGTTAAATTTCAAAATTGTCTAAATGTAATATATCAAGCAAAAAGTATAGACGAGACAGACTATTTGGCGATATTTTTAGGTCAGAATATTCAGAATCTTGATGTCAGGGAAAAGTTCACCTTAACAGACTTGATTAACATTTCATGCAGGTTATTTTTTAAAGGCTACTCAGAGAAAAATACGGCTATTCTTATGTTGTGTTTATTTATAATGCCAAGAATTAAATATGCTAATGAATCGTTTGAAATAATAGGTATTATATTATTAGTATATATTTTACAAAAAAAAATTGTCCATGTCATCTGTTTTTAAGATCTACATTAGGAATAAGGACATTAAATTAGGCACCTGGAATGTTCTGAGTCTTTATCGGCCTGGAGCATTTCAGTGTACAGTTAATGAGATAGTTAAGTATAAATTAGATGTAGTAGCTGTCCAGGAAGTTAGGTGGCCAGGAGAAGGGAATTGTAAAACTAAAAATTATACTTTTTCCTATGGTGGTACTGAAAATCATAATTTTAGAACAGGCTTTTTCGTAAATAATAAAATTATCTCGGCTCTTAAAACAGTAGTATTTATTAATGATAGGATATCATATGCAGTTTTACAGGGTAGGTGGTGTAAAATTATTTTAATAAACATACATGCACCAACGGAAGATAAAGATGATAATACTAAAGATGATTTTTATGCAGAGTTAGAACAGGTCTTTGATAAATTTACTCAGTGTGGTATGAAAATTCTGTTAGGTGACTGTAATGCACAGATTGGCAAGGAAGAGACACTTTTAAACATAAACATATCCATAAATATACCTGGTCTTCTCCAGATGGTAAAACTCATAATAAAATAGATCATATTCTCATTGATAAGAGAAGGCACACTAGTATAATTGACGTTTGTGCACATAGAGATGCTGACTGTGAATGTGAACATTATTTAGTAATTGCTAAATTAAGAGAAAGACTCTCAGTGATAAATCATAAGCAACAAAATCTAAAAGTTATAAAATTTAATATAGCAAATTTGCTGATGAACGAATTAAGAAAGATTACCAAATTAAACTGTCAAATACATTTGATGTTTTGCGGGATTTAAATGATGATGAAAATATAAATGAAACAGACAGAAATGAGAATTGGGAGCACATACGTAATGCAATAGAATCAGCAGCTAAGGAAAGTATAGGATACCATAAACCAAGAAAAAGTAAGCCATGGTTTGATAATGAATGTCATAATCTAATAGAAATAAGAAATCAGGCTAGACTTAGGTGGTTAAATAACTCTGATGATACAAATCTAAGCAATTATAATATAATAAAGCGAGAAGTTAACCGCACCTTTAGAAGTAAAAAAAGAGATTACTTGAAAAGCAAAATTAACGAAATTGAAACAAACAGCAAAAACAAAAATATCATAGATTTATATAAAGGTGTAAATGAGTTTAGAAAGGGTTGGCAACCTAAAGTAAACTTGATAAAAATAAAGATGGTGATTTTCTAGCTGACCCAACAATATTCTAAATATTTGGAAGAACTACTTTAATGACCTTTTAAATGTTCATGTAGGAGATAAATCAGAATTAAATTAAGTGCACACATCAGAACCTTTAGTTCCAGAACCTAACTTGACTGAAGTAAAAGATGCTATTAAAAGTCTAAAGAATAACAAAGCACCTGGCATTGATTTAATATCAGCTGAGTTAATTAAATATGGTGGACATTCGTTAATATGTCAAATTCATAAAACATTTTTTTTAATATGGAATAAAGAAGAAATCCCTCAACAGTGGAAAGAATCCATAATTGTTCCTGTGTTTCAAAAATGTGATAAAATGAACTGCAATAATTACCGTGGAATGTCCCTACTCTCAACAACACATAAAATATTATCTAACAATCTTTTAACAAGACTAACACCATATGCTAATGAAATTATAGGTAAATATCAATGTTTAATTAAACATAACAGATCAACTACAGATCAAATTTTTCACATCAGACAGACACTTGAAAAAAAGTGGGAATATAATCAAAATGTCCATCAGCTATTCATTGATTTCAAGAAAGCATATGATTCGGTCAAAAGAGATAAATTATATAATATATTAGTAAAGTTTGGAATACCAAAGAAGCTTGTTAGTGAAACAGAAAGTAAAATTCGTGTGGGTATTAATGTGTCTGACAAATTTACAATTCATGATGGGTTAAAACAAGGAGATGCATTATCTCCATTGCTCTTTAATTTTGCCTTAGAATATGCTGTTAGGAAGGTAAACGAAACTAAAGAAGGACTAAAATTAAATGGTGTGACTCAGTTGTTAGCATATGCAGATGATGTAGACTTACTAGGGGATGATGTGATTAGAATTAAGAATAATGCTAAAATATTTTTCAAAACTGCTAAAGAGATAGGTTTGGAAGTTAACAAATAGAAAACTAAATATATGCTTACAGGCCAAAACCAAGTGTTATGTAATAATCAAAATCTAATTATTGATAACAACTCGTTTGAACCAGTTTCCAAATTCAAATACTTAGGAGTAATATTAACAAGTGAAAATTATATTAAAGAGGAAATAAAAAGCAGGCTTAATTCAGGAAATGCATGTTACTTCTCTCTTCATAAACTTTTGTCTTCTCGCTTAATATCTAAGAAACTAAAAGCCTCTCCGATTGTGCAGTGGTAGCATCGTCGCCTTGTAATCAACGGGTCCCGGGTTCGATACCCGGTGGAGGCTCAAGTGGTTCGGATCCCACTTTAAAACTGTAGGTCCACTCCCGATTAGCCTTACTGTGCATAAAGTGGACTTAAAACATGAAATCAACAACATTACTCTAAGAAACTAAAAGTTAAAATATACAAAACAGTAATTTTGCCTTTAGTATTATATGGGTGTGAAACTTGGTCCCTTACATTGAAAGAGGAACATAAATTGAGAGTATATGAAAATAAGATTCTTAGGAAAGTATTTGGACCTAAAAGGGATGAGGAGACAGGTGAGTGAAGAAAGTTACATAATTTAGAACTACATAATTTGTATTCATGTCCAGATATTATTAGAATAATTAAATCAAGAAGACTTAGGTGGGCAGGCCATATGGCATGAATGGGAGAGGAAAGAGGAGTTTACAGGATTCTTGTTGGGAAACCTGATGGTAAGAGACCTGTAGGAAGGCCAAGATGAAGATGGAGGGATAATGTTGAGATGGACCTAAAGGAAATTGGTAGGGATGGAAAAGAGTATATAGATCTTGCTCAAGATAGAGACAGATGGAAGACCTGTGTTGCTGCAGCCATTAACCTTCGGGTTTAAGGAGGCTAGAGAGTTAGTTAGTTAATCTGTATTTGACTCAAATAATGTTCAATGGGATGGATTTGAACAGTCTATAGATCCCAGCCATCAGCATTTATGCATTTCATATTGATTTTGAAGCAGGCTCATCTTGCAGTCTTGCACTTTGTCTTGCAAGAGTAGGTCACAAGTTTGAGGCAGGACACTGGTATAGGAGGTAGCCTTATCCACTGAGGTTTGAGACAACCTAATTCCCATTTCCAAGTATCTGGGGCAGGCCCGTAGCTAGATTTTATCTCCAGGGATCTCACAGGTTATCAGGGGGGCTTTGTAAACAAAGTCCATTTTTCAAAAGTTTAACCTTTTTGTGCCCAAGCATCTCGAACGAGATACCCAAAAGTAACCCTCAGGGTACCAAGCGTCTCGATCGAGACGCTGTGTCAAGGTCGTAGTTTTTACGTTGTAACTTTTCTATTTTTGGCTAGAATTTCGATTTTAATTTTTTATATTGTTCCTAACACATGTATTTAACAGAAATGTTTTTTTGCATTTTTTTTGTCTTCATGAAAATGGAGGGGGAAATGCAGAAAAGGGACTTCTCTTCTGCTTCTCTTTTCAAGGTCAATTTTTTGCCGACAAAGAAAGACCGGGTTTGTTGTTCTAAAGCAATGCTTTTCACTCCCTCCTGCTAAGTGCAGTCGAAGGAAACTTGTTTATCAGTATCCGATGTCAAAATGAAAGTTTTCCGTGAGGGCGCAAGCAGGGGGTGGGGGGAGGGAGAGACTGGTTGTTGAATCTGCATTGTGAGAATGGAATTTTGAAGCGCGCTGAAGGAAACCTTTGTTTGTTAGTAGTAGTATTGGCTATAATACTAGGACGAGAAAGTATGAACCCCCCTCAGGCAGATTTGGCTACATTTAAAACTAGCTCAACATGCCCATATGAGTTTTTTGCTCAAGTGTGGCACCCTGTCTAATCAAAGATTTTTGTAAAAATGCCTTCGGGAATTTCCCGTGAAAGTATGACCCCCCTTAGATTGATTTGGCTACACTTATAAAAGGCACTTCTGTGAGATTGTTGTCCATAAATTTGTTAAAAATATGCCCCTCTTGGTATTTTTTTTGGATACACTTAAAACTAAGCCAAAAAATCACCCACACACACCCACATACACCCACACCCACCCTTATTTACTTCCGGTCAACTTCCGGTTTAAGTTCAATTGGGCACCAGGCTCAACTTGCATATCTAGTACTAAAGCAATATAATATGCAGAAATCTTCTAGAATTGCTCTGTGACTCTCTCATTTCTTACATCATAAACATATGATTTTTCACCTATAAGGATAACACTACATATGGTGTCATCGGGGAGTGTATCATGGAATTCACAGATAATTTTAATGTTTGTCCTGTCATTAACCACAACTTGTTTCCTTTTTGAGGTGTTGATGACAAACATTGGTCTCTGTGCTTTGAATTCATCTTGTGTGTAATACATGTCAGTATTGCCAGTAGTGACCCTTTTGTATGCTGTAAATGCCTCGTATAATTTAAGGAAATCATCCTTGGACATGTTTAAATTATAATTTTCTCTAGGGAACACCTCATTTCTGCCATTTTTAAGATATATGTTCTTGATGTTACAGCTATCAAACTTACTTGAATTTTTTCCTGATTATTGTGTCTTCCAGTCTGAAACAGTACCACCACAAAATCCGGCATGTCATATTGTATACTGGAGAATGAATTTGTAGCATCAAACTCATAATAGCTACCAGTGGCAGGCTTCTGCACACATTGATATGTATAAAATTGTAAAGGAATCTGTGGATTTTTTAGGATATCAGCTTTGTATTTAAGAGCATAATTGGCTTCATATTCAACAACTGGAATTCTTAGCTCCATAGTCTGAATAAGGCACTTGCCTTCATCAGGTAGGGTATTAGGCAGAGCTTCCCCTGTAGAGTTTAATGTACTGTACCTCATCAAAGCATTATTATCATTGGCAGCTCTTCTAAATGTAATTCTTAAACCACCCTTCCACATAATATCTTTGTAATCTGAGAAGAATCCTGGTAACAGGCGCATGGGAAACAACACTGTGTGGCTCTTGGATAATATTTTATCACCAGCCTCAAATCCACCTATTTTGTAGTAAGAAGCCTCGGTTTTGGATAATTTTAGTGTGGCCAAAGCTGTGGAGGTAATTCCGGGGTAATCCACTCTGTTTATACAACACCATGTTTTCTGATCTCAATTTCAGAGAACAGATGTGGCACAAAATTGTCTGATTTTTTCAAAAACATGTATAACAGCCAGGAGAGTTCAAATCTTAAACCCCCGTGCTTGTCACATGCATCATTTTTGAGTTATTCAAGCACATAGGTAGAATTACAAGTTTTTTGAAAAAATTATAGAGGCACAAAACATAGAGAATTGTATATGCATGACAACTGAAAAGATTCCAGGTCTCCCTCACTTATAGTTTCTGAGATAATCAAATTCAAAAAATTATCGATTTTTTCAAAAACATGTATAACAGCCAGGAGAGTTCAAATCTCAAACCCCCGTGCTTGTTACATGCATCATTTTTGAGTTATTCAAGCACATAGCAATTGCATGCACCACATGGCATATGAAAACATTACAGGTCCACATCACTTATAGTTTCTGAGATAATCAGAATTCAACAAATTTTGAGTATGTTGTTCAATAGGGTACCACAAGTTTATATCTCCCTGCTGGAGTGGCACAAAATGCATAATTCTCAAAATACTGTTAATACTGCACTTTTCATAAAATTCTATTTATAGAACAGACATAAATTGGACATTTGCAGCTTAAATATTGCATCTATCAGGAAAATTATAGAGACAAAAAATGTAGAGAATCATGCCTAAAATATGCCTGCAAAATTTTAAGTCTCCAGCACTGGTAGTTTTTGAAAAAATCACAAATTCAAAAAATTATCGATTTTTTAACAAAACTTCTAAACAGCCTCTAGATTTCAAATATGCAACCCCCATGCTCCTATATTGAAAAATAGGCAAGTTATTCAAGATCTAGAGAACGGCAAGAGATTTTTGAAAAATTATAGAGATCAAAAAGTTGCCTCTCGGCATGCCCATGTTAAAGCAACAAGCCCCATGTCTCTAGCATTCATGGTTCCAGAGATAATCAAAATTATTGGTTTTTTCCAAAATTTCAGTATGTTGCTTAGTGGGACCTAACAAGCCTATACCTGACTGCTAGAGTGTCTGAGCATGCATAGATTTCAAAATATTAATAATTTTGTTAATATTGAACTTTTCAGAAAATTCTATTTATAGAACAGACATAAATCAGAGATTTACAGCTTAAATATTGCATATATCAGGAAAATTATAGAGACAAAAAATGTAGAGAATCATGCCTAGAATATGCCTACAAAATTTTAAGTCTCCAGCACTGATAGTTTTTGAAAAAATCACATATTAAAAAAATTATCGATTTTTTAACAAAACTTCTAAACAGCCTCTAGAGTTGAAATAAACAACTCCCATGCTCCTATCTTGAAAAATAGGCAAGTTATTCAAGATCTAGAGAACAACAAGATATTTTGAAAAATTTATAGAGACCGAAAAGTTGCATCTTGAGATGCACATGAGAAATCACCAAGCCCCATGTCTCTAGCATTCATGGTTCCAAAGATATCAGAGAAACAAAATTATTGATTTTTTTTTCAAAATTTGAGTATGTTGTTCTGTGAGCCATGCCGGATCATCCCATCGGCCCAGAATGAAATTATTTGTATATGGGCACCTGTGTTAATTCTGAAATTAAAACTGTAGGCCCTAACTGAGTCTCTGGATTGAACATGTGTCAAATTACACAGCAGGCAGGTTATAATATTTTAAGACAGAACTGAGAGTAGAGTATCACGTTTCTGGATTGAACATGTCTCAACATTATTACACAGCAGGCAGGTTATAATATTTTAAGACAGAACTGAGAGTAGAGTATCATGTTTCTGGATTGAACATGTCTCAACATTATTACACAGCAGGCAGGTTATAATATTTTAAGACAGAACTGAGAGTATCATATCTCTGGATTGAACATGTCTCAACATTATTACACAGCAGGCAGGTTATAATATTAGAGAGTATCATGTCTCTGGATTGAACATGGATAAATATTATTACACAGCAGGCAGGTTATAATATTAAAACTATAGGCCCGGACCGAGAGTATCATGTTTCTGGATTGAACATGTGTAAACATTATTACACATCAGGCAGGTTATAATATTTTAGAAGAAAACTGTTTCTGGATTGAACATGTCTCAACATTATTACACAGCAGGCAAGTTATAATATTAAAACTATAGGCCCTAACCGAGAGTATCATGTTTCTGGATTGAACATGTCCCAATATTATTACACAGCAGGTAGGTTATAATATTTTAAGACAGAACTGTTTCTGGATTGAACATGCATCAACATTATTACTCAGCAGGCAGGTTATAATATTTTAAGACAGAACTGTTTCTGGATTGAACATGCATCAACATTATTACTCAGCAGGCAGGTTATAATATTTTAAAACAAAGCTGAGAGTATCATGTCTCTGGATTGAACATGTCTCTGAACTGAACATGCATCAATATTATTACTCAGCAGGCAGGTTATAATATTTTAAGACAGAGCTGAGAGTATCATGTCTCTGGATTGAACAGGGGTAAACATTATTACACATCAGGCAAGTTATAATATTTTAAACAAAGCTGAGAGTATCATGTTTCTGGATTGAACATGCATCAACATTATTACACAGCAAGCAGGTTATAATATTTTAAGACATTGAACATGCATCAATATTATTACTCAGCAGGCAGGTTATAAAAACAAAGCTGAGAGTATCACGTCTCTGGATTGACATTATTACTCAACAGGCAGGTTATAATAACAAAGCTGAGAGTATCATGTTTCTGGATTGAACATGTCTCAACATTATTACACAGCAGGCAGGTTATAATATTTTAAGACAGAGCTGAGAGTATCATGTCTCTGGATTGAACATGGGTAAACATTATTACACAGCAGGCAGGTTATAATATCTTAAGACAGAGCTGAGACATGTCTCTGGATGGAACATGTCTCAACATTATTACTCAGCAGGCAGGTTATAATATTTTAAGACAGAGCTGAGAGTATCATGTCTCTGGATTAAACATGTCTCAGCATTATTACTCAGCAGGCATGTTGTTATAATATTTTAAGACAGAGCTGAGAGTATCATGTCTCTGGATTGAACATGGGTAAACATTATTACACAGCAGGCAGGTTATAATATTTTAGGCCCAAGTATTAGGGATTTACACAGCAGGCAGGTTATAATATTTTAGAACAGAACTGAGAATATTATGTTAGGATTTAACAGGTATAAATATTATTACACAGCAAGCAGGTTATAATATTTTCGAGTATTAGGGATTTACACATCAGGCAGGTTATAATATTTTAGAACAGAACTGAGAATATCATGTTGGGGGATTGAACATGTTACACAGCAGGTAGGTTATAGTACAAGAGGCAGGTTAAGAACTGTAGGGCAGCATTGTTTTAGGATGGCCATACAACACTGCCCAACACTGCAACTATAGGGAAGATAGGGTGGAGGAGCAGATGGAACTAACTCTTCCTTGTATTCCATGCTTGGGTGTATATAGAATATTTACCTGCTCTAGGAAGGCACAACCACTCGGTAGGTAAAATTGTGATGAAGTGAATTCAAACAGAGCCACGGCCTTATATTAAAGTACCCTGCAAAGCTCTGAAAATCAATTTATGTTGCATGTTCTGAATAGAAAAGGCATTTCTGTGGACACTCTTATCAGCCACATCTTGAGGCTTGAAACAATACCTTCCGTGTTGGTGCCTCCATGATTCATACATTTCTGTGGACACTCTTATCAGCCACATCTTGATGTGAATCAATACCTTCCGTGTTGGTGCCCCCATGATTCATACATTTCTGTGGACACTCTTTCCGCCAAATCATATGTATTGAAAACTTCAAGATGTAACTGATAAAAATGTCTACAGAACAATTGTATTCAGGCACCAGCACAGCTCAAGATGTGGCTGATAAGAGTGTCCACAGAAATGTATGAATCATGGAGGCACCAACACGGAAGGTATTGATTCACATCAAGATGTGGCTGATAAGAGTGTCCACAGAAATGTATGAATCATGGAGGCAACAACACGGAAGGTATTGTTTCAAGCCTCAAGATGTGGCTGATAAGAGTGTCCACAGAAATGCCTTTTCTATTCAGAACATGCAACATAAATTGATTTTCAGAGCTTTGCAGGGTACTTTAATATAAGGCCGTGGCTCTGTTTGAATTCACTTCATCACAATTTTACCTACCGAGTGGTTGTGCCTTCCTAGAGCAGGTAAATATTCTATATACACCCAAGCATGGAATACAAGGAAGAGTTAGTTCCATCTGCTCCTCCACCCTATCTTCCCTATAGTTGCAGTGTTGGGCAGTGTTGTATGGCCATCCTAAAACAATGCTGCCCTACAGTTCTTAACCTGCCTGTTGTACTATAACCTACCTGCTGTGTAACATGTTCAATCCCCCAACATGATATTCTCAGTTCTGTTCTAAAATATTATAACCTGCCTGATGTGTAAATCCCTAATACTCGAAAATATTATAACCTGCTTGCTGTGTAATAATATTTATACCTGTTAAATCCTAACATAATATTCTCAGTTCTGTTCTAAAATATTATAACCTGCCTGCTGTGTAATAATGTTTACCCATGTTCAATCCAGAGACATGATACTCTCAGCTCTGTCTTAAAATATTATAACAACATGCCTGCTGAGTAATAATGTTTACCCATGTTCAATCCAGAGACATGATACTCTCAGCTCTGTCTTAAAATATTATAACCTGCCTGCTGAGTAATAATATTGATGCATGTTGTCCAGAGACATGTTTAATCCAGAGACTCTCAGCTCTGTCTTAAAATATTATAACCTGCCTGCTGAGTAATAATGTTTACCCATGTTCAATCCAGAGACATGATACTCTCAGCTCTGTCTTAAAATATTATAACCTGCCTGCTGTGTAATAATGTTGAGACATGTTCAATCCAGAAACATGATACTCTCAGCTTTGTTATTATAACCTGCCTGCTGAGTAATAATGTCAATCCAGAGATGTGATACTCTCAGCTTTGTTTTTATAACCTGCCTGCTGAGTAATAATATTGATGCATGTTCAATGTCTTAAAATATTATAACCTGCTTGCTGTGTAATAATGTTGATGCATGTTCAATCCAGAAACATGATACTCTCAGCTTTGTTTAAAATATTATAACTTGCCTGATGTGTAATAATGTTTACCCCTGTTCAATCCAGAGACATGATACTCTCAGCTCTGTCTTAAAATATTATAACCTGCCTGCTGAGTAATAATATTGATGCATGTTGTCCAGAGACATGTTCAATCCAGAGACATGATACTCTCAGCTTTGTTTTAAAATATTATAACCTGCCTGCTGAGTAATAATGTTGATGCATGTTCAATCCAGAAACAGTTCTGTCTTAAAATATTATAACCTGCCTGCTGAGTAATAATGTTGATGCATGTTCAATCCAGAAACAGTTCTGTCTTAAAATATTATAACCTACCTGCTGTGTAATAATATTGGGACATGTTCAATCCAGAAACATGATACTCTCGGTTAGGGCTTATAGTTTTAATATTATAACCTGCCTGCTGTGTAATAATGTTGAGACATGTTCAATCCAGAAACAGTTTTGTTCTAAAATATTATAACCTGCCTGCTGTGTAATAATGTTTACACATGTTCAATCCAGAAACATGATACTCTCGGTCCGGGCCTATAGTTTTAATATTATAACCTGCCTGCTGTGTAATAATATTTATCCATGTTCAATCCAGAGACATGATACTCTCTAATATTATAACCTGCCTGCTGTGTAATAATGTTGAGACATGTTCAATCCAGAGACATGATACTCTCAGTTCTGTCTTAAAATATTATAACCTGCCTGCTGTGTAATAATGTTGAGACATGTTCAATCCAGAAACATGATACTCTACTCTCAGTTCTGTCTTAAAATATTATAACCTGCCTGCTGTGTAATAATGTTGAGACATGTTCAATCCAGAAACGTGATACTCTACTCTCAGTTCTGTCTTAAAATATTATAACCTGCCTGCTGTGTAATTTGACACATGTTCAATCCAGAGACTCAGTTAGGGCCTACAGTTTTAATTTCAGAATTAACACAGGTGCCCATATACAAATAATTTCATTCTGGGCCGATGGGATGATCCGGCATGGCTCACAGAACAACATACTCAAATTTTGAAAAAAATCAATAATTTTGTTTCTCTGATATCTTTGGAACCATGAATGCTAGAGACATGGGGCTTGGTGATTTCTCATGTGCATCTCAAGATGCAACTTTTCGGTCTCTATAAATTTTTCAAAATATCTTGTTGTTCTCTAGATCTTGAATAACTTGCCTATTTTTCAAGATAGGAGCATGGGAGTTGTTTATTTCAACTCTAGAGGCTGTTTAGAAGTTTTGTTAAAAAATCGATAATTTTTTTAATATGTGATTTTTTCAAAAACTATCAGTGCTGGAGACTTAAAATTTTGTAGGCATATTCTAGGCATGATTCTCTACATTTTTTGTCTCTATAATTTTCCTGATATATGCAATATTTAAGCTGTAAATCTCTGATTTATGTCTGTTCTATAAATAGAATTTTCTGAAAAGTTCAATATTAACAAAATTATTAATATTTTGAAATCTATGCATGCTCAGACACTCTAGCAGTCAGGTATAGGCTTGTTAGGTCCCACTAAGCAACATACTGAAATTTTGGAAAAAACCAATAATTTTGATTATCTCTGGAACCATGAATGCTAGAGACATGGGGCTTGTTGCTTTAACATGGGCATGCCGAGAGGCAACTTTTTGATCTCTATAATTTTTCAAAAATCTCTTGCCGTTCTCTAGATCTTGAATAACTTGCCTATTTTTCAATATAGGAGCATGGGGGTTGCATATTTGAAATCTAGAGGCTGTTTAGAAGTTTTGTTAAAAAATCGATAATTTTTTGAATTTGTGATTTTTTCAAAAACTACCAGTGCTGGAGACTTAAAATTTTGCAGGCATATTTTAGGCATGATTCTCTACATTTTTTGTCTCTATAATTTTCCTGATAGATGCAATATTTAAGCTGCAAATGTCCAATTTATGTCTGTTCTATAAATAGAATTTTATGAAAAGTGCAGTATTAACAGTATTTTGAGAATTATGCATTTTGTGCCACTCCAGCAGGGAGATATAAACTTGTGGTACCCTATTGAACAACATACTCAAAATTTGTTGAATTCTGATTATCTCAGAAACTATAAGTGATGTGGACCTGTAATGTTTTCATATGCCATGTGGTGCATGCAATTGCTATGTGCTTGAATAACTCAAAAATGATGCATGTAACAAGCACGGGGGTTTGAGATTTGAACTCTCCTGGCTGTTATACATGTTTTTGAAAAAATCGATAATTTTTTGAATTTGATTATCTCAGAAACTATAAGTGAGGGAGACCTGGAATCTTTTCAGTTGTCATGCATATACAATTCTCTATGTTTTGTGCCTCTATAATTTTTTCAAAAAACTTGTAATTCTACCTATGTGCTTGAATAACTCAAAAATGATGCATGTGACAAGCACGGGGGTTTAAGATTTGAACTCTCCTGGCTGTTATACATGTTTTTGAAAAAATCAGACAATTTTGTGCCACATCTGTTCTCTGAAATTGAGATCAGAAAACATGGTGTTGTATAAACAGAGTGGATTACCCCGGAATTACCTCCACAGCTTTGGCCACACTAAAATTATCCAAAACCGAGGCTTCTTACTACAAAATAGGTGGATTTGAGGCTGGTGATAAAATATTATCCAAGAGCCACACAGTGTTGTTTCCCATGCGCCTGTTACCAGGATTCTTCTCAGATTACAAAGATATTATGTGGAAGGGTGGTTTAAGAATTACATTTAGAAGAGCTGCCAATGATAATAATGCTTTGATGAGGTACAGTACATTAAACTCTACAGGGGAAGCTCTGCCTAATACCCTACCTGATGAAGGCAAGTGCCTTATTCAGACTATGGAGCTAAGAATTCCAGTTGTTGAATATGAAGCCAATTATGCTCTTAAATACAAAGCTGATATCCTAAAAAATCCACAGATTCCTTTACAATTTTATACATATCAATGTGTGCAGAAGCCTGCCACTTATAGCTATTATGAGTTTGATGCTCAAATTCATTCTCCAGTATACAATATGACATGCCGGATTTTGTGGTGGTACTGTTTCAGACTGGAAGACACAATAATCAGGAAAAAAATTCAAGTAAGTTTGATAGCTGTAACATCAAGAACATATATCTTAAAAATGGCAGAAATGAGGTGTTCCCTAGAGAAAATTATAATTTAAACATGTCCAAGGATGATTTCCTTAAATTATACGAGGCATTTACAGCATACAAAAGGGTCACTACTGGCAATACTGACATGTATTACACACAAGATGAATTCAAAGCACAGAGACCAATGTTTGTCATCAACACCTCAAAAAGGAAACAAGTTGTGGTTAATGACAGGACAAACATTAAAATTATCTGTGAATTCCATGATACACTCCCCGATGACACCATATGTAGTGTTATCCTTATAGGTGAAAAATCATATGTTTATGATGTAAGAAATGAGAGAGTCACAGAGCAATTCTAGAAGATTTCTGCATATTATATTGTTTTAGTACTGGATATGCAAGTTGAGCCTGGTGCCCAATTGAACTTAAACCGGAAGTTGACCGGAAGTAAATAAGGGTGGGTGTGGGTGTATGTGGGTGTGTGTGGGTGATTTTTTGGCTTAGTTTTAGGTGTAGCCAAAAAAAAATATCAAGAGGGGCATATTTTTGACAAGCTTATGGACAAAAATCTGGCAGATGCAGCTTTTGTAAGTGTAGCCAAATCAATCTGAGGGGGGTCATACTTTCACGGGAAATTCCCGAAGGCATTTTTACAAAAATCTTGGATTAGACAGGGTGCCACACTTGAGCAAAAAGCTCATATGGGCATGTTGAGCTAGTTTTAAGTGTAGCCAAATCTGCCTGAGGGGGGCTTTAACTTTCTCGTCCCAGTATTATAGCCAATACTACTACTTTTGTTTTTTTTTAGCACAAGTGTCAACAAGTGGCAACAGGGGTTACCCAGCATTGTCTAAAATAGCATTTCAAGCAGCTGCAAGAATTGGCGCTCATTTGTCACTACGTTCTAGCTTTTCGTCCGTGAATGTTGTGCTTAGGTGTCGTTTTGTGCCCAAGTGCGAGGACATTTTTTGGGTGAAGTGACAATTTTTTAAAATAATTTTTGGGGGTTTTCTCCCTTCCCCCTCCATATATACACCAAATTTGCATTAATTTTGCATTTTGTGCATTTTGACATTTTTTTCGGGGCGGGGCGGGGGGAAACAACATTTTTTTAAGAAAAGTATTTTTGAGGGGATTTCCCCCTTTCCCCCTCCATATGTACGTCAAATGTGCATAAATTATATATCGTCTGAATCTGTGATTTATTCTGCGTACAACGGTATATCTTTTATATCTCTAGGGCATTTAGTTTCTGAGCTATTGCATTTTGAAGCTTGAATCAGTGGCGTCCCGATCATTCCTTTTGGGGTTACAACTCAAGTTACATTGGTCATACGACAATGATGCAAATATTTTTCTGTTTCTTACATGCCAGCGATAATTTCCATGTGCATTTTGAACTTTTCATATCCTTTTTTCGGGGGAGCGGGGGGCGAAACCCCATTTTTTAAAAAAAAAGTTTTTTCAGGGGATTTCCCCCCTTTCCCCTCCATATGTACGTCAAATGTGCATAAATTATATATCGTCTAAATCTGTGATTCATTCTGCGTACAACGGTATATCTTTCATATCTCTAGGGCATTTAGTTTTTGAGCTATAGTCATTTTAAGGTACCGCTGCATATTGAAGCTTGAATCAGTGGCGTGCCGACCATTCCTTTTGGGGGAACAACTCAAGTTACATTGGTCATATGATAATAATGCAAATATTTTTGTGTTCCTTACATGTCAGCGATCATTTCCATGTGCATGTCGACACTGTCATGTACTTTTTTCTTGGGAGGAGGGTGGGGGAACCAATTTTTTTTTTCCGAAATTTTGGAATTTTGAGAGTTAGCCCCCTCCCCCCCGCCACATATACGCCGAATTTGCAAAAAATTCATATAGTCTGAATCTCTGGTTCATTCCGCGTACAACGGTATATCACTCATCACTCTAGGGTAATTAGCTTCCGATCTACACTCATTTAATTGAAACTCTGCATTTTGCTCAAAATCGGCTCGGTACCCAGAGGCTTACTTGTGAAAAAGGCCTTGGGTGGCAAAAGGTTAACAGTGTAAAATTAAGGTAAATTATGTGAGTGTGTGTGGGAAGGGGGTCAATAAGTTACATAAAATTTAGAAATATACAAAAACATCACTTGAAGTATTAATTGACTGCTATTGAAATCATCCCTTACTACACAATCCATACTACTTTTGATGGTACAGATATTTATAATCACACACACAAGAAAATGTACAATATTCAATCATAGTGCCTACTGCACATTCCACCCGTCCCCTATCCGAAGCAATGAAACTCCACTTCATTCCCAAAATCTGTTGACCTTTGACGCAGATGCGGAAGGAATTTACATGATGCCATCAAAGTCACAGATTTTTGTCTACAATTAAGGTCACAACAGGGGTAACGAAGGTACAGATAAATAATGTAATAGCTGCTGTTCATGTTTTGTGAATTTATACTTCACCAAAATTGTGAGCAAAATAATATCTGCTATCTTCATTTTCACTCTTCACTGCAAACTAATTACACAAAATAGTTTTACCTAATGTCAAGGGGGCTGACGGCAGTGTCAGGGGGGCTGATGGCAGTTCCAGGGGGCTGAGCCCCCCCTGGCCTCTGTCTGGCTACGGGTCTGATCTGGGGGCAATGTCAAAACAATAGTTTCCCTCTCTGACAGAAGCCAAATCTTTGCCTCGTAGTTTCCACTTTGCACACAAAGCTCCAGAGCATCAAGTGTTGAAGAAAGCAGTTCCAGGGCTGTCTTGCCCTTTGCGAACATGTTTATTTCTGCGATGTTAACTGTTTTCACCACTGGACTTTCATAGAGGTTGCAAATCAACTCTTCAACCGGCTCACCTTAATGTCCAATCACTTCTACCAGGTGTGGGTTTCTCAAAGAACATTTTTCAGCAGGCATTTTTCCACAACCACTGAATGAAGAGGTTTTATCACAACCTATAACTGTGTGGAAACTCAATAGTTTATTTCTGACAGCATCAGGAAGTTTTTTTTTCTTTTCTACTTGACGAATTAGAATGCACATCTGCTTCTTTGCAGTCCTGGAAACCACCCGCACACTTCACTTGTTTTAGGGACACTTAAGTGCAAAATAAGCAACATGACATCTGTATCTCTACACATCACAAGAATTTGTTAAATGCCCATACTCAATGCTTCGGAGGCATGAAGAGTCAACCTTGTGAAAACTTCTTCATGATTACCATTAAGCTTGAGGTCATCTTTGTGTCTCTGGGTTGATTTTGCACCAGTGAGGTCCAGGAATCCATCTCCAGTTACATGGGATCGATGAACAAGTTGGAGAATCATTCCGGAAGCAAAAGTTCAACATGAAACTTGATGAAAACTTGAAATGACTTTTAAGGTCAAAATTTTTGTGGCATCCACCCTAGATTTTCTGTCAGATCTATGACTGATTGAGTTAGCATGGATGCTTGTCATTAATATTCAATGCGGGTAAAAGTCACAATTCTGTTCTTCGGCTGGCCTACTATGTCCTATACAGTTTATTTATGTTCTATCAATTACTCTTAAAGTCCATCCCTTCTCCTAAATTCCATCAAGTATTTCCTCAACATCAATACACACCACAAAATGCACTCCACAAATCATTTTCTTAACCCTCCAACTGTCACACCTGGAAATGTACCAAGATTGGTTGTTCTGTGTCTGTGATATACTAGTACAGCTTTATTAATATATTCATTTTAACTTTTTTATTTTCGTCTCATTGTCACCTTACAACAAAATTTACTTATATGCATCACTCTGCTGATCATCACAATTACTATCACATTCCAGTGCAGTTTCAAAATCACCTTCTCTTACCTTTGCATTATCACAATCGCCAACAGACCCTTATGACTGATGGTATCATTTTCATTGCATTAACTATCACTGCTAAAGAGAATAGAACAAATGAATTAAGATTTTTACAGATCTTAACCCTAAATTCTCTAAACAGACTGGGCTACCATGGACCCTAATGAGATCTGTTACTGCGCATCTCATAGATACTAATCTCTGAATTGAAAGCCAGGTGGAAACTGTGGTCATCTGTATGCAGACAACGAGGGAAGCAGCTACTGAGATTCTTTGAACCGCATGCCTAATCATGTCACATGTACGATATCTCTCAGATACAGAGCAATAGATGGTGGTTTAATTCCAGGTCAATTTTAGACAATACTGATAAATGCTTGAGGAGTGCCTCAAGAAACTTAAACCACTTCTGTTACGATAAGTGATCTTGAAAAATAACTTGCATTAAAAATTCTGTATGTAACGGCATCATCTTGATCAACTAAACAAGGAATGCAAATTAATCCAATGGAAACTGAAATATCATTAAAGATTATCAGAACATATTCTATGGGGTTGAAATACTTATTCTCCCAATTGAAAAGTATTGTTTTAATCTGTTCTAGTGTGTATTTTACTGAATGTAGAGAAAGTGCTGTAAGAAGTAGATATCTTTAAATTACAGGTAACACCTCAAATCTTTCACTTGCTATGGATGCAAAATGCTCACTCATACATATAAAAAACCAACCTTCAAAAATGCATGTGATTCTTACAATGACATTATGGATTTTCTTCATTAGAGTCAAGTTGATTCCATCCTCTTCAACCTCAATGTACGCTATAAGCTGAGGAATCTGATAATTTTGTTGTAGTTTTTTTTTTCATTCTCAGGTACAGGTATTTCAGTTTCTCTGCTGTCTCCATAGTACCATTATCTACAACAATGAAACTCCTTATTACACATAACAATTAATTCACATAATCAACAATAATAATCAGCTGACACTAGATATGTTTAAAGGTAAAGGAGAGCTTGTAATACACGAATCATAACTCAAAGACATGTTTAGTGTCTCTCACTGCTTCAATATAATCTAGTCAAAGCACAAGTTTTACTAGTCAGCTGCATCAAATAAACAATCTTATTTCTGTTGAAACATGAATATTAAAAGAATGAATGAAAATAATATTTCAATTAACACGTTAACTGCCAGATGAAATTTCCAATATTAACTGACAGTACCGTTAATGCCAGTGGGTAGTGTTTCTGTTGTAAATTAACTTTGTGTTATCAAATTTCGAATTTCGTTTTTATTAAATCTATAAATCGAAATTATAGCGTGTCGGTCCCATGGGACAAATGCGGCGCCAACAGGAAAACATTGATTCAGTGCTCCACCAGCAATTGAAAAGCAACAATCAATTTCGCGAAAATGCATTCTTTACTTTGAGCTTTATATTTGGCCTGCTTAGTTAGAAATATTCTAAACAAATTGGTCTCTGAAAAAGAAGGCCTAAAACAGCAGCGAATAAAGTGAAGAAGGTTGTTACTTCTTGTGAAGGGTGTGAAGGTAAACCACATATGCGTATTCCTTGCTTCAATAAAGTTCACGTGGAGTGATCACAGTTTTCAAGTGTTGACTGAAACTTTTCAAAACTTTTCAAAAGTTTTGTGAAAACATTTGCAATGCAGTAGTGTAACTCATTTCGTTTACAAAAATATGAATATTATGTACTGTATGTGCTGTATTATATTTTTTCCTTTGTTCCCAAAATAAATGCCATTGTATGAATACATATTTAAAATGTATGCTAAAGATTATCTCGTAAGTTGGTGTATATTATAAAAAATATGAAATAATACAAAAATATAAATAAAATATTAAAAAATAAAATGAAACATATATTTCACATAATTGGTGAAAATAGCGTAAAGGCAAAAAATGCAAATATTGTCCCCATTCTTGTAGGGACGCCTCGCCATAGAGTTACATAGGTGGAAATAGCCTCATTGTTGATGCACCAATACCACTGTCTAATTATATATACAAATACCACAAATAAATTAAAAATAAATAAATATATTAAAATGCTGTATTTAAATAATGAGAGAAATCAGGTTACTTACCCATAAGACGTTCTAAGGAATATACATGCTTCATATCAACAATAATAATAAATATTAAAAAAATTGCTTTGCTGCTTATAAGTTGCCAAAAAAGCATGTGCCCCTGGATTCTAGGGCGCCGTGCCGGGCCTTTCCAATATAGAATATGCTTGCGCGATGGACCATTGGCCTGCCAGATTGATTCGAATTAGACGTTTCAATGTCAGTCCCATGGGACCAACGTGACCTCATTAGAAATCTCGATGTCGGGCCCATGGGACCCACACGGCAGTTAACGTGTTAATGGTCATCTTTTATAGATATGAGAATGTGCCTTTCTTAAGTAGAAGTCCTGCTTCTTAATTCCCTACTTGCTTGCTTAATTATTTACTTACTTTGGGTTTGTTGACTTAAGATGGCAAAGTTCCTCAGAAAATGAAAAAAAATTAGTGAGTTAAAATTCTTGGGTGCTTTGTCATATGTGGCCGTTTTGCATCCTTGAATGTTTATGGGGAAAATTCCATTGTCTACAATTATTGCATGAGAGTTAAAAAAGGGGTGTAAAAATCAGGAAGGTTAAAAGTCTAGTTTATAAAGAGACCTCCACAGAACATATCAACATATTAAAAAAGTAAGAACACAGTAAGAAACATCCCCCTCACTCTCCTCATCAAACTCAAAACATTTATCATCATCTCCTAACATGAATGATAAACAGTTGGAAAGTTTAATAGCACTCCGAGGAAATTTAAACTGTGCTGAACATTTAATACAAAATTACAGACATGGCACAGTCGAGGGTCTACCCCTTGTAGAAAATGATGATGTGTGAGACAGATGTGAAAATTGCATCCATGGTAGGAAACAATTCTGGATACATGAAAATGTGTCAGTAGATATTAAAATAAAATTCGTAATTCCCTCCTTCAAGATTATTTCGCAAAATTAGGAGATTCCTGAGTCATCATGAGTTAAATACTTCTGCATCATTTTTATTTTCGGTGTTCAAGCTTAGATGTATCATGATTTCATACATTTTAGGTCATGCATAGCCTGTGGTTTAAGTTCTGCCTTGGCAGCATTACCAGGGTGAATCATAAATTAGCTGCATTTCTGGGTAGCATTTTCAACCCTGTACCACATGAAGACAATTGTTGAATATTATTGAAAATACAGTTCATTGAAGTCTCCACTCTTTCTCCAACTATCAGACACTAATGATATTCTATAGCAAAACCAGGCAGCTGGCTTCAATATAAAAATAACTAAGTGACATCGTTCTTCTCTTCATTCAATGAATTAAACTGTCTGTTTCTCAAGAAGTGTGCCATGGAACAAAACAGTGAAAATTAGATGGCACCAGTTCCAGGCTATAGGTTGGGTGTATTTCAGGCTCTCAAAGTCCTGAATTTTCTTTCAGACCAAGCGCGCCCTGTGAAATGGGACAATATTGCATGTGTGAGGACCTTCTGTTGTTTCATCATTGGAGCAAAACATTATACACTTCTGCAGCTGGTAGGCATATTGGTCTAATAGACTATTAAACCATTTGGTAAAGACAAAAAAAGGGGTGGGGGCAAAGTAAGCCCGCCTCCACCCTCATACATTCGAGGCTATGCACTTAACTTCTGGTCCCTTTAAATAAACCAGGACATCAGTTGATTGAATTTAATCGGTTCCCCCCACCTTTTTAATTTCATATTTATTTACAATTTATAATGCACAAATGGGGCATTCCATGTCAAAATAACCGTGAATCTCAATTTTTAAAATGAAATGCAATGTTGTACTAGAATGTAGCAGTTACTTTGTATATGTTCGTTCATGTCAACTATTTGATTTACTTTTCATTTTTAATTGTGTCCCACCCATGACACCAGAAAACAATTGATTTATGCTTTAAATTTTTACATTTCCCCTTCAACTCCACTCCATTTTAATTTAAAAATACTTTTCATCATTTGAAAATTCACAGAATTTAAATAAATTTCTTATTAAGTAAGGATGCAGTGTTTCATCTGTCCCACCTGTAACACAAAATTTTTCACTTATACCTGTAAATCTGGGAATTTATGTAACAGGTAGTTATGTTTAATCAACGGTGTTAAGTTTCATATTTTGTTGCAAGAAACTGTAGGAAAAATGTTGCTTCACTCCCAGTTGAATAATTATTTTAATATAAAAAATGTAGTGCATGTGTCCCACCCATAACAATGGAATGCCCCAAATATATATATATATATATATAATATACAAACATACATAGCATATGTAAACTGGGTAGGTGGTAGGATCGTCACCTTTTAATCAAGGGTTACCAGGTTTTATACCTTGTGGAGGCACATAGAGGTTTGGATCTCACTTTAAACTGCAGTTCCAGTACCGATTAGCCATACTGTGCATAAAGTGGACTCAAAACACCAAATTAACCAAGCAATATATGTAAAATATAGTATAAAAGTGATAGAAGAAGTACAAAATGAAGGCCCATTCTGGTGCCCAAAACAGGCCATGTGCATGAGTTGATTAGTCTTAATATATTCATAGAATAATAAAGATGAATGTCCATAGATAGATATTGTAATAATTGCACATATATTTGTATTTAATGACATTTTAGTGCTTGCTGATCCATTTATTGATAAACATTCTGGGGTCCAGAACAGTTGTTTAGACTTGATGCTGTACAGGGCATTGTGAGGTGAGTGTATGTTAGAAGAGGATGAAATGTTGTGTAAAGGCTGGGTAGCTTGGGATGGGATTTGATATGCCAGGACCATGTGATAAAAGATTCCTGTGTTTCTTCCTCACAAAATGCCTTCTTGAGGTTTGCTGGCTGAAGCCATTGGTTCCCAGTCTTGGTATAGCAAAAAACACTCACATGTCATAATTTTTATGGGTCTCCACCAAAATCTGTCAAAGTGTGGCATGTACAGCACTTTGTAAGAAAAGGGTGACGAGTTTCTGAGCTTGATCTGAGATCAGAGCTAACCATTCAAGGTCACCTAATGACCAAGCTGATGCAGATAACAAATGATACATAGTCCTCTTCTGTTACTAATTGTCAGCTGTTGCTTCCAGGGTACTTGGAGTAGAACCTCAGTAATGGTGATTACTGCTTGTGGACACCTTGGCTTTCAAACACTGATGCCTTTGGGGCAGAAGAGTTGGATTTTTCTTTCATTTTGGTAGGATGTCGCTTGGTATTCCTTCAGCTTGTATGCTATAGATCTCCTTCACTGCAGCAGAACACTTTTATCAGCACAGAAAAAAACACCAAAGATACCTTTCCCTAATCATGAAAATCAATTTTTTCTTGTTACTAGAAGACTTGAATTGCTGATACAATTACCATCATATGTTTTCAAAACTAGGTGTGAGTAATTGGAAGGAGTGTTAGCTCTTCCTCTGGATGTGAGGATGAGATACACACTTATAAAAACTCAGGCCACTTGTCTAAACAGTCTTTAGTAACAGGACTATTTACAAACTTGTGTTGATGATTCTGAATTTGCCTTATAATTTCCTTCTACTTATATGGTATAATTGTTATGATATGGATGAAAGATGTGTAAATGGAGTTGGTGAAGTGATGAAAACAAGGAACCTGACACATGTGTTGGAATGGTTTTGTGCAATGCACTTCGAAGCCAGGAGGTCCTAGGTTTGTATCTTGGATAAGGTATGGATCTATCATTGTAGATTTAATTTACCTTCATCATCACAATTATCCTAGACATACAGAAACATAATGGAAAATAATCCAAATAGATATAAAGAAACATAAGAAAACAGAGTCATAAATCTGTAGCATCACAGATAAGGTTATATATACCCATATCTGTGGTAGCATTTTGGAGAACAGGCATGAATGGTCCTCCAAACAGGTGTTGAATATGTAGTAGAGTGGAGTGGGTACTGGTTGTCATGTCACACCCATGGATTTAACAATTGGGATGAAGAGGCTTGAAGAAAAACTTGTTCACTGACTGCTTCGACAGAAAATGTTATACCTTGTTTGATCTACTATAATGAAAACATTCCCTGGTATAATGGTTTTAATTTCATCTTGATACACTACAGGCATGGACTACAATATATCATTCTGAATCTCATCTGATGTTTCTTTGAAATTTAGGTTTTGGTGACTGGCTGATAAATGGATAGTGTGGGAGGGGCAGTTTCCAAGAAATTTTAGTATTTTTCTTTCAAAATATTGAAATTAAATACAACTTTCTCCTATACATAAGGAAGTAGATTATAAAATCTCTGCACTTGATTTTCAACTAAAAATTAGCTTTCATATATTTATGATTACTCACAACATTTCATCGCGAGAAACTGCTACCTTGAAGTGACATGCTTGGAGACATCTTTCCCATTCTGAGAACACTACCTAAATGACTGCGTGCACGTAAACTGCGACAAGTGGGGACATGCTCAAGACAGGATGATAAAGGAAAGGCAACCTGATGCTGATATTGCAGCATGTATAAATGAAACCTTACAGTGGTCAAATTGACCCCTTCCATTGCTTTAGGAGTAAAATGTGACATTTTACAGAAAGAATTTATATTTTGTAGATATATATAAACCATCTTAAGAAGGATAAAGAATTAAGAAAAGTCACAAAATTTCGAGGAAAAATAAGAAAAACAGTATTTTTTAAGTAAAACAGTGAAGGTAGAGGTCACTTTGACCTCTCCTGCCATTCTAGTGTTAACTAAAACAAACTTGAGGACAATCCCCTAACAAAGAAAATAATAAGGTATGTTTCTTCAAAATTTCATTACTGAAATTTTAAAACTAATTCATTCAATTATTACTAAATAAGAACTAAAACCATACTTCTCTGAGAATTAAAATATCCTTACCTCAAAAGCTGAAGCTGTACAGAGGCATGGAGCAAACACAACAACAATAGGTCCAGGTACCAGAAGTTTGTTGGCCTGCAAGAAGCAGTTAACCGGGTGTACTATGTGGAAGTGAGGTTGACTATTGGGTGTCTTACCAGATGGTTACATCCTCATATGCATTTATTTTACATGGATTTACACTTGATAAAGATGAAGGCAAAGAGATTTTGACAGCTATGCATATTTTGGCAATGCAGAGGCAGGGTAACAATGCAAGCAGATGATTTCATCATTCACTCTGTTGCTGCTTGCATAAACTTGCAACATTGATGAAAATGGTAGAAGGTTTTTCTCTTCATGGTACATTTTTGTAACTGAAATTTCCATTTTCTAAGGGGAATCCCTCAATCTGCAATGATGTGTCTGTTACTCTAGGCTCATTACTTAGCCTCTAATGGAACTGGGTTGACATGTCCTTCCCGGACGTATGAACAGTCTGCTGAAGTACATCATCTCGCCTGATAGATATGAATCTTGGAATAGAAGTTATGAGATTAATGGAAGTTCATGTGATAATTTTTGTGCTGCTGTTACTATGATTTTTAGTGCATTTCGTTATGATGTAAAATGTTGTTCTTAATTGCATAATCAAGATAAATATATTCTGAACCTAGATGTTAACACGTAAGTCCTGAGTTTGTTAATTTACTGCAAATCTTAATGTTTTCCCGTGCCCTGGGAGGTATCACGTGTATACCGATATACAGTCTCATGTTACTCATGCTCAATTTGTATTGAGATAAATCTATTCTTATGGATATTAATATGCTATAGTTGAACCTGGCACGACTGTGTCAATAATTTGGCGCACAGAACGTGGGGCCGCGAACACATTGTGCATTAGTTACGTTAATCTTTGGTAACGTGTTTTAGATTTGCAGTTGACTCAGAACTTTTGATGCACAACAATGGAAAAGAAAATATTAAGAAGTGGAAGCAAAGCGTTAAATGTTGACGAAAGCACAGTTCATGTGTTTTGCTGTGAGACTACATCAAGGCTTGATGATACGTTTGTTTGCACTGAGTGTCACAATACTTTTCATTTAAATTGTGCAAAGCTAAAGTCACCAAAGGAAAGTAATTCTCCTTGTGAATTAACATGTCTCGCATGCAAAGAAAAACTTGCAGTTCCTGTTGTTCCTGTTACTACTGATTTGCTCGCGTCATTGCAGCGAATGCTGGCGGCAAATTCCAGCAATCTGGAAGCTAAAATGGCAGAAAATTCTAGTAATCTAGAACTTAGAATACAGGAAAGAATTACTGAAAATTCTAGTAATCTAGAACTTAGAATCCAGGAAAACATTACGGAAAATGCTAATAATCTAGAATCTAGAATGCGGGAACATTCTGATAGCTTGGAGGCTAAGTTACATGAGAACTCTAGGAGGTTAGAGGATAAACTTCAGGAAAATATGAATATCTTGGAGCACAGTTTACAACTAAGACTAGAAGAAAGTAGTAGAACTCTTGAGTGCCGGTTAGAAGCAAGGATGGAGGAGAAACTGGCCCATAGTTGTTCACAACTCACTGCGTCCAATTCAGAGATGGGACAGAGGATCGAACAACTGACTCTGCAAATGTCTGAGGGACAGCAGAAATTGAAGGAAAGCCTTGAAATTGAGATGATGAGCTTACGTCAAGCATGTCAGTCAAATTCTCAGCAGCTGGAATCTAAACTCCAGTTGTTCTGTTGAGGGAAGAAGCTGAGCAGACCAAGGAGGAGTTCCGAAAGGAAATCAGTGAAACGCAGAGCGGTTTCAGAGAAGAAATGTCCAGAGAGTTGGACAACCAGGTGACCAATATGGCATATCAGCTGAGAGAAAACCTGAATTTGCGAGTTGAAGAGACTGTGGTGGAAAAACTTAAAGGCACAGAGGGTCCTAGAGAGAATGCTGAAGAGTGGAAAAATGATATTGAATCCAAACAAGGGAAGCTTTCTTCAAACATGCGTAGTCTTTGTGACGAAGTGGCTCAAATTTCAACCACTTTAAGCAAGTTGCCACTCTCCAGTGAACCAGAGTTACTGTGGGTCGACCAGATGGGCGCGCCTTTTCGAAGGTTACTGTCTCCTAGTTGTTCTGAGGTCTCTTCGGGGCAACGAAACCGTACACATGTAAAAAAAAGACACCACAGAGAGATCGTTTCCAGTTCTTCAGGCAGCGAGTCGACTTTATCAGAAAAGAGCAAAGCAAGAAAATCTCGAACCAAAGCTACGCGTGGTGGGATGACTCCCGGATGGCTGACCTGAATTCCATGCGGAAATTCGACGGAAATATTATCGCCATTTCGGATGAGATTTATCTCAAAGAATTAGATACCAACCTTGAGATCCTTCAGATCCCGCATAGATACAGGCTGGAGATTATTCCTAGTTTGCTAACGGGCATGGCTTATCATTGGTTCTACTCTCATGAGAATGATTTCCACACATATTCAGATTTCCGTAGGGCGTTTAAGAGGCGTTTTGCGTCTTCAGAGGCAAAAGAAAGGGAGTTGGCATCTGTTAGGGCCAAACGGTACAACAAAAACAATGACAATAGTTTGGAAGAATATGTTTGGTCTGTATACTCTGCTTACAGAAACCTGAGTAGCCACTACACAGAGCAGGAGGTGGTAAACCACATATTCGGACAATTGCCTTATAGAGTGAAGCAATTGTGTATGGCCCACGCTCCCGTAACTGTTGATTTGCTTGCAGATTTTGTTAAGAGATACGAGCAAGCGGAAGAGCAGGATGCTTGGCGAACTGCGTGGAGAAAGGAGAATCCTACTCACCAGAACAACCGAGATATTCCAGGCAACTCGGCAAACAGAAACCCGAGGGTTCGTATGGTCCAGAGGCAGAATAATTACCATGAAAATCGCTCTGCAGGTCCATATAGAAACGGCAATCGTTATCGTCAACAAAGCCAAAATAGGCAAAGACGGGAGTATGCTACTGCCAGATACGAACCTTGTGAGAGACCACGAACTGAAAACTGCTTATCTTCACCGGAGCCCAGTGAACCTTTGAGGGAAGGTCGTACCTCTCCACGATTGCAAGCGGCGAGCAGTGGCTTACAAACAGATAATGCAGTGTCGTACCCTAGTAACGAGCAGCAACAGAGCTGCTCAGAAGTTGAGCTGACCAGAAATTTTGCTGGGAGAATGGAGCAAATCTCGACCAGGTGCGGGATTTTACCCCACGCCTGGCATAGAAACGTCCCTTTCTGAAGTCGGGCGGTCTCGGATAGAACTGGGGTCTGCAGAAAATAATTCCCAGTCTGTAAGTAATGATCTGAAGCTGGTGTTTGTTATTAATCATGAAGAGAGTGAGTTTCTTTACAATTTGTGTCAGGCTAATCAGTCTAAAAACTTTGGAAGAGCACCTGAGTTCAAGGCACGTGTAGCAAATGTTGATATCACTTGTATAGTGGACACTGCAGCTGAAATATCTGTTCTGAGTCTCGAGATTTGGAAGAAAATAAAGCAAAATTTGCCAGGGGCCATGTTACAAGCTACTCCAGAGGTACGACTTATTGATTTCGCTGGAAAAAGTCGAACTCGAGTTGTGGGAAAGCGCAGAATCGTGCTGGAAATTGCTGAGATCACCATACCTTTAGAAATTTTTGTTGTGAAGGATTTGCCTTCAGACTTATTATTGGGTTATTCGTTCCTGCAGAAATATGAAGCAGAGATCAATCTCAAGCATAAAAATTTGTATCTAATGGTGAATGGAGAGCCAATTGAGCAAAAGCTAGATGATGATGATTCCGTTGATAAGCAGATGACCGTCCGGAGGATTGAAGCTAGCTACGATAAATGGGCTACACCGCTAGAGGATATGAGGGAGAAGATTGACTCCAGTGAATTATTGGCTAAGGAACAAAGAGCCGAATTGTTCGAGATATTTATTGCACATAGTAAGGTGTTTTCAGAGTGGCCTGGCACGGAAAAGGACTTAGTTTTTTGACATTCATCTGTCCAGTGACGTTCCAGTGAGTCAAAGACTTTATCCAGTTGAGTTGCAGAAATTCTTACGTTTTCTTCACGTGTATTGCCAGTGTGTCTACCTGATATTGTTCAAAATGCTCTTCAACATTGTCTCATTGGTTGATAACAATTACAAATTGTTTTGTACGTGCAGTTCTATCCAAGATTGTACTAAATTTCCAGCCCGAATCTGAAGATTGTGAGAAAGACTGGCAGAGTAAGGTTGTTCAAGTGCAGTTAACGGAACGATATGCTGTGCAGAGGCGGAAACTAAAGCAGAAGTGCCATGCTTTGCAGTTGAAGGAGGATGACCTGGTGCTGCTAAGAAGTCATCGTCCAAGTTCAGCTGTTAACCGAACCATTTCCAAGTTGTTTTATTTGTGGACAGGACCGTTCATAGCTACCCAAGTGAAATTCAACACGGCAGTGTTATTGGACACAAAAACTCGCAAGGAAGTGTGCAAGGTGAATTTCGACAATCTGAAGATTTTTAATTGTTCTCCATACATGAGGAATATACTTTTAGAAGGTTGAATCCAAAATCTCCTAGACTGTGAGTGCTTCCACGAGTCGTAGTCGATTTTGTTTCTCAATGGAGGGGGCGATTGACATGTCCTTCCCGGACGTATGAACAGTCTGCTGAAGTACATCATCTCGCCTGATAGATATGAATCTTGGAATAGAAGTTACGAGATTAATGGAAGTTCATGTGATAATTTTTGTGCTGCTGTTACTATGATTTTTAGTGCATTTCGTTATGATGTAAAATGTTGTTCTTAATTGCATAATCAAGATAAATATATTCTGAACCTAGATGTTAACACGTAAGTCCTGAGTTTGTTAATTTACTGCAAATCTTAATGTTTTCCCGTGCCCACAGCGCCACAACCGTTTCGTGGTTGATAAAGGAATGTCAGACAAGGAAGTATAGTGAGTGGGGTGCGATTGTATGTTATTCAGTCAAAAACAGCAGTGCTCTGAAGCAGAGGACGAGAGTGCAAGCGCCCTAACAATATGTTTAGGCAAGAAGAACAACGTCTCTGAGGCAGACGGTCAACGCAGCCTACTACTGCACCTTCTTGCAACACCACCTTTGTCTCGCATTAAGAAGGAAGCGACGGCACGTTCTGGCATGGTGTCCTATCATCCTGCTTGACAATGCAAAGTGTCACACTGCGAACACTGTGAGGGCGCTCCTGCATAACTGGTAGTGGGAGGTACTGGAACATCCGCTGTATTCACCAGTATGAGACCGTGTGATTACGACCTTTTTGCCAAAATGAAGGAACCACTGGGCGGGAAGCACTACAACATGCGCGAAACCATCATACGTGCTATAGGGCGGTCACTGCGGGACATCGACAGAGATGGACGCGCTGACGGTGTACGACGCCTTCCATACGTGTGGCAGAAGGTCGTAGAGATGGGGGGGGCGATTACATTGAAGGAATGTAACACGTGCTCCTCTGCCAATACAGCCAAGTAGCAATTATACCAGTGTTGCCATTACTTTTATCCAACCCTTGTAGCAATAATTCTAATATCTAAGGGAAAATGTAAATATTTTTGGAAGTATAGGGTGACATTGTTTTACTACAAACTCACTCACTCTGTGCATAAATATAATATATATTTTGTACTTACCTGAAATGTATTATACATTCCTTAGCCCAGATGAATTATCCCCACCAGAATGTGTATTAGAATGTTTTCTTAGAGCCATGGATAACTTTTATTAATATTTCTTTAGTTACTTCTGCTCACCATCAATGCTTTGTTGAGGGTAAAAGTGCTGTTGCATAGTTATGGGATTGTCAGTCAATTTAACTTTAATTGTTATCATTGTTCAAACTCTATAGATTTATGTTCCATAATACTGGTTATATCATTTTACTCTTTTAATGTTTTCGTTTGTTTTTCAAATACAATAATAGTATGGAGCTTATAAATTCTTCAAAGTACTGATAATGAGTATTCTTGTACCAGTAATTACAGTGAAGATTTTTTTTAGACATGCTGATATAGAAAAGATGGGTGTAGATATATTCTCTTGCAAATATGTTGATGATTATTGTGCTGTCAGAGAATGGGATGTTTGTTATATTGTACATGAAATGAATAAATGTATAAAGCTGAAAAGATGCTTCATTTTCATTTAAATGAATTTTATTTCAGTACTGGACCTGCCACCCTCCCCCCCCCCCAACACATATATTACTATATTCCAAATATTAAAATATTTATTCTTGAATGATTTTCCATTTTTGTTGAAATCCTGTGGCTGTTTTCCGATACTGACATATCATATACAGAACAGTGCGTTCAACTTAGAATTGTACTACAATCCACACATTGTATACACATATGACGATGGATGTATAGTCATGTTGCTTGATGTGGAATGAATAGGTGAGGAAGTTAGGGAAATGGGAAAGGAGGGGAGGGGAAGGAAGTCCTAGTAGAAATTGGTGTGATTAGGGTGACCAGACATATACATTCAAAAAAGAGGACAGAGCATGGTGAAAAAGGAGGACAAAGTCATAAAAAAGAGGACACCAAAAAAAAATGGCAACTCATTTTGCCATTACTCAAAATGTTATCAATATAAAAAAAAAAGTACCAACACTTTGCTCACATATAATTCTGATGATTTTTTCAATGATTTCTTCTTACCTTTAAGCAACGAAAGCAATCACCTAATCTCCTAATTAACACATGACAATCATAACTAAGAATATCTATATTTTGAAGCACAGAATTTTAATATTTTTCCAATTCTTGGATATTAGATATCTCCATAAGTGAAAGCAAATGTAAGAGTAACCTTTGCTTTACCTTATTTCCAAAACCGAATTTAAAGTTTATGTAGTTTATATTGGGTCAAGAAATATGATTTTAATGCCACCAACATTTCTATCACTCTTTCAACAGCAGGAGAAAGTGCCAGCGCTTTTGCAATTTACCTCATATTAGTTTCTTCCATCCTTTAAAAACTGGATATTTTCTTGCAAGATCATTGATGAATTTACACTTTCACTTCATTTCATAAAAGTAAATTTAATAGTCAAAATTCTCACTACGCGTTTCTCTATCGCCTATGTATGACTCAAAATTGAACTGGCCGACATCTGTGATGGAATGGTTAGCACACCGAGCAAGAACGTCAGAGGTCCTGGGTTCGAATCTCAGATTGGGCATGTGTGTTCTTTGTGAGTATCCCTTCATCAAGATCATCATATCATTTCTCATCCTCATCTTCGCGATTAGACAAAAGTGGCAGAAAAGTGAATTAAAATAAACCATACCAATCAATCAAAAAGAACTGCTCAGACTACATGTGTTTCGCAGGTCTCATACAAGTTGGAATAATACGTACTAATGACTAGGGATGTGCGGGACAGAACATTTTTTGGTTGGGACGGGAATTTTTTTAAAATCCCGACCTTCGTAATTTTCCGACCAAGCCGGAAAATTTTTGGGATGGGATATGTTAAAAATTTTGCAATGCTGGGGAAATCACGAATTTTACACGTAATTTTCCTTTAAGCTTTTAATCTGAAATTTCTTAAATAAAAGCAAATAATTTCTGAGAAGTGTCAAGACACTTACAATGCGTATCAATCCATAGGATTGTATGTTTATTTTATTAAGTCTCTCTGAACGCTTCATGTTGACCAGGGCATTCACTTGTTTTTCTCTCAGCTGTCTCAAGCCTCTTAGGCATGTTTAAACAGCATTGTGTTGTGCCATGCAAACCTCCTGAGCATTCAGGAACAGGTAACACTTCTGGTTTTAGAGTCAGCGGTTTGCATGGTAGCAATTATGATAATCACACGATTCTGCATCGAGGAAGAGCTCGATGGCCAGGGGATATAGAGGTGAGGCAAGCTGGGAGGTGACTGACTTTGGAGATTGAGTGGAGAGAGCAACGTGTGGTGTGGGGTCTTTTGCCTGGAATCGCCGAACAAGAAGGAACTGAGGAGATTGAGCGATCGAACACGTTTCGATATGAACAGCTATCAGCGGGGAATTGTATCATCAGAGACAGACAGGTATTGTTACTTCCAACCATGTTGATCTAGACTTGAAGGTATAAATCCGAAAGCTTGTGTTTTGCCATTTCCAAGTGTGTAGTTAGTACCTCTCGCCCATTACCATTAGGCTTACCTTGAAGGGCGAGTGCTCAAATGAGGAGGATGAATGATTAAGCGAGCTACATCACCCCCCTCAATGGTGAAGGTTCTTGGTTCGATCCCACGTACTCAGAGTACGTTACGTGGATGGAGGTGCTGGAATTTTCATTCATTTCAGTTTGAAATAAATGAAAACTAAGAACATAGAACCGTCATGCCATTTTTGTGCCCGATTTCGTTCATCTCAGGCGGAAACGCAAAGAAAAATAACATTTTATTTTAAATTAGGCTTCCTCACCCTCCAGATATGTTTTCTCATTTCTAGGCAGAGAAAAGAAAGGATGAAAGTTATAATGAAAACATTAAATGAATAACAGGCTGCGTACGTATTTAAAAGTAGAGAATTTATAGAGTTACACGTGTTTTAATGCTAATATCAGCTGGGGAGAACCATTAAGCTATGATAGATGTCGAGTTCTAACTTGAGGATAAATCAGATGAAACCTATAGACCTCAAGTCAGAGTCGGTCACCCGCAAAATGTAAATTGCGGAGGAACCTGCGCCCCAGCTCCGTCGCGGTTATCCGCGTCGGGCTGGCAATTTGGTATCAGGAGCGTCCGGCATTCCGCGTGGCGGAAGGTTCGATGTCGGATTTTAGGGAGGCCCATGTCATCAAAAATGTGGCCGGCCCAGGGACGTCCGTGGACGATTCCCTATCAATCTGCTCCTGGTAGCTCTGTGGTTCACTCACGAACCCGGTACCATGGCTACAACAAATTCCCACTTGGGAAATTTTTACCATCCAGAATTTTAAATAAGGAATAAGAATAAGGCATTTAGATTTGATGATTTCTTGCATTGACAGTGATTTTAGAATTTTTTTTATATGATCTTGGATATTAAAATTATGACAACGTTGGTTATGAGGATACAGTAAGCTATAGTCAGCAGTAAACGATTTTTTACCCTTAACATTTTAATTAATTAACAACGTGGATTAAAAGTGGATTTTAAAGTTATTTATGAATGAGGAAAATAAATTTGTGCCACCGAGTCAGAGTCAATCAGCACTATGTGCATTTTAACGAGTTATAGCACAGAGTATGCTTGTTTGAGTCAATATATTGTTATTATTATTATTATTAATTGAAATTTCTTAAAAGTTTAATTTAAATTTGGTTTAAAACTGACCGTAACTTGTAAAGGATTTAGAATGCTTGAACTATGACTGCTAAGACTTTTGCAACGAGGATATTACATTTTATACATATATAGTTTTGGGAACGAATAAGGCCCCGAGGACCACTCATTTATATTCTTAATGACTGAAGTCTCCTAGCACCTCATGAAGGGAGCTTAGATTAAGGAGATAGTCAAGTTTATACGAGATAGTCACTTGCCTTATGTTACCTTAACTTACGCATACATTGCCTGAAAATTTTAATTCATTTTAATATGAAAAGAAATGAAACGCTAATTATATTCCTCGACACGCTGTACAATTATGTCCGCTATTACGCCAGGCGTATATAGTTAGAGTGGCGTACCGTGATTTAGGGTATAAACCGCCCGATTAATTAAAAGTTCTAGTTGAGAAGTAATAGATGTATAATTAGGCTGCAGTGTGTGACGGTTCTGTGAATCCGCACAATATAATTATATGTTTATTGAAATTATTAATTTCATATTATAAAAATCACTTTATATTAATGTTTAAAAAATGTATAATTATTACTTTGTACAACGTTAATTATGTTTTATGTTATTCATTGCACTATACGCTGTATAAACGAGATATTTGGAATTCTAACGTTGATATAGCAACGAGAATCAATAGTCATTATGTAGTAGTGTGTCTGGCAAAAATGAAAATATAGGTAATAGTGAACTGCATATTACTCAGTTATTTCACTAATATATAGACCTATAGAAGTTGTATCTTCACCTTCGCGTTTTATTTCAAATATTTATGAACTAAATGTGATCGTGCAAATGATTGACTTGTGAACGTCACAGTATAATTGGTGGTCCAGTATTGTGGAACGTTATCAGCACGATCTTGAGTGATGTGTTTTGCGTAAGTGTTAACTTACACCATTGTTCTCGTGAATCTAGTTTGTACATAAATTTATATTATGTACGCATTAAGTAATCCTTATAATCTGAGATCCAAAACAAGTCTTACAGCTAGATCTATCAATTGTGGTGATGAACCTGATGAATCACAAAATAAGAATGGTGCCATGAATATGGTGAAGTGCTGCAAAGATCCCGATAAGGAAAGGTTGGTAGCTTGTGAAAATTGTGGCCATTGGTATCATTTACAATGTTTGGGTTTGTCCGATAAGCATTGGGAGTTATACCAGTTAAATGAAAATTATTTCTGTACAGATTGTGATCCTTCTTATGATCCGTTCAGTATTGAAGCTTTCGTGCAATGGAAAAGAAGTCAAGAAAATGTTCAAGAAATTGACATTCGTCCTTCTGTGTTGGCAGAGACGTCAACGGGGCAAAGTAATGTTCCTTTTCAAATGTTTGATCTGCTTGCAGAGTTAAGAAAAATGAGCGAGTCACAACAGATGGAATTTACAAAAATTAGGGAAACTCAAGAGTCTCAACAGCTTGAGTTTACAAAAATGAGGCAAACTCAAGAGTCTCAACAGCTTGAGTTTACAAAAATGAGGCAAACTCAAGATTCTATGAGGCAAACTCAGGAGTCTCAACAGCTTGAGTTTACAAAAATGAGGCAAACTCAAGAGTCTCATCAGCTTGAGTTTACAAAAATCAGGGAATCTCAACAGGAAATTCAAAATTCACAGCAACTACTCAAGCTTGACTTCCACGAATTGAGTACATCGTTACGAAAGGAATTAGCTGAAGTTGCCGAGTCCTGCAAATTAGCAACACGTTCATTACATCAGGAAATGGAAAGAGAAGTGCAAGGACTAACAGAGAAAATCGAGGAAGTCAACACTACTTGTACAGAGAATTCTGATAAACTTGCTGGATTGACTGATCAGATTACAGAATGCCAGAACAATGTTTCAGGGTTGTCTCGGCAAGTTCAAAGACATGAAGTCGTTGTGAGCAAGGACGAAATAACTAAGCGCGTGGAAGCATGTGAGGAAAATATTACTAAGTTAACATCTAATATTTCGACTAATGTTGAATCAAGTAATCCTGTACAAGTTTACAGTTCTCATGTGAATAGTAACTGTCAACCTGGTATTCCTGCACAGAACCTAACCTCTCCTAAATCATCTGATTCTTCAGCGTGTGATGTCTCTGATTACGAACACAATCGCATTGCTTCACAAAGACAAAAACGTTCTAGAAATAATCGAGTGAGAACTAGTAATACTAATAAGTTATGTCAATCAACCCGTTCTTTATATTCTGATGGTTCTGGTCAGGAAAGAAAGAGGCAAGTAAACCAAAAGTCAGCAAATCCGCAGAATCATCGATGTAATTATCCTGACAATTGTGTGCGTTCGCTTACTCAAGAACCTCGACGGTTGGTAAGATTGAATGAACTTACTGTTCTTCCTAAATATTCTGGAGATCCTGAAAAATCAAGCCCACGTAAGTTTATTAAAACTTTAACGTCCTACTTAGACTTACTGCAAGTTCCTGACATGCAAAGGCTTGAATGTATTACTAATTGTTTTCAGGGACCTGCAGAAGGTTGGTATAATACTCATGTCGATTCGTTTACATCGTACAAACAGTTTGTTGACGAATTTCTGAATCACTACACGTCTTATTCGTTAACTCAGGCTCAATTATCTGAACTTAGAAGTCGTAAATATGATCCTAAATCGACGAGTAGTATGGAAGTTTTTGCTATTCGTACGCATTCAGCATATTATAATTTAGTTGATCGTCCGAATGATGAAGAAGTTATTGATATTTTAATCAATCAGTTGCCCACATCTATTGCACAAACAATATTAGCTGCTAGATTAGTTAAAATGGATGATGTAATTGCGTTACTAAAGAGGTTGGATTTAGTGAATTCAAGATCAAACAAGAGTTTTAATGTTCATGATAATGTACGTGAAAAAAATTTCCGACATGATGGGAATAATTCTAAAAGTTTTACCGACAATAATAGTGCAAGGGCAAAACTGAGAGTTCAAAGTGTTGCTAAAAGTTCATCGTTTGTGAACGATGATGAACCTAATGGAAATCAAGGTTCAAGACGTAATGTAAGACCTAATGATACTGTTCATTTTGTTTCTTCTAGCGATGAAAATAAAAGAAATAAGATTCCACGTACAGATGTTCCGTTTGTTGCTGAAAACCAACAATCAAACTCCAGCCAGAAGACGATGATATTTAATAGAAATAATAATTTTGGGAAACCTAACCTAACTAACAAACCATATAATCGTTACAGACGTAATGGTGCAGGAACTCAAAATTTCCGGCAAAATAGAAGTCCACAAAGCTCACGATACTTCAACAATAATGGTAGATTTATGACCAACAGTTTCAATGCCAGAAACGAGCAAGAACAACAGCAATTTACACTGCGTCCTAACTCTCAGTTCTCTAACAATAATTTCCACTCATTCCAACCATGCAGTGTATGTGCCAATTGCGGATATTCGTCTTCTCAGTTGTCAACGGGAAACAGTTGCAATGCAACTGCAGTGGCGAATACTCCATTAAATGAAAATGCTCCACCTTTCGATCCAAGAGAAACTTCTTGTAAACAGTTCATTTCTTCTGTCCCTGAAGCAACATTAAACGAACGTCGCGGGTGAACGTGGACCAGTTTGCTCGCACTAACATAATGGATGGTCCGTCTAAATCATATCGTAGTGAAAATATAGGCACAACTTGTCAGTATGCTGTATTAAGTAATTCCGTTTTACCTGAAGTTGATCATTGTTATCCACTTTCAATATTTTTTCAATTAGATTGGTACGAAGATGAACCTACTTGGATTTTAAATGATACTGGTATACCTACTCCTATTACTGATCAACCTTTGATCACAGGAACAGTTTGCGGTATTACGATACAGTGTGTCATCGACAGTGGAAGCCAGTGTAATTTAGTCAGTTATGAATTATGGTGCAGTATAAAATCAATTATTCCGAGTGCCAAACTGGATACAGTGGATCAACTTAAGTTATTGCCGTTTGCAGGACATCAGAAGTTTCGTGTTGCTGGTCGGAAGATTATAAGTATTTCAATTAACTCGGAAGTTTTTACTTTGGAGATGTTCGTATTGAAGCAACTGCATGCTGAATTAATTCTCGGAATACCATTTTTAAGGCAATACAAAGCTGTACTCGATTTTAGAAGAAACGAAATTAGTTTGATGGCGTCTACTGGTTCCGAATTGGTTCAGCCATTTAACTCTAGCAAAATCACAACTGATAGGGATCGCTGCCAGATGCAGGAAGTTACTATAGTCAAAGAAGCAGAAAATTTACTTATCGTTTCTCTAGATCAGATCACAACGAAGGTGCGGTCGTGTGAATCACTCAACACGGAGCAGCAGTCTCAGCTTGAGAATCTAATAATAGAATACCATAGTTTGTTTTCTGATCGACCCCGATCTGCATTCGTAGAACCTTATCGAATTGAACTAGACACAAAGGAACCAATCAAGGCACCTATATATCCGGTACCGTTCGCCAAAAGAGCAGCGTTAGAAAAGGAACTAGAGAAATGGAAGGCCTGGGGAATAATTAAAGAGATGTCTTCGCCTTATTTAAACCCAGTACATATTGTCCCAAAATCTAATGGTGAGTGGCGTCCAGTGGTGGATTTTCGTCGCCTAAACCAACATGTAATTTCACCACTTACCCATGTTGAACCTATAAACGAGCTACTTCAACATTTTAAGGGTGCAAGATATTTTTCTTCGATTGATCTCTCCTGTGGATATTTTCAAATACCACTTACGCCCGACTCATATAAGTACACAGCTTTTTCGTATCGAGGACGACAGCACGTGTTTTGTTACTTGCCATTTGGTATAAAATCAGCTGTTTCTGTTTTTGTTGAGAGAATGAATAAGGTGTTTGGACCGGAGACTCATTCATTTCTGATGATATATGTGGATGACATTTTAATATTTAGCCCAACAATAGAGAAACATTTTGAACATCTTGATTATGTTCTACAGACATTACAGAAGACGAACATGTCCATAAAATTTGCCAAATGCAAATTTTTCCAAACGGAAATTAAGTTTTTGGGTCATGTAGTGTCTGGTTCCGAGATTAAGATCGATCATGATAAAGACTCAGCTATTCTACAGTTTCCTGTTCCTCAAAACAAAAAGTCACTTCGCAAATTTTTGGGACTGGCAAATTGGAGGAATCGTTTTATACAGGGATTTTCAGATATCGCTAGTCCATTATATCATCTTTTACGCAAGAATGTGCCATTTTATTGGACACCTCAGTGTCAAGAAGCTTTCTTGTTATTAAAGAATGCTCTAATTTCAGCACCAGCATTGAGTCAACCCGACTTTGAGTTGAGGTTTTGTGTTTCTGTTGATGCAAGCCAGAAAGGATTGGGTTGTGTACTTTGGCAAGTTGATAATGATGAAATTCGTGTCATACAATATGGCAGTCGTGCTCTTAGAGGAGCAGAGATTACATATAGTACACACGAATTGGAATGTTTAGCTATATTATTTGCTCTGGAGAAATTTGCTATATATCTTAAAGGAACTGATTTCAACTTATATTCAGATCATAAGTCGTTGTCTTGGCTTAAAACTGCACAATCACTTAATTCTCGTCTTACGAGATGGGCTCTCAAACTGCAGTGTTTTGATTTCACGTTATATCATGTCCCAGGAGTTTCGAATAATATTGCTGATACGTTGAGTAGATTTCCGCCTTGTACTTCTTATTCTGCACTTGATGATAAATTATATATCAATCAAGTAATTGTGGAAGATTCACAAGATGATACTTCTTCTATTTGGTTAAAAGCTCAACGAGCAGATGAAAAATGCAATAATATAATTTCTCACCTGGAAGATAGTACAACGGATAAAGACTTTACAAAGTATCTTCTTCACAACAAAATTCTTTTTTATAAACCCAATTCAGATGAAATTTGTAAACTTGTAGTGCCACGTGAGCTTATACCTTTGGTATTGCACAAAATGCATGATTTAAATGGACATTTTGGTTATCAGAAGGTTTTAACAGCTTGTAGAAGAGCATATTTTTGGCCGTACATGAGAAAATCAATTAGAAATTACCTGAAAGATTGCTTAGAATGTGCACGAACAAAGATTGTAGGTCGGCCATTGCGGAGAGATGAATATCACGTCGTTTCGCACCAACCACACGATTTCCTCTCTATTGATTTAATCGGAAAATTACCAAGATCACGTACATATGAATATCTCCTCACAATTGTAGACGTTATGTCAAAGTTTGTTATGATTTATCCGTTAAGAAAAGCGACTGCCAGGGAAATTATCAATCGTTTTGAAGAACAATATTTTAAACATTACCCTGTATGTAATGTATTATTATCAGATTGTGGAAGCCAATTTACATCAAATGAGTGGAAAGCCTACATGGATTCAAGGAAAATTAAGCATATTACTACCACTACATACAATCCGAAATCTAATCCTATTGAGAGGTACAATAAGGAGATTGTTAGGTTACTGCGATTATTCTGCAATAATAATCACACCAGTTGGTATCCAAAAATAAATTCTATTATTCAGTTATTAAATCATTCATGCTCTTCATTTACCGGATTATCTCCTAGTGAACTTTTCTTACGTGAAGATATGAAGGACTCAATATTTGAAGAAATCAGCTGGCCAGAACAAATTAAATCTTTGCCATGGAAACGCAAATTGTTTTTAGCAGAAATCAGGACTAGACAATCTAGAAGAAGTAGGAAGATTAAGAATGCATTGAACTCGATCAAACTTCAAACAGGAGATTTGGTTATGATAAAAAATAGGCAAGTTAGTTCCAAAATTAACAGCCAGATTCATAAATTGTTCAACTTGTATATTGGGCCATTCCTTGTCAAGGAAATTAAGGACAATAATGCAATTCTTTACACAATGAACCAGCAATATTATGACAAGGTGAACTTTTCTAATCTTCGAGTGTTTAACTGTTCGGAAGAAAAGAGGAATCAACTCTTGTCTGAAAATTAAATTTATGAGAGTAGATACTGGAAAAAGGAAACCATTCTGTTTATTATTTTGCACAATTGAATGTTCTATTATGATCTGATTTGTTATTACCTGCTGGCACAAATCTGTTTATGTGCAAGTTGTTGTCGAATGTCAGATAATATTGTGCATTTGTAACTTTGTTTTAGTTATGTTGATAACATCTGACTGATTTATAAATGAAAACTCCTCCTCGTTGTTTCGTAGTTTTCATTTTCCCGGAGCAGGGGAATGTTGTGACGGTTCTGTGAATCCGCACAATATAATTATATGTTTATTGAAATTATTAATTTCATATTATAAAAATCACTTTATATTAATGTTTAAAAAATGTATAATTATTACTTTGTACAACGTTAATTATGTTTTATGTTATTCATTGCACTATACGCTGTATAAACGAGATATTTGGAATTCTAACGTTGATATAGCAACGAGAATCAATAGTCATTATGTAGTAGTGTGTCTGGCAAAAATGAAAATATAGGTAATAGTGAACTGCATATTACTCAGTTATTTCACTAATATATAGACCTATAGAAGTTGTATCTTCACCTTCGCGTTTTATTTCAAATATTTATGAACTAAATGTGATCGTGCAAATGATTGACTTGTGAACGTCACAAGTGACGAGAGATGTCTGTACACAGGTAAGCAGTTGTGACGAGAATGAATCCGTACACATATATACATATACTTATATGCTTTAAGCAAAGTTAGGCACAGCCAACTTATTTTGAATAACTAGAAGAGAATTATGAGAGCATTACACGGCGTGGACGTTTCTCACATATTAACGAGATTTTATTGTTAGTTTATATTTATATATTTTTTTTCCTGTCCGAAACATTGTTTCGTTTGACAGTTGAATATTTATCCTTAGCACGTTGTAGCTTCGAATGTTAAAAACTTTAAAATGTAGTTTGTTTTAAATTTTAAAATATAAATATTAATATTCTGCTCCAAGTTACGGCATTTATTAAAGTGAAACAGGTCTAATATTTTAAATCCACTCGCGTAACATAATAATAATTTATAATAAAATAGCACTAATAATATTAAAGATTCAAAGCAGACTTATTATTTAATAATGTGCTTTAGGCACAAAAGTTTTTGCCGTATGTAATAATACTAGCTCAGCGAATACATCACTAGAATTTTATAGTTACTCTTCAGAAGAAGGTATATGATTATATTAGCAAAGTTTATTTTTAAGCGCCAGTTATGAGAATATTTATATTATATGAATATGTAGACGTCGACGTCAAGATTTTTTTGCGCTCCTATAACAAGTATTTTCCTTCGGATATTGGATCATGACCAAAATCCTGGAAATCCATTCTGCCATCGCAGAATGATTATGAGTAAACCACAACGGTTTTAGTTTAAAGCTTTGCCACAATAATATGCTAAGCATATTTTAGAATGAGTAGAGAGAATTAAAGATTCTTCAAGTTTTAGTGATGTTAGTATTTTAATGCATTTAAAGATCGCATAAATAATAGTTATTATTTTATTTCAGGTAGTCAGGAGTAAATCAGTCTCAATTTTTTTCCTTACCTTGTACCTCAGTACGGTTCGATTGATTTCAAAGTCTTTAAACGTAAAGTTAACACCTGAAATTAAATAAGATAAGTTTGCAGTAAAATTTAAAATGAGATAAGTTAACCAGTGCTAATAAATTTAGAGAATAAAGAAATATATATTAAATAAATAAATTACGCAGATAAATTGAGCCTAGAGTTAGAAATAATTAAAAGTTGAGTTAAACTATCTACTAATTAAACTAGGCAGGCTTAAAGTACGTGTTAGTTTTGAAGAACTGTTTGTTTTGATTGCCTAAGCAACATGAAAATCATTGCGATTTTAGTTATTTTAAACGGATTACTTCCACACGTAAAAGCTTCTAATTTTATTTATCTGTTGAACAAGTCCTTTGACTATCCTTATAATATAATTACAATTTTATGATTAGCAACATTTATTATTAGTATTTTTATAATTTTCATAATCTGTTATTTTCAATGTCACCGCAAGAAATCTATTACTTATGACCATGAGTGTACCAACGAATTACCGTTAAGCAAACTTAATGATTCACCGTCCATTGATCACATTTACGACGATGTTGCACCGATTGTTGAAGTGGTACCATTGAAAACGAGTCACCCGCCAATTCCCCCACCCTTGTCTCAGTCCATTATTATTCAACCTAGGGTACAACAAGAAGTTCAAGATGTATCCAGAAATAGTTTAGTCACTAAAGACGACAGTATAGATTTGCCGAAGAATATTTTATCCATTAAAGATAGAGTTCAGAAATTTGCCGTAAGCAAGGATCCTAATTTTGTTCAAAACAGTCGCAAAATGGAAAGTGAATTGCCTATTTCACACTGTGTTCAGCCAGTTGTAAAAGTTAAAGAGTCATTTGCGAATCAGTCACCAGTAAAAGTCGAGAAAGGTTCAAGTGTTACTTTAAAAGTAGAAAGTAAGCCAAATTTTCAGGTTCCCGAACCTGTTGTATCCTTTACAGACCATATTTTTTTACGACTTCACGTTCGCCTAGAATTTTTATATTAACTACGATTCAAATTTTAAGTATAATTCATTTTTTACGTTTGATTGTACCTTATGCAAGGTTTATTAGTCATTTAGTTTGCTAACAGCTTCCCAACTATTGTTATTTTACGAGCACGGAAGTGTTCAAGTAAACATGCTGTCGCAGGCGCAACGAAGTTTTTCTCTTTCCATCCCATTTATTACGTCATTTCAAAGTCCTTGACTTTATTTCGAACTCCCGCAGCGCTTACTAAACCTTGTTCGTAGTAATTTAAAGTTTTGTAAACATTTACGCGTCATTCAATGTATCAGCGAACCAGAGCTTGCATTTTCTTCCTCTGTTCCTTTGCTCGCTGCCCGAAGCAGCGACTTTTTCCCCTCCACCTCTCCGACCGCTTCCCGAACGTACCCGAAGATGTCGACCGAACACGACAAGCGAGCCTACGATTTTCCTCGCTGTAGAGAAATAAGTTCAGTCCTTACAAGCAACGTCGGAATGCAACGATAAGCAGAAATACATCGCAGCTGAATTTGCAAATTCCTTTCTCCGCACTGAAGCTCTCTCCCGAGTACTTTGAACACGCTGGAAGCTTAGAAAACACTTAGCATGGAGATTACAACAATCAGTGGCGGTCGTCCATTAAAATTTTATGGGATCACTTTAGTTACGCATATAGCCATTAGAATTTGATTTTCATGATAGAACTTCATGTCAACAATGTTAGGGATAATTTTTGTTACATAAATAACTTTTGCCATAAAACGTCGCATTTATGCACTTCAGACTAATCACGACCTATAATTTTTCAAAGGAACAACAAGACGAATTTTTTTTTTGCGTTTTTCTCGCAAAATGTTACCGTTTTTCATAGAGATATTTCTAGTAAGTAAATTTTTTGCGAAATCGACGCACATTTGGTTTAAATCTGGATAAAGTCAAACGAAATTTCGATAAAATCAGGGAAATTTTACAAAAGGGCAATTTTAGCACTTTATGCACTTAGAGTAATCAAAAATTGTTAGCAACATGCCAAGGCTAAGCCTCGGTGATTAGCACAGGCATGTGCAGCAAAAGTCGCCACGGCATCGTTAGCCTTTCCAAATTTAAACAGAGTGGTTTACCACAAATGTTATAATTTGAGAATTATTATTATTAGTAATATTTATTATTAGGAAATTTAGCTCACTTACCCAATTTGCACCTTATTCGACAATGCAGCAATAAATTCATTACTTCTTACTGATTAACTTCATGTTAATGTTAGTACAGTAGGTAATATTAGTAATTTGTATTTATATTCTAATATATAGCATAACTATTCTCTATCTATTTTGTTTGGACATACCTAAGGAATTGACACACTATTCTTATGAGAGTCAAGTATACTTTTCCGTGGCGGGTCTGTTTACACGACCAAGTGATTTGAAGTATACAGCGGACTCGAGAAGTTTTGAGTGGATACATTTCTTTTGTTTAAAGAAAATTTGAAATTGAGAAAGTTTTTACTATTTTTATTGTGTTTCAAATTTGAATTTCACTTTTTTAATTCCCTGATGCTATATTTTGTTACCACCTGGAGTTTCAACGAAACTCAGAAGTAGCATTTACTGAAATTTTGTCTTACATTGCATATTTATGAACCACGGCAAATTGCACCGGCCTATCGTTTATTAGGAGGCCATTAGAGGCTTGTCAAAGCAACCTTTTAGCACTCTAATAGCTTGCTTTGCGCAACTCAAATTTTATATATTTATTTTAAGGGTTCACAACATAATAATTTTTTTTTAAACAGAATTTAGAACATGCTTGCAACATTTACTTTTGTTTATTAATTTTACATTTTGTAATTTTTAAGTGAAGTCTATTACTGACAATAAATTATTTCAGTTTATCAGAACACGCAATGGTATTTTAATATCAGGTTCAGGTCAATTTATAGTTATTCAGAATTTGAATAATAATTTGAACACGCACAGATCAGTTCAGCTTACCGAAGGCCAATCTTTATTTTTTAATTATCAGGATTTTTCGCAAATTATTGTGGATCAACAAATTTTACACACAAGAATTTTAGCTTTCGAACAAGTAAAGATGAAGGAAATTGAGTTACTACCTAATATTCCCAAGAATTTATCTGATTTCACTATTCCCCAATGGACTCCACTTGAACTTGCTTTAAAACAACTTAATCAATCAATTAGTAAGAACATCTCATTTCAGGAATTAGTCCTAAACCCTTTGCCCATGTCTATATTAGTTTTTATTATTTGGAATGTGTTATTAACCGCAACCCTAGGATATTATTTGTATAAACATTATCAGCTTTCTAAACAGATTCATTTAGAGCAGCGCAGTAATAATTAATAGGTTAAGGCAACACATTAATCATGGACATTAATATTTTTTAATTACAGTTGGATATTTTATTTAAATTTTCCTTATTTATTTTCAAAGAGTTATGGCAATTATTTTATCTATTTATTTAATTTATTTTATTTTGATGAGACAATTTAATTTGATTTTAAAGAAAAGGCAATGGAAATTAGTTGCTGTTGGGTACTGGTATGAACGTGAATTATACATTTCCTATCCTTCATTATTTCCTTTCTTTGTCATAATTTTTCCTTTTAACCTAACCTGTCTATACAGAGCACCATGGACAAGCAATGCCTACAGCATCCATGGGCATTTTTCATGACGGACATCCGCAGGCAGTCTACTATTACGAGGGAGACATGCAGACATTTTAAGCACTACTTCAAGGAGAGAATCGTCACCACAAATTTGAGGGAGACATGCAGACATTTCTAATTATTACTACACGGAGACTACCTTTTACAGGAAGAATGTAGTCAACCATACATTTCCCAGTATAGCGGACTATACATTATCAACAACACCTAGTGATGGAGCTAGATAAAATTTCCCTCCACACTGTTTGTAGTACAAACAACAACTTTTCCCCATCTCCCAAGTTCTACGGGTAATTTACCACATTTTTACATTACCCCAATGCAGTCAAGACGACAAGCAATCCAGAAAGAAGAAGAAGCATAGAAAACATACATTCTACAAACAGCAGTTCCGGTCACAAACAATAATTACAGAATTGTGCTACAGTGTTTCTACACATACATATGCGAGCTTCTATCATGTGTATTTATTTGGTTATTTAACATGCATTATGGGAAACAATACTTTTCCATAGCCCTTATACACATTTTCAGTTTTGTGCCATGCATGAGAACCAGTTTTATATGCATTCAAGTTTATATTATACTACAAGGAAGCGACAAGCGCCAGTGGTGTCAATTGACCAGTGCATCAATTAGTGCATATTTTTGTTTTAAGAAGAAGCTTTTTACAATGGATATCCAATTGCACATGCAAGCTATAACAAGCATAGCTACAGTACTTTCAAACATTGCAGACAGTATGCTTTAGTTTTATGCAAATGTTTTTTCCAAACCGTTAATTGTGTTTCACCAATATGGTACATAGTTAAATTGCACATTGGACATTTTCTGATATTTTCAATCAGAGTAGACAGTTGATAAAATACTGCAAGATTATTTTTTTTATGTGTGTGCAGACATACAAAGGTATTCACCAAGCCATATATATGTATACAGTGTATGGATTAACGTAGAAAAGAAAATTGAATGCTATAGTTATGTTTTACCAGCGATAGTTATCAGTGTAACCAACTATATGCATTGAATATTGTATAATAATACATTGGAATGTGCAACATAGCCGTGCAAGTTCATATATTCAACGATTTTAGGAGTGCACTGGCTACGTAGTTCGTAAAACATACTACACTTTGATATGATCAGGCTTTCACACAGAAAAAACAGTGAGATGTGACAAACGTTTTACATGCCTACTTACGAGTACTTACTTGTGCACCTTTTTAAGGTTTTCTTATTTATTTGAAGAGTCTATATCGAGTGGCAATATAAACAAACAATGTGAATTCCGTTCTATCTTGCGAAGATCCAGACGTTTGCCTCGCTGATGACACAGAGTAGTTACCGCTTGGCGAGGCATCACAGACTATTGACTAGACGCTGGCGGATGAGCAATTCTACATACTAATCATCACGTACGCACAAATGTCGTACATTAAGAGTTTTATCGCTTAACGACACAAACCTTTGTGATTTCTAGTCTTATAATATTATATATTATTGTTTTTACATCGTATAAACATACGAATTTGTTAGTATTAAGGGTATTATTCATTATGAAGTTTAGGGAATAAAAATTTTCTTTCTTTCGGGATATGACAAAACAACAGACAAGTTATGGTGGATTTCTTTTGTATATTTGGTTTTTTAAGAAAATATATGGAATTGGCGAACCTGAGTCATGTCAAGCTTTGCGATTTGACTTTTTAAATTTTCAAAAAGGAAAATTTTTCCCGCGTGGGCGAACGTATCAATCCATAGGATTGTATGTTTATTTTATTAAGTCTCTCTGAACGCTTCATGTTGACCAGGGCATTCACTTGTTTTTCTCTCAGCTGTCTCAAGCCTCTTAGGCATGTTTAAACAGCATTGTGTTGTGCCATGCAAACCTCCTGAGCATTCAGGAACAGGTAACACTTCTGGTTTTAGAGTCAGCGGTTTGCATGGTAGCAATTATGATAATCACACGATTCGGCATCGAGGAAGAGCTCGATGGCCAGGGGATATAGAGGTGAGGCAAGCTGGGAGGTGACTGACTTTGGAGATTGAGTGGAGAGAGCAACGTGTGGTGTGGGGTCTTTTGCCTGGAATCGCCGAACAAGAAGGAACTGAGGAGATTGAGCGATCGAACACGTTTCGATATGAACAGCTATCAGCGGGGAATTGTATCATCAGAGACAGACAGGTATTGTTACTTCCAACCATGTTGATCTAGACTTGAAGGTATAAATCCGAAAGCTTGTGTTTTGCCATTTCCAAGTGTGTAGTTAGTACCTCTCGCCCATTACCATTAGGCTTACCTTGAAGGGCGAGTGCTCAAATGAGGAGGATGAATGATTAAGCGAGCTACATCACCCCCCTCAATGGTGAAGGTTCTTGGTTCGATCCCACGTACTCAGAGTACGTTACGAATGCAAAAAACATCAACAATTAACCACTTTTGAAAATGCCCATTTAGAAGTTCCTGACTTTTCGGGATCCCGAGCACTTGGAAAATACTGAATGGTCATTTTAAAAAGTCGTTAATTCTCAAAATTTTCTGCATTGTAAATGTCTGGAACTTCTCGGAAAATGTAAGTTTTATTTCAGAAATGCAAAAACAATCACTTAAGGTGAAAACGACGTGTAGAATTCGAGATTTCCAGAGCTTTGGGAAATTTCGAACATTTTCCGTCCGGAAAAATTTCCGAGAAATTGCGAGTTTTTCCCGTCCCGAATGTCGGGATTTCCTGTCCAGATCCCGTCCCTACCAAAAAAAAGAAAAAATGTCCCGCACACCCCTACCTACTGATGACTCTGTCGGAAAAGTGATCTTGTTCAGCTCCCAGATGCTAGGTGAGTATTGCTTGAATACTTAATGCGCCCCAAGTGATATGATGATCCTTATGTGTGGAAGCATTATCTATGCAGCACATTTGCTACAGTCGATGCTATACTCTTCCCCCCCCAAAAAAAAGGAGGACATTTACCATTTTCTAAAAAATGCCGGACAGAGACCTAAAAAGGAGGACATGTCCGGATAAAAGAGGACGTCTGGTCACCCTAGGTGTGATGAATCACCCACGAAGAAGTGGAGTTGAACATGAGTGTACAGTATTTGGTCTCTGACTGCTGTTGTGAAAGTCATATTTAATATGCCATGCAGTGTTGAAGAACATGTTTCTGTAGTGGAGCAATATTTAAATACAATGTCCTACATCCAGTGTTGGGAACAGTTTGTGCTAAGTTTGGAAAGAAAGTACCAGAAAAGAGTTTCATAATGCATCTGGTACAGAAATTCCATGAAACCAGTTCTGTATTGGTTAGAAAACATAACGGGAGGAAGTCTGCTTTAACAGAACATGTGGCTGATATTCATTATGAAGGTTAAGCCAAGCAAAGAACATTTCCCTCGGTTCCGCTCATACTGCAGTAAGAAAAATCCTGAAACTGTATCCATTATCGTATGCAAGTTTTCCATGAATTGAAGTCGATCAACTACGGCAAACATGTGCACTATTACCAATGTTATAGGCTTTCAGTTCATTGTCAGATCATGTGTTTTTCACAGATGAAGCATGGTTTCATCTTACTGGAAATGTCTGTAGCCAAAATGACAGAACATGGAACACTGAAAACCCACATCTCTTTGTTGAGTTGCCTCTGCATCCTACGAAAATTGGCATCTGGTGTGCCATGTCAAGGGTCGAATAATCAGCCTCTGTTTTTTAAACATAATTTTAGATGCTGAGGTACACCAATAGGTGTCAGGCAGTTCATAACCTTAGTTGAAGAGGATGAATTCTACTGCAAGACAGTGTGACTTGCCATACCACAAATTCCATCATGGCAACTGATGGATTTTTTTGGCAACAGAATTATCTCCAAAGGACTATGGCCACCAGATCTTAAAAGTCCGGACTATTTTTTGTGAGAATATTTAAATCAGACTGTGTACAAAACAATCCACACAGCTTGGAAGAGCTGACAATGAACATCACTGTTGCTGTCCAGAGTAAAGACAGCAGAATGCTCCATCAAGTTGTGAGGAACATTGATGAAACTTGTGGACAAATGTAATGAAATGAAGGACATCATTTCCCACACTTATTGTAGCAATGTATGTATTCTCCTACATATATACACATTAATACTTACTCTCATGATGATATTGAGCATGATGATTAAGAGTATTTGTGCGGAGGAAAATTACATGGAGAAATGTAAGTTTTCTAGATGTCCAAAGATGTTTCATTATTCTGAAAAATCAAAAGCTCTAGCTTGATTTGAATGGCCCTTGTATATTTACACCATCCATCCAAAGTGTACTTACACAATATCTAATGTCATTTGCATTCTGATCTGCATCCTTCTCCATCTTGGAGAAACTGTTACACTTCTGTAACTGCTTTTATGTGGGAGATCTTTATTCGCATCACAACAATTTTCTGAAGGGTCTTGTCAAAAATTAAACTACACTTGGTCTGTCATTAAAAAGGGTATTGATCTTGGCATGAAGTGGTGCCACAAGCACATTCTCACCTTTAAAAAGGTTCATACAAATACAAATATTTTTAGTACAAATGGTTCAAAAGCTACAGTACTATTTTTTAATACCACCAAGTGGAAGTACTGTGTGAAATATTATTGCATTGTATTTCCACTGGCTATTTACAGTATATGAACATAAAACTTAACATTTAACTAGCTAAAATTTATCTTCAACTGGATTTAATGTAAGATAGTTTGATTCTTAAGCAAAGTAGGTAATTGTTAAATAAGTACTGTGTTCTATTGTTGTGGATGACAAGATTAGTATGGAGACAGCAGAAACTTCCAACTACTGCCGCTCTAGGTGAAGATGAATGGAATCAACAAAGTAATCAGGTTTCTTTTTTACCTTAGCGTGCAATTCAGCTCTAATGAGGATAGCCTACTGCCATAAGCAGCAGAATGCAAGTACTCATTGCATAATATTTATAGAAGGTTGGTTATGAGCACTCTGTAGTTTTATTCAGATAAAAAATTATATTTGGCAATTTTTCTTCTAATGGTAAAATGAAGAGGCTTTGTCCATCGATTATCATTTATTTTTCTAATATAGCATTTGTTATATTCAGGATTTATATATATAACTTATATATATAAAGTGTTGCAAACATCTTCAACAACGCTAAAGTTGCTGCTAGATATCTTAAAAACAAGTAACTTTTCCCTATAAAATTTAGCTCGAAAGCACTTAGTTTCTGCACTATAAGCGCATAAAATATATCCTGTATGTATGAAACCCAACACAGCAAATGCTCACTCTTACATAACTTCCAGGGATGCATGGCAGGGTTGCCACTAGCATTCCTCGTTAAGAGAGATGTCTTGAAAACAACAACTTGGAAGTCTTGCCTGAGCAAAATCCAAAACGTTAATGTTATTTGCGATGTTGTAAGAAGAATTTACAGTATTTATAAACTGATAAAGACAAAGAGTAGGCAGACTGAAATTCAAGACGATTCATTCTAAAAGTCTCCATAGTTGATTTGATTTATTTTACTTCACTTTCTCTGCCATTTTTGTCTAATCGCGAAGATGAGGATGAGTGTGATGATATGATGAAATAATAAATAATACCGATGTCTAGTCGAGGATATAAACTCGAGACACCTGGTGTTGTAGCGTGCTGTTCGAACATCACCACAGAGTGTTTCATCTGTCATGCAATATCAACAATCGCAAGGGACACATGCGACAGAGGAAATCAATGAACGAACAAATGCAAACATAATGTGTTGGTGGCCTCGTTTCGAACACACAGACTGAATGTTGTAACAATTTATTTGAAAAATTATACTTGTTGAAGGCCTCTGAAGCAGCCCATATTAAGACTGAGTGGTCTTCATATCAAGATTAGTTTCCTGAAATGTATTGGTTATCTAATGGAAGATTCAGGCTTTCAACAACTCCTTGTGATTATTTACGGAGGTAATACTGTTAACTTATGATAACCTATGATCACAGGGAAAGCACCTCACTTCCAAGTAGTACAACTTGGACTGCATTTTGAAGACTAGCAAGACTCTGCCATCTTGACTCACACTCAGTATAATCCTGTGTGGGGCCCGTGTTGTCATCCACATTGTCCCATCATCCATCTCATCATATCATCATCAGTCCTCATCTCCACGATTAGCCAAAAGTGACAGAAAACCGACGAAACAAAAACTAAAACAAATCAAATCAATCTGGAAAATCCATAGCCAGAGGCACAAGGGATAATTTCGTAGTTTATGCACCCGCTACTTGAAGAAGCAAAGTGCATTGCAAATGAACATATGTTCGTTCAATAATCATTGGCCTGCTCAACTCAGAAGTAGATGCTAATGTAAGTTCAAGCTGAAACTATTTATCTACATTTGGTTCAACTCTGAAAGATAACAGGATGCTGCTGCACTGTGGCTGCAATACATTAGAATGCTTTGATAGTCTTTGAAATTTCATTAAAGCCGAGCATATTGGGAAGTGGAGTTTACATCTTCCATCAGTTACACATATGTTCTCATTTTGCTGCATCAGGGGTAACACCTGTGCTACAATTGCACATCTGTATGTAGAGGAAGTGATGAACTTTAACATGTTAACACCAGATATGTACGAAAAAGTCTGCAATGGACTCTAAGGCAAAGTGACCGGTTTAGAACTGTACTGTACTGTATCATATTAGTTCAATGTATTTTGACAGTGGCAGCGATTTAGGGTGGTGGCATGGAGAGCAGTTCCCCCTCCCCTTTCCATACACACTTTGTGTCACTGCACTATGGTCTGTTAATGCTAAGCCTTGTCTACCAGTGGATTTGATCCAAATTTCATTATAAATATGATTCTCTCTCACTGCAGAAAATAGAAAGTAAATGGTTCTGCCCCTGCATTCATTTTTAAACAACAAAAACAACATGTAACAAACACAAGTGAACGAAACACTGCAGAAAACAATATATTACGTTTTCAATATCATAAGAAATGGAACACATATAGTTAAAAAAACACATGACTCTGCATTAAATTACGTATCTCCCCAACCCCCGACTCTAAAGGCACGAAACAAAATCCAGTCTCTAGAGGAAGTCATAAGCTATGAAGTGATCCCAGATTTGAATCCATATAAGGGCATGGGTGTTATTTGTAAATGTTGACTCATCAATGTCATCATATCATTACTCATCTTCATCATTGTGATTATTAAAAAGTAGTAGCAAAGTGATGCTAATAACAAAAATGAAATCAAATCAAGAAAAAGGGAATATGCTGACAAGGACATGCTTTTCATGGTCTCCTCTCTTCTTGTCATCCGTCTTTCAATTTAGCTAAATTGTAAAAACAAAAAATGTCAGAGGTGGTACACGCAAGAATCTAGTATCTTTTTGGTTCAGCACAAAGAACCACAATGGTGCCTGTGCTCTCTCGAACAATACAGTTGATGACAAGAAATCAATAGAATGTTTGAATCACAAAAAAGAGATGCAACTAGTTTATGGCACAAATTTTGTTTTCAAGGCAGGCTTGAATTTGAAACTTTGGTTATAATCAATGTAAATGTGTAGTGGTTAATTTCTGATAGTTGTTATGTATAGATAATGCATAACTATAGTTGTTATGTATAGATATTACATTCGGGTGTCTTCTGAATGAACTAATATAGAGTAATGCACATTGTTTCCCAGAATGGTACAATGCTTTTTCATTCCAATAGATCATTTCTATTTTATATTGATTAGGTCTGGGTGGATACCATTTTTGAACTAATGTTGATTCTTAAATTCATTTCCATTGGAATTACATCAAAGCAATCTAAGTGGGACTAGAGGCAAAAGAGCCTGAGCAGAGGAGGAGTAGAGTACAGCAGGCTTCCTTATGAGCAGATGGAGGGGAAGATATGCAAAGGCTTTTGGCTGTGGTCACTCTCTATCCCAGAATTTTGATTTAAAATATTCATAATTTCCCATGAGATAAATATTTAATCACTAAATTCATCTCCACAATATTGTTGCAAAAATAATACAAATTATGCATTTTCCATAAATTCCAGGATATTTAGTCTCCATGAAGGTAACCCATGGCAACTGGATCCTAGAATAGAATCAGTGATTACGTTCCAAACTACGTTTTCAGATACTAAAACTATTGGTGTTGTCCAATGGCCAACTTGTATCTTTTTGGTTGAACAAACTTTTGAATCAGCCTTGATCCTTCCTAAGGGTTGCAAAGGTTATAAAAAGACATGATCAAATTTCCTTGAAATTTGTTTTTCTGTATTTCGCACAACCAACAGAAGGCATGTGTACTTACCACTAGTAAGTATTTGCAACACATCTTTAGAAACAGGTATTTTTCCTAGTGAGTACAAAATAGCAAAAGTGAGACCATTATTCAAGAAAGGCAGCAAAGAAGAATGCTCAAACTATAGGCCAATTTCTCTTTTATCGGTCTTCTCTAAAGTAATAGAGAAAATTATGCTAAATAGATTAGTAACTTTCTTAGAAAAATACGACATTTTATCCAAACATCAATTTGGATACCAAAAAAGTAAGTCAATATCAGAAGCTATTTTTGAATTTACAAATAACATTCTAAAATCGAGAGACAAAAAAATGCATGTGCATGGATTATTTTTAGATTTTACCAAAGCTTTTGATTTGGTTCAGCATGGCATTTTACTAGATAAAATGTACCATTATGGAATCAGAGGTTTAGCAAAAAAATGGTTCAAGTCTTATTTAAAAGACAGATGTCAGTATGTAGATATTAACAAAATCAAATCAGACCAATTGTTCCTCAATACAGGTGTACCGCAAGGCTCAATTCTAGGACCAGTTTTATTTTTACTCTACATAAATGATCTTCCAGAAACCTTATCAGAGTCTCAAACAATACTTTTTGCAGATGATACTAATATCATAGTAAAAAGCCTGGAATATGAGCAACTTCAAAAGAATTCAATTTCAACAACAACACAACTAAACACCTGGCTAAACAACAACAAGCTTTCCCTGAATGTTCATAAAACAGTTCTAATAAATTTTAATCCAGCAAAACAAATAAAAAACTTAAATGTAATTATTAACAATGAAGTCGTCAAAGAATGCAATGCAATAAAATTCTTAGGAGTATGGATAGACTCAAACCTGTCTTGGGACATGCAAATTACTAATTTAACTCAAAAGTTAAGCAGGCTCTGCTACATGGTGAGAATTTTGAGAAATGTTTTAACTTTGAATGATTTAAGGACAGTATATTTTGGACAGATTCAACCTGTACTTACATATGGTATCTCTTTCTGGGGCAGCTCACCCAAAATGCAGAAAAATTTTATTTGGCAAAAATGCATATTAAAAATTATGAAGAATGTATCCCTCTCAAACCCAACAAACAAATTTTCAATGAATTTCAAATATTACCTCTTCCATGTTTGTACATATTAGAAACATTGTACTTTATTCATACAAATTCTAAAATCTTCTCAAAAAATCTGGACATACACAAGTACAGCACTCGTATGCATAACTCCCTCCATCTTTCTACTGTCCGCACATCCAAAACACATAGTGGTCTAGGATTTCAAGGTGTAAAACTCTATAACAAGCTGCCAGAGGAATTCAAGAATCATAATCCAACCAAATTTAAAATAACGGTAAAAAGCTTGCTTATGAAGTATTTGTTTTATAGCACAGAGGAGTACTTAAATCATATTTTTCATTAATAGACATAACCTTTGATTTTCTTCCATTTTTATGTTCACTAATAGCCATAACCTTTGATTTTTCTTCTATTTTTTAAGTTATTCTATACTCTTTTAAACTTTTTTATATGCATAAGTATGTGTTAATTCCTTTGTACTCAAAATCATACATGTAATTAACCTATCCCATATCATAGTGCTATTTGTACTTATAAGATCAAGTGGACGGAAATAAATCATATCACATCATATCAGACTGTCTCGTGACTGTTAAACTAATGTAGTAGCAGTGTCATATTGTTTAATTGATTGAAATGAAAATTTTGTACATTTTGGGGGAGGTGACCAACATACATTCGAGGGTATGTGTTAATTCCTTTGTACTCAAAATTATACATGTAATTTTATGTAATTTTATTTTATTTTTATTTTATACTATACTCTTTATACTTTTAATATGCTTAAGTATGTGTTAATTCCTTTGTACTTAAAATTACACATGTAATTGACCTATCTCATATCATAGTGCTATTTGTACTCATATGATCAAGTGGATGGAAATAAATCTTATCTTATCTTATCTTATCTTATCATTGTCTTGTTTAATTGTATGAAGTTGTCAACAAGTCTCATGAATTATTATGTATTACAGTATTTGTTAAATTGATGAAGTTTCAGTATTCAAGCTACGTAACTGACATTTTCTGCAAGTAATAACGTTTATTCTTAGTAACAATTGTTGTAATATAAAATAGTCATTCGTATCAATTAAAAGAGCTATTCTATTTTGAAAATTGAAATTTCATGGAAATGGATCAGTTGATTTTAACTATAGCTCATTGCACCATCTTCCATGTCTAAAATTTTTGTTTTTAACATATTTATTTTCTTCCTATTGTTATTCCACATTGTTGAATTTTCTTCTTCCTTTCTGACACTCTTGTTCTGTGTTGTTTGTGTATATCTGGTATGATATCTGGCAGCATGAACTCACTCATTAATATGATTCTATTGCTTGAATTGGAAGTGCAAGAAGCTGTGTGCACCACTGAGAAGGAAACCAAAATTCAGTACATTTCATGCCTCGTTTAAACAAGGAATGTAGTTAAATAAAATGCTAGTCATAAAATACAACAATGAAGTTTTATTTTAAAAGAGGAAATGAAACCTTGTTTGAGCTGACATGACTCAACTCACTCTCTAACTTTCTTAAACCTGAAGGTTTATGGCTGCAGCAACACAAGCCTTCCATCTGTTCCTATCCTGAGCAAAATCAATTCAATATTTTCCATCCTTAGCGATTTCCTTTAGGTCCATCTCAACATGGTCACTCGATCTTCGTCTTGGTCCTTCTACAGGTCTCTCACCATCTGGCTGACATGAATCAATAATAATGAAACAGAGAAATTTATATTTCCAGTAATATTGTGATGATGGTTATTGTTGTATCATTTCTAACTGATTGGATTGTTGGCTCCAAATGGCAGTTTCCTGGAAACAAACAATCTAAAGGTGTGTGAAATAATTCTTGAAGCTTTCCTGGCAGCAAATGAAGAGATTATCTCAGGACTGCTTCATCATGTAAGCAGTAGCCATTCATCAGGATGTCTACCAGTCTGGAAAGTCTGTAAATCCTAAAAATGACTGGAATATACTATTTCTGAAAAAGTCATGGAAATGTCACAGAAATTTATTGTGTCTGGAAAAACATGTTTGTAGTAGTGTACTGATGTAAGTATTCAAACAAAAAATAATGAAAAGCAAGATATTTTTAATTTGTTTTGGACAAACTATACTTCAGTTTGATATATTGAATATTACCAGTAGTTACAGTAGATATTTAATGTTATAGTCTAAGAAAAGAATCATGCTTTGAATTCTTGTCAAGTAGAAAACTACTATGCTTTTAGCAATTACCACTTTCTTGCATTTCTTGGCTTATGTTTGGTTGATATTAGGGTTAAATCATATATTACAAAATTTTACTATTATTGTGAATTATACAGGTATATTAAAAATATATTAATAACTTATGTTTTGCGAGTATCTATGTTGCTTCAGCAACGTTTAGGGATGCAACTGCTCCCTTCTTCAGGCTGTTTACTTTTAGGTTATACACAATTCATAACCGCGTCGACCTCTTATTAGGTATAGGTATAACCGATGTACCAACTATCATTAACATCGGTCTTTCGACGCGTCCCCCCCCCCCCCCAAGATCTCATTTTTCTGCTCTCTGAGAGAAGATGGCTGTCTCAAGGAACCAGCGTTCTTTCCCATGAAGCCCTGAATATATCACCGCCCCTACTCCAAGGTGAAGGAACCAGTGTGTCTCGCAATAAACTCCCATATCTGTCCCGTCCAAATTCATCCAAATTCGGCTCACGTCAACATAAATTCAAGCCCAGATGGAGCCTATCGTGGAACTTCAGGCATTTTAAAATTTAAAAACCCAACGAAGACTTTGCCCTTTGTCGGAAACAAAGATCCTCTGTTCTCGCGAGAGTTTGCAGGTAGCCAGACTCAGAATCAAGACAATTGCTCTACACATCGCAGTCTCGATGAGACGCATAACTTCCACGATCACCGCCGGCCCGTCTGGCTCAGTGACAGCTCAGTGACAAGAGTAAATAGTACAGAATCTTGAACTACAACCCTGCCAGAACATTTCTCTTCGTATCTCTTTGCTTCAGTGGGATTTTGGCAGCCAAGGAAGGCATAACTTTAACGAAGTGTCCCGGTTGTGAGCAATAAAAATTGAGTTGTGGGCATAAAAATTAATTAGAACAAGATACTTTTCTTTCTCGAGATCAGCTCTCAAACAAGGTGCTATTGTGTTTTTGTGCTACACGAATTTCACCCCTCAGTGTAAAGATTTTGGCCCTTACATGCAGAAGTGACCACGGGTGGGCGGAGCTAAAAGTTCGACGGCCAATAGAGTGAAGGACAATTCTTCCGGGAACGAAGGAAAAGACGAAGTAAGGACTTAGCAGAGGCAGTTCGATATAGGCAGTTTTAGAGACAGTTCGGTATTCACATTTTTGTAAAGCAGTTTAGAACATTCACAGTGCAAGACAAGGTTATTAGAAGTATAGGTTGGGCCAATCCGTTGTTTACTCGTGATGACGAAACAACGGTAAGAGGTGCATTTATCCATGAAACTAATTCCAAATCTATGCGCTAGTGTTGCACTATGCAGATAGGAAACCACGCCAGAAACTGGACACACGAAATGGAGTACAGAATGATCATTTCCTGATGTAAGATGCTTTCTTCTTTATAAGCAATAAACCAGGGCCTTCGAAATACTACAGACCTAAATCTGCGATGCTGAAAAGGCTGGTGAAAAAGAGTGATCCTATGTTTTGGGGAAATACATATATTTGAATTCATTCCAAAAAGAGGTCGTGTAAATTTATTTCATAGTAAGATTAATAATTATAATCGCACATTAAAAATTATTATATCCTGATCAATTACAAGTAAATTTCTGCGTTGTATGTAATACAAATTTCAGTTACATGTTAGTACAAAAATGTTTGAGTTCAACCAGTGCTAAAGTACGAACCTAGCTGATTGAACATGTTGATTACATGCATGGATGTCGACCATATTACTATTAATATTCCTTTATTTAACACGAGAGAATAATATTGGGATTTTTATGCCCATATTTTTGTGCACACGTTGTCGGAAGTTGTGTAGTTAGATGTGTGTAGGACACGTATTTGTTTTCTAGCCATTACAGAATATTCAGTTCCTTCTTCAATAACATAGGCCTATTATGTTCCAGCTGTATAGCATTTTGGTAAACGCTACGTCAAATAAATATAATGTCCAACAATGAAGTTTTATGACTTCATTAAATTTGAATAGCCTATTTCACAAATATATTGTGGATAATTTTGAACCTTTTTACTTTATTGTTGTAATCCCGTTTTACCTGGGATCTGAGGTCACAGGGAAGTTTCAATGATACATTTAGGTAGAGCTTAATTGTACCTGTTAGCTGAATCTGCTCCGATTAAGAGGGTAGAGATATGGAATGCTGAATGTAAAGGTTATTTACGCTTGTTCATACCTGGTAGGTGTGTGATGTTCTTGTCCAGATGCTTCTTGCAGACCGAATTGTGACAGGTGCCAAGGTTCTATCCTGCGACCCTTGGCTCACCAAACCGAGCAATCCCTTGCGACTCGCTGCATGCTAGGCAGCCGTAACTCCGTGTTCCGTCGTCGTAGTTAAGTAGTGTTAATGTGTTGTGAGTAAGATGTAATCAGAGACTAACTATCCATGTGAGCGTCGATGATAAAAGTAATTCAAATGAGCGTCAAAATCCAAAGAGAATGAACTCTGGGAGTGAGCTCCCTTTTATAATCTTAGGCTTCGAAAGGTTGTTAAACCTTTCGAACACGATGGATCTTCTTTAGATCCACGCGTTTGCCTTTCAGTTCCTTGTTTAACGGAAGTTACAAAGTTAGCGCATTCTTAGGATCGCCCGCTGGTTGGACAATTATAGGAAATAAACAAGCGTGAATATTACCATGACGAGGTTTTCTCGGTTTAATAAACAATGGATATTTTTTTATACCTTTGTAGAATATCTCTATCAAAAACAGCAAAATATTTTTCATTATTGTGATGATGTGAATAAACTATTTAAAATGTTTACCTCAAAGTAGTATTTAAGGTGTATGGAAATTTAAGAAGGAAAATCTGTAGACAAGATATTAAAATGAAAATCAAAGACTGCACAATGCGTGTGCGTTCACAATGCCCTTACAGACGTGTAGTGGGCCAACCCCAAATGCCGTCATGCATCCCCATACCATCACTGACGCAGGTTTCTGTACCCGACGTGCATAACATTTTGCTTCATTCTGTTCCTCCTTCCGACAAATGACTCTTTTCCGTATTTTCCCGTACACAACATTGAAAATGGATTCGTGCGTCCACAAAACCCTGTTCCACTACCGAAATGTCCATCCCAGGTACATTCGTGCCCACCGTAGTCGATTGCCTTTGTTCAACATGGAAAGGAAGGGTTTACGTTTCGCCTTGTACACTCGGTAACCGCATCGCTGTAGGTAAAGGCGAATGGTTCTGGTTGACACTTCAATGTGAAAGCGTTCGCGAGTCCACAGTCGTAATTCGGCCACAGAAACATGATTGTTGGTCTGCATATAGTGCCTAAATATCCGTAGGTCACGCACGCTCAGCAGGCGTTTTCGACCGGGGGCCTTACCTGGCTCTGTAGTACCCGTATTTTGGTGGTGTTTGATGATGCAGTGGACGGTTGACTTGGGTAACTTCAGTTGGCGCCCTATTTCCCGTTCACTGAGTCCATCCCATTGCAACTCCACCACTCTTCTCCTCACGGTGTTGTCAATAGGTTTGCCCCTGGCCATGGTGATGATGCACTGCGGTTCGTCGGTGCACAGCATATGCTTATATACAGCGGACACCCTTATCGTGTCCGTGACGTCATGCTTCCGTCGAATGCGCCACTATCTGGAATTTGCCGTATGGGTCTGGTGCCTGGTCGAAGTTCAATGTCATGCGTATAGTTCCCCGTTTTCGTTCTTTATGTGACCTTGGGTGCAACTTGCTGGGATCACGATTCTTGCCTGTTCTGATTTCTGATTATTGATTCCTGATTCTTACACACATGCGTCACTTCTGCGGGTCACCCATTCCACCGCCTATGCCTCTGTGCATTTAATCACGTATTCCTTTCTGGTCGAACTTCATTGTCACCAAGGTTGTATACATTGTTCTTGTTCTGGTGTTTAATATCTGTATATTGCAACACTGTCGTTCTGCACTTCACGTGACTTCACATTGAAGTGATACATTCATTTGACCGCTTTGACGTCATCGCACGCAAAAACTTCAACCGTTAACATGGTTTTGGGCCGGGGCTGGTGCAAGATGCACAGTTAAACTTTTGAGATCGAGACTCTCATTTCAGCACTTTTGTAGGTCAGAGAGAAATTGTTTTCCCTTCTCTGGACCAAGTTTAGATTAATAGCTTTGAGATTTCAAACTTAATCTTTAATTGGTAAGGAAATGGTGCTCGAATACAGCGTTTACGCGCAACGCCGACCATCAGCGGTCTGCACTGCTAACTTGTTTTGACCCGGTGCATCACGGGTCTGCAATAGTGTGTTGTTCATAATGGTGCTTGTGTAGGTGAGCGACAAGGAGTTGTAAGTATAACAACAGTAATGAATTAAATAGTATGTCCTAACATGTTTCAGTGTCCAGTGTTCTGATTTCTGACTATTGATTCCTGATTCTTGATTTCTGAGTCCTAATTGTCATGGTAATTTTGGCTAGTAAATGAAGACCGATGTAAAAGGAACTTGATCGTCCTTTTCCATCGGCCGAACTTTTGGACTGTAGACACGATGAATAATACCGTGTCTAATTCTAATGGTACATTTAAATTCCTCATTACACGAAAGAACATCCATGCCTTAATAATTAAAGTAAGCTAGGTTTGAACCTGCAAATGCAACCTTTAATTTTTAATTTTTAGTTTTTGATATAAATGGCTTTTCCCAAACAGGGACTTGTTTACAAGCCAAACTTAATGTACCGTTTCTAAAATTCTAAATATTTTAAATTTGCCCTAAATTTTAAAAGAAATCAGGACACTACAGTAGTTTTTGCATGCCTCGCGAGTGAACTAACTTCCGAGTAGCATAAGTTAATAAAGTGGAAACAACGAGTTGACAATATTATTGAAATGCACATAGGTAAAAAGTGAAAGTACAAGTAAAGGGGAAAATATGGAGCTAAAAGCTAATTTTGAGGGCGAGATAACGTAATCGCTACCATGAAAATGAAGTATGATAAATAAATAGACGACCATGCATTAAAAATTTCTAGTGTTGTTTTATAATGCCAAGGGGCAGAGATAGATTTGTTACATAACTAAATAAAGTGAAATTGTAACTGCAATTATGGCAGTGACAATAGAAGCAATAAGGGCTACCCTAATGGAAGAACTCAAAGATGGAATGAAACAAATAATAGAAGTTTTAAACTTAATGAGAACAGACCAAACCGAAAAGTTAGATTCCTTTATTAAAAGAAATGAAGAACAGAAAAACCAAGTAGATAAGTGTAGAGAGGATACAAATGCTAAATATGATGCACTCTTAGAGAGTTATGATGAGAGGCTAGTTGTAAACAAAGGGGATGATGATGAATTAATTGTTAGTGAGGTACAGCAGGCAGAAGTTAGGCCTAATGATGACAATGTTATTATTATGGATATTCCTGCAGCTAAGAAGCATAAGTTTGTAAGTAGCGATAAAGTAACTTTTGAACTAGGCGAGAGGGGGGGATATGACCCATTTTAAGAAGATTATTGCTGATGAATTAAGGCTAATTGAGTATGGTGAAATAGGATGGATGTACCGTAATGAGAAGGTTAGGAGTAGGCTGCATAGCTTTCAAAGTTTGAGAATTAATCAGAGAAGGGGAATAAGGGGGAAAGTAGAGAGTAATAACAAATATAATTCATCAATGTTAATAAAAGCTCGAGGTAGCAAACATATAAATGATGTAATGGAACCCCTCTTTGATATGCCTGCCAGCAAGGAACTGAGCAGGGGCAGTAAACGTACAGAAGCTAGCATTAACCTAACCAACAATGAAAGTATGAAGCCATTCATGAATCTTAAGAGGGAGGTGGAGTTTGGCGAAGGTCGCCGTGGAAAGCGCCAAAATTTAACATGGGCTTTTTTGCATTTTGTTGAATATAACGTTTTAGGACAAAAATTTGCCGGAAAACACTCAGTGGATGTGAACTTAGTTTATGAAACTTTGAGTACATGACACATTCATGCAATTTCAGTTCGTTAAATGTGCACAAATTCCATTATTTTTTTTCAATTTCCCATAAGGAAATACGTAAATAAGCACAGAATGGTTATAGGATTTGTGGGTAGCACCAATGAAAATGGCCATTATGATGCATACTAACGTAATGGTCAATCCTTTTATGACTAAGCTAGGGAGGGCTTTTCTTTCAAAAGTCACTTGCACAGCCCAAAATGATTGTTTAAAAATGTCATGTATTATCGACAGCGAAAGATACGGCCGCTTCAGCCGAATTTCATTCGTAATAGTTCGCCACTTGGCCACTAGATGTCTCTGTTTGAAAATTGCCCCAGGGTGACGGGGAGGGCTAGACGCGCGGGTGTTTGAATCCTCTGCACAGCTGGGTTCCGTCCCCTCGTCAGAAGGTCCCGTAGCTGTCACAGCTTGATTTATTGCCTCTTTCCCAGGCAAGAAACCAAGAAAGCAGGAAGGTCACGAGTTTGTGTATGTTTGAGTGTAGAGAAGCAGAACATATTTACCGTGAATTGGAACCAGTGACACAGTAACTTTATCTCGATCCCTACCGCGAAGGACGTATTCAGGGGGGTCCAGGAGTCCCAACCTCCCCCCGAAAGACTTACCAAGTACAAAAATTAAATAATGAGATCATAAAATAACTTCAATTAAGTAATGAAAATAAGGTTGTTGCCTAATCGCAATTTGTTTATTTCCGCAAAAATATTGGAAAGCAATACGACTTTGAATGACAGTACCAAAGAAGATTTATGCAAGAATTATTACTACTTATAATAACATGCAAAATATTACCAGGAATTTTACTTTCGTCAACTGGATCTAACGTCATTTTTTCATACTCAATAAATATTATATTCTTTATCTATTTGGCATTAATTTCCTTGCCAGGGCAGTTTCTATTTATTTACAAATTTTGCCGACCTTAACTACACGTAAGCTAGATAATGAATACGTGATGTTATACTGTATCACTGTTGTTATATCGCCTTCTTATCTATTAATGTAATAAAAATATATTAATTAATTTAATATAATTATACTTATTTTAATTTAACATTATTAATATTATTATTTTGAGACATTACGTTAGGACGCCCCTCCGAAATATGTATCTCGATACCTGCCTGGTGTTCGATTTGAATAAAATGTAGAAAAGGCGGGGAGGGTGGTAGCCCTTCCTCTTTTTACATTTCGATAGTTTTACCTCACATGTAGTACTTTGTGAGTCAACGGTGCAGATAGGAAATACGTGTACACACACACACATAATTGATGATTAATTCGCAAAGGAACTTCGTTAAATTCCCATGCTTGTTCCGCTCACAAATCATATCCTCTCCAAATTACAATAGCCTACTATCGTTGTTGCTTACATATATGTGTGTGTGGTTCCTAGAACTTCACTATTTCCAAGCATAAACTTGATGTGACTCTTACAAAACATTTGTTTTTGGAGTGGAAGGATCATGAAAAGGTCTACTGTTTCTTTGCAAATCTTCAATTAATCTAAAATTTAGTATAAAAACATAATTTTGGCTGACTTGCTAACTTGAGATTTAAAGACAAATTATTAATTTGAATTCTCCATAACAATAACAAAAGTGACATAAAATGTAGAAGGACAAGACTAGTGTTGCCCACGGGACGAGACGGGACAGGCTTTTAAAAATTCGAGACGAGACGAGATTGATCATGTGTCCCGAGACAAACGAATATTTTCGAGACGAGACAGCATTTCACAGCATTTCCACGAGACGAAACAGGCCAAAGTCTCGTCTCGTGGGCAACACTAGACAAGACTCTTGGCTTGGTTGAGAATTACGTTAGACATGTACAGGTTAGGAAAGGGGAGGGAGAATTCCGTCTTCTTCCTCTTAAGCGCGAACCCTGCCTCCTACATTCTACATGTCCATTCAAAATGTCTTCTTAGTTTCAGATATTTTTGCCTCCCCTATACCGTAATGGTAAAGATGACCCTCGTAATGTCAAAAGGTCCCGAGTTTGGTACCTGGTGGACGCCCAATAGTTCAATCCCACTACAAATGTAGGTCCAGTCCCGATTAGCCTATCTATACATAAAGAAGACTTACAGAAACTCAAACTCAAGATACTCAAACGACCGGCATAGGGTTGACGGCGCTTGGTGCAGTGAGAGAGCTCCCCTTTGCCAAATGAAAATTAGGAAACAAAAACTCATCTTCAGGGGTTCCCTCACTTTTTCGCCCTTAGATGGCAGCTGCTGATAAGGGATGAGCATCCCCCCCCCCACAAAAAAAATTCTGCCTACGAGCCTGCTGTCCTGCATCGTGACCGTCCGGTCTAAGGCGTTATGCTTTGGGCTCTCCAGCTACGGGACGCGCGCAGGTTCGAGTCTCCTGGAAGAAGCGTAACAACTTTTCTCCTGATATTTCGGCCAGTCAAACTCGCGGCCCGCGGGCCGCATGTAGGCCCCAGCATCCGTTAATGCCTTGGCCCCACTTAACACTTCATGCTTGAAATTATCTATACATTTGTAGTTATCCCGTTTTCTCTTTTCTCGTGATACAAGACCAGACTCATCCAAACTTCAACACATTGACCAATTTTCCCTACACAGGTATACATTCCATTATAGAGTAGGTGTTGTGTCAACTAAGCAAGCTGATGGACATGTTACTTCTGAAGTACGAAAATATCTTGCCAGCTGGGGGAGGGCAGCGTGCATACTTTCTGTCGCCTATGAGTTTGTTTCTTGATTTTCAAGGATTTACCTGGAAGAAAATTCAGTTTCTGTAAAAGTTTCAAAGAACCATATGGCTGCCCAAACTTCGTGGGAGTAAGAAAAGGACTATAGAAGAGGAATGCAGATTTTTCAAGTGAAATGCTTACTTTTGTTGTGAAGTGAATACTGAAAAGCGTAGAAATTTTGTACCCTGATAAAGTAAATTCATTCAGAAATATTTCTTTATCACGAAATAAATTTGCCATAATCTGTGGCGGAGTGGTTAGCACAACCCGTCGCGACACCAGAGGTTGCGGGTTCGAATCCTGGCCTGAGCATGGGTTTTCTTTGTATGTGTCCCTTCATCAATTTCATCATATCATTACTCATCCTCATCGTCGCCATTAGCCAAACGTTGCAGAAAAGGAACGCTAATAAAAAAATCAGAGGAGAGGATTTATTACTTAGTCAACGAACAATTGAAAGCGAAAATTGTTCGTGTTGTTGCCTTTTCGCTCACAATATGCGAAATTACGGACGTCTGTGAGCTAGCTCGGTTTGCTCCCTTCACTCGTGGATGCGATTCTTATCTCGATATGACAGTAAAACTACTTGAATGATTCCTCCCCGTGACACAAGAGCTGATATTTTGAAGGAAGTGGAGGCCATTTTGCAAAGTTACAGTCTTCCGTTATATTAAAACTTTTTAATAAAGTTATAATTTGTCCAAAGTAAAAATACTACGTGATGAAGTTGGAAACAGGTTTCAAGACTTCATAGGGTGCGAAAGGCAATAATCTTGTTCTGCTCTGCTCCCTTTTCTTTAAGATGGTGCGTGTGAAAGTCCTGACTTCGAATGGAACTTATTTAATTGCAGTGCAACTCGTATTGAAAAATAAATATCGCGAGGTGGGCTATCCTTGATTTTTCTTATATCTCCAATAGCAGTACCCTCGAATAAGCTATTTTGCTGTAGACATTTTATTAATTTTGGTTGCACTTGCCTTGGTGAAAAGTTGTTTTCCATAATGAAGATTAATGAAACAGCCGAATGATCAAGAATGACTGACAAAACATTTGTTGTCTGCATTAAGAGTTTCATGCTAACAAAAAACTTATTGCAGACTTATGAGAAGCTTGTTAAAAAAAAAAAAAACAGTGAAATCTGTGCGAAACGAAACTATAATTGCACACAAACAGTTACAATTGTAACCAATTTATACTCGAAAGTAACATGTAAAATACTATAACCATGAAAAAATATGGGGGGAGGTCTATATAATTTACATATCGATGCTGCAATAATAATCACTGGAATCCCCCCCTCCCCGACCCCATTGGGTCGAACCACTTAGTTCTGGATTTTAAGGTGTTGGGGTTCTAGATATGTGGCCCGGATAGTTTTGACATTATCGTTATGCGGCCCTACTCACGAATTGAGTTTGACATTGCTGGTCTATAGTACCTGTTGAGGAGATATATGCGTGTGTGTGTGTGTGTCATAGAACATCACTACTTCCAAACAAACTTGATGTGGCTCTTACAGAAACATCTGTTTTGGAGTGGAACGATGACGAAAAGTTTACACTGGCCTCCCCGATGGTGCAGTGGTAGCGTCGTAGCCTTGTTATCAAGGGGTTCCAGGTTCGATACCCGGTGGAGGCACGTAGTGGTTCGGATTCAACTTTAAACTGTAGGTCCAGTCCCGCTTAGCCTTACTGTGCATAAAGTGGGCTTAAAACACTAAATCAATCAACCAACAAAACGGTTTACCGTTTCTTTGCAAATCTTCAATTAATGTAAAATTTAGTATAAAAACATAATTTTTGCTGACTTTCTAACTTGAGATTTAAAGACAAATTATTACTTCGAATTCTTCATTAAAAATAACAAAAGTGATATAAAATATTGGATAAAATTCTTGCCTTCGCTGAGAATCAAATTAGAGATGTACAGGTTAGGAAAGTGGAGGGAGGATTTCCTGGCGTCTTCCCCTTCAATGTGAACGGTGCCTCCTTCGTTCTACATTGCATTCAAAATTTCTTCTTAGTTTCAGATATATTTTGCATCCCCTATAGCATAATGGTAAAGGTGACCCTTGTAATTTAAAATATCCTGAGTTTGGTATCCGGTGGACGCCTAATAGTTAGTTCAATCCCACTATAAATATAGATCCAGTCCCGATTAGTCTATCTGTATATAAAGTAGACTTAAAACAGAAACTCAAGATACTCAAACGATTATCATAGGGTTGGCGGCGATTGGTGCAGTTAGAGAGCCCCCTCTGCTCAATCAAAATTATGAAACATAAACTTTTCAGTCAGTAAAACCATCGTGGTACGAACATTAAAATTTTTGTTTCAATTACATATTCGACGTTGATCTTGTCCAGCAGATTACCAATTGTGATAACTTTTCTCTTCTTTAAAAACTACACAAGGAAACAAGTTGAAAACGTAAATTGGACAAGGTTTCTTCTCTAGAACTGATTTTTAAAAGACCATGTCTTAGAGAAGCTCTGAAGGATATTCTATTCTTAAAACGCCAATCAGAATAAGGTATCAGCACTTATGTATATTTTCTCCCGCAGGCACGTGACCGGGGGGGGGGGGGGAGGGTGAAGCTGAAGACCGTTCCGAAATCCTACAAATATGTAATTAAAATAGGGTATAGCGGTGATTAATTTTACTTACATTAAACATCCTGTACAATAACTTGTAATATACTGAGAAATTCATTTTCAGGGGTTCTATTCCCCACTTTTTCGCCCTTAGATGGCAGCTGCTGATAAGGGATGAGCCTTCCCCCCGAAATAAAATTCTGGCTACGGCCCTGCTGTTCTGCATCGTGACTGTATGGTCCGATGCATCATGGTTTGAGTCTCTTAGGGGAAACGTATCAACTTTTCTCCTGAGATTTCGGCCTGTGTATAGGGCCGGTTGCCACCCACCATCGTGAGGAGATTGGGAAGCTATGAATGAGTCACGGAAACCTACAACAAAGATTAGGGGTTCGTCGTGCTGACCGCACATAACTGGTTGGACTGGAAGTGACGCCTACAGTCGGTAGGTGGGCTCTGGCCCTCAGGGGCTGTAGCACCACGGGTTTACTTACGTATATTGGCGTAACCAAGTGTGGGTCCACAGAGGCTCGGCCTCTCCTCGAAATTCTGTCACTTTATTTTGGCCAATTCACTGGGATTTTTTTAAGAGTACTTTGTAACACGTATAGTGCTGATCTTGAAGATCATACTATAATTAGTTGGACTAAATTTCACTTGGCAAGCAATCAATTAACATTGGGAAAAATCACAATAGGAGAGAGCAACTAATGTGATGCAGGAACTGGTCATATGTTTCCACAGGGGATTCCCATCATCACTGAGAGTTTGTCCCCACCCTTGGCCGATTAGCCGGCCCCGTGGCGGAGTATTTATCTCATTTCGCTACGACGCCAGTGGTCCCGGGTTCGAATCCGGTCTGGGCATACGTGTCCTTCGTGAGCGTCTCTTCATCGATTACATCATATCATCATTAGCCAAGAGTGGCAGAAAGGCGAAGTAAAATAAACAAAATCAATCAATCTTGACCGATTAAAGCTGCTGTGAACTCCAACGATGAGAACTGTGCAAAGGGACTTAATTCAGATCATAACAAAGAAAACTACTTCATCAAAGTGTATGTTCAATATTATACTATTGTTTCCTGACATCTTTGTTACTACTGTACATTTTGTTACATTGTTTTGTCCGTCTTTCTCCTTTTCAGTTTTTCCATATGTTATTACGCATGTCCACGTTTCCCCTTTTTAAATTCCAGGTAGTTTCGCTCCTGCCCATCTCTAATAGGAACTCGATTCGTTAATAGTTGAAATAATAATTGTTACTAATTCTTGCCTTATTATTATTATTATTATTATTATTATTATTATTATATTGATTTTGTATAAAAAAACACCCCCTTCAAAGGAAAATACTTTCTTTCAACAGATATTCTCTACCGCCTTCTTTACTCTCAATTGATAAAATTCCAACCTCAACAAGAAAATTCAACATAATTATAGTAGCCACTGTAATCAACCAAATTTATTCAATCAAAACTTTAGTCATGAATGTTCTGTCTCTGGAGCCTGCCACTCGTCTCGCTCCATGCAAGAATCAGCCAGCAAGCAGAGAAATGCGAATTGCTTTGCCAGTGGAGAAATTTTAGCCTCCGAAACCAGAATTAAAAGAAACAGGTGGGTGTCCTTTTCCTGGAAACCTCCCTGCGGGAGTCACGCGGAGGGGAGGGGGTGGTGAAGGAAGGAAGGTTCTCTGGCCTCAGGCTTAGGACAGCCGAAAAGAATTCCTAGTCCTCTGATATGTCGCTAGGTGTCTCTGTATCGCATCGGGCCAGGAAACTACTTTCATGCCAACCTCCAGCCCACTCTTAACTGTAGTCAAGACACTAAAGCATATCTTTTTAGCATTCTAGTAGACGAAGCTAACGTAGCATTGAGCAACACCTGTACGGCTCTTCGTTATGTCCGAGGTAAAGGACGGCACGACATTTCCACCTCGTTCCGTAACCATGTAGGCCAGACGACACCCAACATGCACAAAATATTTCAAGTATGGAAGGCTAACAGAAAAAAGAAGACAGATAAAGTACACAAATGTACCAGAAGGTAAGAGGCCAGATTTTTATGATGACTGTGCAATGTACACACTTATTACACCAATATGAGTGTAAATAATGAGCAAATTCTTCCAGAATTAATTTTTTCAGTAACTTCGTAGCTGCAGAACAGCAGAAATACCCCATACTTCTTACCAACATACAGTTTTTGAGTTGTTTACAAAACGAAAGCTAAATTAGATCAGAAATTAGCTGTATGTTACAAAATTTTTGCAACATGGCATAGCAGCCACTATGATTATCATTTTTTGAACCAATAGAAACTTTGCAGACCAGAATTATTGGTACCAGTAGTGTTTTAGACTACCATGATATTTTAATACATTTATGGAGTAGATAAAATGATGAGAAGGATTTTAAAACTGTATAATTGGAGAAATATGAGGAAAGATGTCAGATCTTATGTTGCAACTGCATTACATGTCAAAGTACTAAAGATAACACACAATCCACCTAGACAAACGCTGTTAATGCACAGTATGGAAGGTAGAGATATTGTTTGGTTCATAGATATTCAGGGCCCATTACCAAGGGGTAAGAGAGGTGAAAGGTTCTTACTAACTATTCAAAATGCAAAAACTGGGTTGCTAACCGCATACACATTACGTAACAGTACTACCGACAGCATACTACGGAAGCTAATTGATGTCTATTTTTTTACATTTCGGGATCCCAAATTTAATAGTAAGTGACAATGGAGTCCAGTTCAAGGCAAATAAATATGTACAGTCATTAGCCCCTCTAGGCATAAAGGTTGCTTACACCCCGGTATACAAACCGAGCAGTAACCTAGTGGAGAGGATACACAAAGATTTGAACCGGCTTATGCGAGTGGTATGTGAAGGTGCGCATAATGCTTGGCCAGAGCATGTCACCAAAGTTGTTAACTTGTTGAATGGAAGTGTCAACCATTCCACTGGTTTTGCACCCATAGAGCTTCAGCTAAATTATCCCATTGACAATGCAGTAAAAACACACTTTGACTTGCCAGCTGGTGAAGAGATGAACTGGGAACATAAGCTGTACATGGCTAGTATTAATACACCGGGTGAAAGGAACAAAAGAAATACCAAGATAAATGCACAATTGTCCCAAAGGCAAAATGTCTCTGTAGGTAACTTAATCTTTTTGAAAACACACTTTCTTAGTAGCTTATTGGATGCCATAACCAGGAAATACTGCAATACCTTCTCCGGTCCTTATTACTGCTACCAGGAGAAGAGAGTTGATGTGTTCACACTGTTGGACTGCTGTACCGGCCAGATGGTAACCAATCAGCATGTGGAAAACATGAAGCTGTGGCACTGTACCGAAGGTAAAAGGACATTGTACCTCAGGATGTTGAAGGGTAAGAAACCAGATCTTTTTCCACAGGATGTTAATGATACACATGTTACATAAAACACAAACTTTAAAAAAGGGAAGTCCTCTTAAAGGACTGGAGGCTGGGAGACTCTTTTATATTTGATTCTCAGGACGGCGTATAGAATCTTGTTCTTTATTTCTCCTTCAACCTAAAAATTGGTTCTTAAAAACAATATTTGGCTTATCTTTCATTTTTCAAACTTAAAAGCGTTACGCTGTTAAATAAGGCACTTAAAATGAATTTTCAGCATAAAAGCTACAATTTTTGTAACGAATTTTTACATTTAGAACTTAATAATAACAATTAAACTATAAATTACTTAAATATAAAGAGTTAAGCTTGTATTGCTTCATAAAATTGAACTACTGTGACATAAAAATCCAAATTTTGTCTGAACTAGTACTTTTGCGGAGAACTTGAATTTTAAATCAGCCATAAACTGCTTAATTACAGTTGGAACTTTATGAAAACTAATTACTGGAGTCATAAATAGACTACCCTTGAAGGAAATTACAAAAAATCAACCAGGACTTGCATAATTTTATTTTTAAATATCCAGTTTTTATATGAAGATGTCGTATCGGAGGCTCGTAAGACCGAGAAACTTCGAATTTATGTAGAAATTTTACTTTTATTTCATGATATTTACTTCAAATTTGTATAATTGTTTAATATAAGTGTTCAAGACGTTTTGCAACCAACTACCATTTAAAGTTAGTGAAAATCAGTGTTGCCAGCTAATTTTTTAGAAAATATTTGACGTTCCGAGGAATTATTTTCCGAAATCAGCTTTCTTCGATGTACTGATTAAACCAGCATACCTGTGACTTGTGTAACCATACAGTATAATAGTTACTAAGTAACAATTCATTATAAATGGTTTTGCAACCATCAACTGTAATATTTTTCTCAGCATGTGTGCCTACCTGTACCTGCTGAATGCGACGGATGACCTAATGATAAATAAGAACTTATAATGAAAGGGAGATCAACTTCTTTGTTTTATATATCTCCCTAGGGTTAATTTCTTGCTATAGAGAACCTCAAAAGATCAAGATTTCTATTCTCAAAGGAGACTAGAACCCAAAATTTATTTTGCCACCATTTCGGAATACTTTTGATATACCCCGGGTAACTTGGAAAGATTTTTTTGTGTGTGTGGAAGCTGAGGAGTTAGGAAGAGGAAGACTGGAGCACACCGCGTGTCACCTTTCCTCCCAACAGCTCATAAGACGCTATGGCAGCGTGAGCTAAACATGATTTTAAATATGGATTTGACTTAATCATTGCGGAATTCGACAGTTTTCATGCGCTGAGCATATTTTGTTTTACACTTTGCCTTCTTTAGGCTTTAAGGGATTTTTTTTAATCAACATATTATCTTGCTGTTGGATTCAAGGGATTTTATATATACATGCAGGTTGGGTTTGGACGTGTTCAGTTCCTGGATTCTATCAGCCACATGACAGGTCGACATCTGGCTGCTAGAAGTTAGGGCCTAACTACGCAGTCCTCATAAAATTTCCCTGTGTGGCTAAAACATTGCAACAATTGCTTAAGAATAAGTAAGACAACAATTACACTCGACCAAAAAGCAAAAATTTCGTACACGTGCGTACACTTGTAATATAGTTGTATTTTAATCTTTCGATTTGTGTTTTATGATGTAACTAACAGAAGGTGGTGTTAGGTCTTCTGTTTGTACTCATCTTATGCATTTGCTCATATTAACTTCTTTATTATAATAATAATATCCTCTATTATTTTTGATGTGTTTAAATTTTATGTCTTTTATCATTTTGTAATCCTAATTTTTGTAAACTTGTGTAATCAGGTGCAACACTATAAATGCACACACGTGACTCAGTAAGTCACCTTATCATTTTATTAATGTCTAGTTAGTACTGAAACTCATAATTTTGTTTATTAAGGATAATTAGCACAGTCATGGTGTCATGTAATTTTTCTATTTTCTTTAAGAGGAATAGTTTTCTTAGATTTTTTTCATTTGCTTGTCAATATTTACAGGAAAATATTAATATCAATTGATTATTGTTTGATCTATTTCTATGTTTTATCTAAAGGTGTTATTATAGTTAATATTTGATAGGCCAGACCAGACCAACCAAGGCATGGAACGGCCAGTGATGTATGATGAAGAAAATAAGTTGGGTCTGTATAGTAAAATAAGGATTATGTTTGTATAATAACTAGTTTCATGCACCATTTAGCTTTGATCAGGAGAAAATGGAGGCCAGATCTCCATAATAATTATTCACTGTTTGCTTTTTATGTTGATAAGGAGAATATTTAAATTTTTGCATCTTAAGTGGCTCAAGTTGCATATTTTTACTTAATGTGAGGTATAAGACACAGAATAAATACATCTACCACATGCACTTGCCAACAACACATAACAAGGATGGTATTGTTATAAGAAGTTTGTAATTTTGATTTGCCCAAGGAGGCCTATGCTTTACATAGCGTAAAGAATGTGCCTATGATGCACACATAATTCCTTGCCATAGAGCAGAAGATTTGCCCATAGTGGCCATTATAGTTTTAAATATGCACATGTAAAGGGCTGAATACCTGTGCAGTAAATACTGTCTAACCTATGAAGTGTGTTAGTGAAATAGACTTGTGTTGGTAAAGCCTTGAGCCTAGTAATGGAATATGAAATAAGCTAAAAACGATGAGATAAAGTTGAAGAGAAGGGTGCATAAAACAAAGAGAAAAAATAAAGGGAATTTTCTTATTTTAATATGTATATCGATAACTTTTTAAATATTTAATTTCAAAAACTAGCCAACAAATTTTTATATAATATTTTATTAAATCCTATATTGATTTTCATACTTATACTATCTATGTAGAAGAGTAGTGTAATTGGCTATAATATAAACCCGAGAAAGTATGAGCCCCCCTCAGGCAGATTTGGCTACACTTAAAACTAGCTCAACATGCCCATATGAGTTTTTTGCTCAATTGTTGCACCCTGTCTAATGCAAGATTTTTGTAAAAATGCCCTCGGGAATTTCCCCTGAAAGTATGACCCCCCTTAGATTGATTTGCCTACACTTATAAAAGGCACTTCTGTGAGATTGTTGTCCATAAATTTGTTAAAAATATGCCCCTCTTGATATTTTTTTTGGATACACTTAAAACTAAGCCAAAAAGTCACCCACACCCACCCACACCCACCCTTATTTACTTCCGGTCCACTTCCGGTTTAAGTTCAATTGAACACCAGCCTCAAATTGCATATCTAGTACTAAGACAATGTAATATGCAGAGGCCCTCTAGAATTGCTCTGTGACTCTCTCATTTCTTACATCATAAATATATGATTTTTCACTTATAAGAATAACACTACATATGGTGTCATCAGGAAGTGTATCATGGAATTCACAGATAATTTTAATGTCTGTCCTGTCATTAACCACAACTTGTTTCCTTTTTGAAGTGTTGATGACAAACATGGGTCTCTGTGCTTTGAATTCATCTGGTGTGTAATAAATACATGTCAGTATTGCCAGTAGTGACCCTTTTGTATGCTGTAAATGCTTCATATAATTTGAGGAAATCATCCTTGGACATGTTTAAATTATAATTTTCTCTAGGGAACACCTCATTTCTGCCATTTTTAAGATAAATGTTCTTGATGTTGCAGTTATCAAATCTACTTGAATTTTTTTCCTGATTATTGTGTCTTCCAGTCTGAAACAGTACCACCACAAAATCCGGCATGTCATATTGTATACTGGAGAATGAATTTGTAGCATCAAACTCATAATAGCTACCAGTGGCAGGCTTCTGTACACATTGATATGTATAAAATTGTAAAGGTACTTGTGGATTTTTTAGGATATCAGCTTTGTATTTAAGAGCATAACTGGCTTCATATTCAACAACTGGAATTCTTAGCTCCATAGTCTGAATAATGCACTTGCCTTCATCAGGTAGGGTATTAGGCAGAGCTTCCCCTGTAGAGTTTAATGTACTGTACCTCATCAAAGCATTATTATCATTTACAGCTCTTCTAAATGTAATTCTTAAACCACCCTTCCACATATCTTTGTAATCTGAGAAGAATCCTGGCAACAGGCGCATGGGGAACAGCACTGTGTGGCTTTTAGATATAATTTTATCACCAGCCTCAAATCCACCTATTTTGTAGTAAGAAGCCTCGGTTTTGGATAATTTTAGTGTGGCCAAAGCTGTAGAGGTAATTCCGGGGTAATCTACTCTGTTTATAACAACACCATGTTTTCTGATCTCAATTTCAGAGAATAGATGTGGCACAAAATTGTCTACCAATCTTATATTTGAATTTGCCGGATAATCTGTACCATCGAGCTTTACAACATCAAATTTGATGTATAGATCTGCTCTGTGAGGGTGTATAAAGCCATCCCCTACATCAAGATCAACCTCAATCTCTGTGTTGGGTTGATTTAAATTTGCAAAGGTCCTCCTGTTTGGGGGGAATGATTGTAGGTCATAACTCTCAATATTTTCCATTTTTTTTTGTATGTATTTTTATTTAAATATTAATCTCTATGATTGCAGTTGTTGTGGCTCCAGCAAAATCAACTAATTCTTCTTTTTCATTAGTAACCATCAACTCAATATAATCTATTGTATTATGGCATACAGGAAAATATAATGTTGGTGATGGAGTGTAGATGATGGGCTCCATAAATTCAGAGTTAGGTTTGAATGTTGCAATGATGCCAGTTTGTTTGTGAGTGCCTATGCCATTTGATTTGGTGATCATACCCTCGGCCACATTACAGTGAATATTTAGAGTCTCTATGGCTAAGAATTTAGGTATATTAATAGCAGTGTGTTTAATGGCTGGTTCAAGTTTTGTGTTGTTCTCAAAGCCTAACAGCTCTCCTATAGTACCCAGATCCACTGTTTCTGTAGCAGATACAATCTCTACTCTGTGAGTGACAGAATTTTGAGTTAAAACTATACCTCTGGGTAACTGAGCATTTAAAGTAGACAGATTATACTGCCCTGGAGTAATGACAATTTTTTGATCACCAACTGCAATTGTGTTGTTGTGGTGTGTAATATTAGGGATCAAGTACATGCCATAAAATGCTCTGAGAGCTATTGTTTTGGGATACACTATATCATCATGTAATCTAAGTTTCAATATTGAATTTTGGCTGGTGAGATGGAATACCCCCATGATGTTTTAAATACCACAGGGCTTTTTGAAAATTTTCAATTGATGGTTTATTTATTTGAGACATATATCTAAGAACAGATAAACACAGATGTCCACAATTAACATCTTTGAAATTTTGAACACGGGCATTATTGTAATAAAGATTAGTTGATTTTAGATATTTTACTAAATTTTCAGGTGGAACACCTCCAAATGAATCTAACACAAATGCCTCATCTTTTAAATATTTAAGATAACAGATCCATTGTGTGCCCTGATTTTTGTACTTATCCAAATTAACTATGCCACACTCTTTGTTGAGTGGTTGTTCTGGTAAAGAATCAGACATGTACACACCTCTAAAATTTTTGATGCCCAGTGGCTTGATTAAAGCTTCAATATCTTGGTTTGTAAGCGGCTCTTGTTTTTTTTAAACTTATTCATGGCTCTCTTAACACCTTTGCCTTGTTTCTCAATGGCCAGGTTATGGCGCTTTAATTCATCTAATTCTGCCTTATTCTTTTTGGCATCTATTACTGTTTTTGCTATGGCAACTGATCCCCCAGCCAAGCTCCCAACAGCCCCCAAAGCTGCTAAGATGGCCGGGATAGTAAATATGAAACCCCCTACATGTGATTTTTTTCTAGTTTGCTGTAATTTTTATAATTGGGGGGTACTAAGCAACAATTTCATACCATGGCCCTTGGCAAGACAAGAACTTTTTTCTTGCGCTGCTTTTTAGTTAAAAGGCTATCAATAGTTTTAAGAGATTTAAGACCTGCATAAGGTATCTGATACATAACACCCTTGGCCTTCATCCTAGGTTTATTATATACATATTCACAGCCCCCACCCCAGTTTTTGTTTGGTGTTCATAGCTATGGTGGTTCCCAATGCTGCTATTCTCTCACTTAAAGAAGCATCTTTGCTTACAAATCTACCAAATGCAGCCTCTTCTAATTTCTTGTCTGCAACATGTCGCCTATCAAGATCAGAATGTGTGTTGTATGCTATGTAATGGTCTCTGCAAGCAGCATCTAGGGGATTAACACCAGGATCACCTCTGTTTAATCTATGGTCCAATTTTGTACCGGGACCACAATACTGATAGCCTGGAATGTGTAGTTCAAATGGCAGCTTGTTTATGATGTCATTAACCAGCCCCCGACCCTCAGATATTTTCCAAAATTTAGGTGGTAGAGTATTAATAATTTTTATAAGATATCCAATCCCCTTAGTGTCATTCACTATAAAATTAGACAATTTTGTGCTTATCATGTGCATAATTGCAACTTTTCATTGTAAAAATTGTGGTTGCCAGCATTTTCCTCCCCAGCTATCACCAGCAAAATATCTACAAGTTTCCTGACATCATCAACCCACACAAATTCTTTGGGCAGGGTGTTGTATTGTTTGATTCCACTACCTGTCTTGATCTGTGACCATATGGGCTTGATTAAGTTGTTGTATTTTGCTCCACTGCTAGACTTGACTCTTTTTTGTGTGGGATCATTGTTCTGGTATAGAGCATCTGATTTTATTAATATTTCTTTCTAATGCTCATAATCTTGATCTGTATAGCTGCCAGGCCTCTTCCTAGTCATCAGTTCCCACAATCCAGGTGTTCCAGGGTATTTAACAAAACCACCTTTTTCTCCAAGATGAGATTCTGAATATACAATGAGATCATCTCCCATAAATGTTACTCTGAAATTGCCAATTCTATGTATGATGCTACCATCACGCTCTGTGTCAGCATATAAGCCAAAGACCTCATCTTTGTTGTCTTTAGGTGTGCTTAAATATTTTTGAGCAAGAAGACCCAATTCAATAGGATCCTGAGTAGCTTCAATTCTTCGAGGAGCAACAGGACTAGGTGTATGAATACTAGAAAGTGGGGTGATTGGATAATCTAATATGTTCCTGGCAGCTACAGGTACAAGCTCTGTGATCAAGTTTTGATTTTGCTCTGTAACAGTTTTGATATTTTTACCTAATTCACTAATAGCATCAATAATAGGCTGTTCTGTTTGCTTGTGTTTTTCATAGATTCCTCGGTTCTCTGATTTCCATCCCTTAAATCTTTTTACAAGATAATCTCTTAATTTAAGATCATCAATGATTGGCCTTTTCATGGTTATTTATATATGTTTCAATGTCTAGAAAATTGTTAATTTTATTTCTGTATTTACCAGTATTGGCTTTCCTTGTCATATCAATTGTGACAAACCCATAGCTGTCCTGATTCCAGCACCTACTGCAAAACTTAGAAAAATCATTGTAGCTCAAGTCCCCACCTACATATTCATCATGTATGTGTTTGAGGTTGGTATGATCTTGATGAAACACACATATAAAATTGCTGTTGTCTCGGATCAGCTGCTTCGGTATTTTAGAAAAAGTCTGTGCCAGGTAGAAGCAATCAATGTTTTTGTGTCGGCCCTGTGTAAAGAAATTTCTAACCTTGTTTTGATTATCCAGTATAATGTCATCAAACACAACAACAGAGTTATCAAGACATTCATGGAGTGGCTTAACATCTGGTTCAAAAGTGGCTATATCCAATCCATCATATAGCTTCATCAGCTGCTGATATTTTAATTGTTCCAAGCTCTTAGAGAAGACATACAAGTGCCTGTTTTTCCAATCTAACCAGTTGGGTGCCAATAAAAAATTATCAATCATTAGTGTAGTTTTACCACAAGCCGATGGCCCAACAATAAGACATCTAATATTATCAGGCAGCAGCATTCCATTTCTCTTATTCTGCTGTTCAGGCTCTGGCAGCCTCTTTATAACATCCCAGGTGCTCATAGTATCACTTTGTTTGCCTCGATCCAGCTTTGTTCTGGAAGTCCTAGCCATTTGACAAGTATCTTGTTGCCTTTTCTGCGGATGATTTTTTCTATGAGATATGTGTCAGGCTGCTTAGTTTTGCTGAGTTCTTCTTCATAGAACCTGCCTTTGAGAATTTCTCCTTCGTGATCTTTTATTATATATGTGTATCGGGTCCCAGGTTTAACTTAAACCACTGTAAATAATTCAGTGCTCCAGTTTCTGGTAAAGCCTCTTTTGAATAAGTGCTTATATTTGCTGATTCTTACTTGATCACCTACCTTGTATTTGGCTTTTCTTGTTGTTTGCTGGTATCTAGGATAATAAACAGTACTGATCAATTTTTGCTCATCAGATGAAGTTACCTCAGAGGGTTTCATGTTGATTGTGGAATTGACAGAGTTTTTATATTTATGTAGAAGTTCTGGAAGAATATTAAGCCATTTATAATTACCTTGAAGTGTAAATTGTTTATACATATGATTTTTTAGGGTTTTGTTGAATCTTTCTACAATTGAGGCCTTGAGATCACTGTAACTCGAGTAATGTTGTATTGACTGGCTTTTAATAAATTGTTGGAACACAGAATTATAGAATTCTTTGCCATTATCTGTTTGCAAATAGCGCGGTGATCTTCCACTCTGATTGATGATTGTCCTGAATGCTTCTGTAACACATTTTCCAGTCTTGGATTTGAGTGGCACAGCCCAGGCAAATTTTGAAAATGTATCTATGACAGTGAGTAGATACTTGTAGCCCTTGTTGATTTTGTCTAAATTTTTCAGCTGTCCACTTGCCATTTCCACCAAGTCGCACTGCCATAAATCATCTATGCCTTTTGTAACCACTGGCAGTCTCTTATAATTATGTCTGGCTTGTCTGTGTAATTCATCAACAATAATTTGTCTAGACATGGTATGTAAACAAGAATATTGCAACTATAGGGTGTTCAGCAGCTGATACTACAGGATTTTCTAAATACAGTTTGTCTCCTATTTGTATATTAAATTCCAGAGAGCCATCATCTTCAGCAATAAGATGTTTCTAATGTATTGGGGTCTGTAAAATCCTCTAACTCTACACTGGTGACCTTTGCTTTGTTATCAGCATTTGTTATTGATAAGGTAGGGTAGTGGTGTGCCTGTGGTTGTAGCCAATATTTGATCTTGATTGGTCTAAGTGTGCCCCCAACTAAAAACTGGTAATAAAATTGTGCAGGGGACAGCATATATATTTTGCCTCCTGGTGTAAATGGTGAATCATATTCTTTGTTAGGGATACTGTACAATTCAAGAATTACTGTATGTTTAGGATTCTCGATTAGGCCAGTTATTTCTTTTTCTGCTGTAAGCAATCTGCTTATTACAGATTCAAGGTGCTCATTGATAGTCCTAACAACATCATCATGGCCTGGCTTGATCTTTATGTCCACAACAAGTTTCTTGTATTGTTGCACAATTTCTTGTAGCTGGGTGGCAAAAACAGACAAAGCATTTGCTTGATTGGATTTCATGGTCCCTAGCTGTTGCTTGATATTAGCTACAATTTGCTGTAAATTTTCAACAACTGCCAATTTTGAATTTTGAGCAGTAAGATTACTTACAGCCACTGGTACTTGGGAAGTAACTAAAAGTTAATTTTTAGTTACTTCCTGCTGAAAACTTTCTTTCAAACAAATTACACCCAATCAGATATAATTAATTGTAATAAAATAAATATATATACTACTATGTATACAAAGTACCCAGAATTTGTGAATAAAACACAAAATACGTGGTTAATCAACAACATTTATTTTGTCACCTTCAAAATAGGCCCCATCAGATGCAACACCCATATGCCAAAGCTTAACCCAGTCTTCAAAACACTTTTCAAAATGACCTGAGTTCCTTCTGCGAATTTCCTTTAATGGATTCAGTTGATTCAAAACGCCTTCCCCAAAGTGGTAGCATGAAAAAAAAATAATCACACGGAGCCATATCTGGAGAAAAAGTAGCTTGGGCGAGAACACGTATTGAGTTTTTAGCCAAAAACTTGTGAGCAAGAGTCGAATCACAATCAGAACCACTTTCATCATCTCTTTTTTCACTTTCTTCAACGTTACTCACCTGGTTTTATGTGCCTTGTACTTAAAACAATCACGTTTAAAGTGACCTGGCTTTTTACAAAAATAACAGAAACTTTTCACATTATCGCATTTCACTTTAATCGCACTTTCTGAATAAACACCACTATCAGTTTTAGCTTCCTTTCTTCTCTTATATTAATGTATGAGCTTCTATTTCACCATTTCTAAAGTTAGGTCTTGTATTGACTAGTATTCTTGTCTTGACTAGTGTGAGGGACTAGCTGGATGGATATAAATAATGTGTGCTTTCAAAGCTTTGTGTTTGTCTTGTGTAGTAGTTGTGGTGTGTTTGTGTTTATATTGTGTTATAGTTGTGATGTGTTTGTGTGTGTCTTGTGTAGTAGTTGTGCTGTCTAATGTGTTTGTGTTTGTCTTCTGTAGTAGTTCCTCCATTCATATTGGGGGTTAGGTGTAGAGCTGACAACTCTGCACTGTAAAAAGCCATGTCAAGAATCAGCAATATAAGGCCATGGATGTTCCCAAAGTAAAATATTCCGGAGGTAAAATAGTCCCCCGTTCGGATCTCCGGGTGGGGACTACTTTGGGAAGTCCCTGGACTAAGGATAAGATCTTCTTTAGGAATAAGGATATTAAATTAGGCACCTGGAATGTTCTGAGCCTTTACCGGCCTGGGGCATTTCAGTGTACAGTTAATGAGATAGTTAAGTATAAATTAGATGTAGTAGCTGTCCAGGAAGTTAGGTGGCCAGGAGAAGGGAATTGTAAAACTAAAAATTATACTTTTTTCTATGGTGGTACTGAAAATCATAATTTTGGAACAGGTTTTTTCATAAATAATAGAATTATCTCGGCTCTTAAAACAGTAGAATTTCTTAATGATAGGATATCATATGCAGTTTTACAGGGTAGGTGGTGTAAAATTATTTTAATAAACATACATGCACCAACGGAAGATAAAGATGATAATACTAAAGATGATTTTTATACAGTTAGAACAGGTCTTTGATAAATTTTGTCAGTATGATATGAAAATTCTGTTAGGTGACTGTAATGCACAGATTGACAAAGAAGAGACATTTAAACCCACGATTGGTAAAGAAAGTCTTCATGAATTAAGTAATGATAATGGTATTACTTTTGCAACCTCAAAGAATTTAATTGTGAAAAGTACCACTTTTAAACATAAAGATATCCATAAATATACCTGGTCTTCTCCAGATGGTAAAACTCATAATCAGATAGATCATATTCTCATTGATAAGAGAAGGCATACTAGTATAATTGACATTCGTACACATAGAGGTGCTGACTGTGCCAGTGGCCATTATTTAGTAATTGCTAAATTAGGAGAAAGACTCTCAGTGATATATCATAAGCAACAAAATCTAAAAGTTATAAAATTTGATAGAGGAAAGTTTACTGATGAAAGAACTAAGAAAGATTACCAAATTAAACTGTCAAATAGATTTGATGTTTTGCAGGATTTAAATGATGATGAAAATATAAATGAAACAGACGTAAATAAGAATTGGGAGCACATACGTAATGCAATAGAATCAGCAGCTAAAGAAAGTATAGGATACCATAAACCGAGAAAAAGTAAGCCATGGTTTGATAATGAATGTCATAATCTAATAGAAATAAGAAATCAGGCTAGACTTAGGTGGTTAAATAACTCTGATGATACAAATCTAAACAATTATAATAGAATAAAGCGAGAAGTTAACCGCACGTTTAGAAGTATAAAAAGAAATTACTTGAAAAGCAAAATTAACGAAATTGAAACAAACAGCAAAAATAAAAATATCAGAGATTTATATAAAGGTGTAAATGAGTTTAGAAAGGGGTGGCAACCTAAAGTAAACTTGATAAAAGATAAAGACGGTGATTTTCTAGCTGACCCAAACTATATTCTAAATAGATGGAAGAACTACTTTAATGACCTTTTAAATGTCCATGTAGGAGATAAATCAGAAGTAAATGAAGTCCACACAGCAGAACCTTTAGTTCCAGAACCTAACTTGACTGAAGTTAAAGATGCTATTAAAAGGCTAAAGAATAACAATGCACCTGGCATTGATTTAATACCAGCTGAGTTAATTAAATATGGTGGAAATTCATTAATATGTCAAATTCATAAATTAATTTGTTTAATATGGAATAAAGAAGAAATCCCTCAACAGTGGAAAGAATCCATAATTGTTCCTGTGTTTAAAAAAGGTGATAAAATGAACTGCAATAATTACTGTGGAATTTCTCTACTCTCAACAACATATAAAAAAATTATCTAACATTATTTTAACAAGACTAACCCCATATGCTAATGAAATTATAGGTGATTATCAATGTGGATTTAAACGTAACAGATCAACTACAGATCAAATTTTTCACATCAGACAGACACTTGAGAAAAAGTGGGAATATAATCAAAATGTCCATCAGCTATTCATTGATTTCAAAAAAGCATATGATTCGGTCAAAAGAGATAAATTATATAATATATTAGTAGAGTTTGGAATACCAAAGAAACTTGTTAGTATGATAAAAATATGCACCAGTGAAACAGAAAGTAAAATTCGTGTGGGTATTAATATGTCTGACAAATTTACAATTCATGATGGGTTAAAACAAGGAGATGCATTATCTCCATTGCTCTTTAATTTTGCCTTAGAATATGCTGTTAGGAAGGTAAAAGAAACTAACGAAGGACTAAAATTAAATGGCGTGACTCAGTTGTTAGCATATGCAGATGATGTAGACTTACTAGGGGATGATGTGAATACAATAGAGAATAATGCTAAAATATTTTTCAAAACTGCTAAAGAGATAGGTTTGGAAGTTAACAAAGAGAAAACTAAATATATGCTTACAGGCCGAAACCAAGTGTTAGGTAATAATCAAAATCTAATTATTGATAACAACTCGTTTGAACCAGTTTCCAAATTCAAATACTTAGGAGTAATATTAACAAATGAAAATTATATTAAAGAGGAAATAAAAAGTAGGCTTAATTCAGGAAATGCATGTTACTTCTCTCTTCATAAACTGTTGTCTTCTCGTTTAATATCTAAGAAACTAAAAGTTAAAATATACAAAACAGTAATTTTGCCTGTAGTATTATGTGGATGTGAAACTTGGTCCCTTACATTGAAAGAAGAACATAAATTGAGAGTATTTGAAAATAAGATCCTTAGGAAAATATTTGGACCAAAAAAAGGGATGAGGAGACAGGTGAGTGGAGAAGGTTACATAATTTAGAACTACATAATTTGTATTCATGTCCAGATATTATTAGAATAATTAAATCAAGAAGACTTAGGTGGGCAGGCCATGTGGCACGAATGGGAGAGAAAAGAGGAGTTTACACGATTCTTGTTGGGAAACCTGATGGTAAGAGACCAGTAGGAAGGCCAAGATGAAGATGGAGGGACAACGTTGAGATGGACCTAAGGGAAATCGGTAGGGATGGAAAAGAGTATATAGATCTTGCTCAAGATAGGGACAGATGGAAGGCCTGTGTTGCTGCAGCCATGAACCTTCGGGTTTAAGAAGGCTAGAGAGTTAGTTAGTTAGTTAGTAGTAAGATCATGGACTTGTCTTCTGATATCCTCAAACAGGGCATGCAGTTCATTAATATGTTGATTAGTTGGTAGAGTGGCCACTGTCTGAGTGAGTTGTTTGATCTCTGTCTGGATATTCTTGATATCTTCTGATTTCAATATGCGATTCACAGCTCTCTTAATATTTTTAAGTTCCTGTGATGTAGGCAGATTTGATACAGTATTTTGCAAAGATTCAAGTGCCAATTTTACATCATTTAATTCAGAAGCATCAGCCAAACCACGCATAGCATCTTGAAGCAGGGCTATATCTGCCTGAGTAGGTGTTGATTGTTGTAAAATTTCAAGCTTTGTTTGGATATCATCGATCAAGTGATGAAAATGAGATAGCTCAGATTCAGTGTTGAGGTTTTCAAGTTTTGTGATCTGTTGCTGGACACTGACAAGGGTGTCTACAATACCAGGCAAGCGGGATTCTAGAGATTCTTGTACATTTGTCAAATCACTTTGCACTGCTGCTATTGTACCCTCAAGATGGGTTATGGTACTTTGAATTTTTCCAAAATCTTCATATGTTTCAAGTTGCAGCTTAATATTGGCGACACTCCGAGTTATTGCACTCAAAGCATCAGAAGATGGTAGGTTGTTCATAAAATTTTCAAGTGTCTCAATTTTTTCTTTAACCTCGGCTATGGCATTGTTCTGAGGGTCCAGATTAGGTATCTGGAGTGATTGAATCTGTTCCTTTAGAGTGGATATCACTAGATCAAAATCTTCTTGTGATTTTATGCTTTTGACAATTGTTTGGAGCTGTGTCTGGACATTATTTATCTGCTCTTCCAATTGTTGTTTCAATTGCTCAGAGTTGGTGGCCTGGGTCTTAAATTTGGCTTGAAGAGCTGCTACAGCTTCCTCTAAATTTTGAAAATTATCCAATGTAGCCAAATCAGTATATTTCTGAAGCATCAATTTGAGTTCAGAATCAATTTTAAGAAGAGGGTCCATGCATTGTGATTGTAAATTTGTAATTTCTAGTTGAAGACTGGCATTGAGTGTGGTTTGTAAAGCTTGTAAATCACTTCTTAATTTTTTCACTCTGACATCAAGCATCAGAATCTCATCACTGTGATCTTCATGCTTTTTATGGCCAAATATATCATTAGGCATTTTGATTTAGTGGTTATTTATTATTGAATATCTAATTCTTAATTCTATAAAAAAAGGTATAAGCTTGTCATAGGATCCCGGGACCTCAATATATAGCAGTCATCAGCAGAAACAGTATATACAGTGCCAGAAATCATGTTTGAGTGCTTTATTCTATAAATATTTCTCCCTATTGAAACCTTGACATTACCCTCGGGAGTTGTAATAAATTGTAATTGACCACCTACAGGTAATTGGTAATGATTTAAATTATTGTTAAATATGTACAATGTTTTACCTGTTTCATCATCAACATCTGTAAGTATGCTGTTCAGATGAATAATTAACAAAGCACTTAGTTTAGATATTATATCAGAAGAGGGTTGTGGTGTTGGCAGGTCCATAATAGCCTGTTTTTTGAACCCAAATAAGTTCATAGGCATGTTTATTTATTTCAAATCATGCTCTGTAATTGGGCATTGTTTGCCACTTTTCAAATCACAATGACCCCATGGTAAAGTATGTATGCCACATGATAAAATGCATCTCTTATCATCATGTGGGTCCAGAGCCACTTTTCTTACAACATTTGTAGTCAACAAGTGATCCACACTCTGAATTCTGCATTCTGATGTTCTGATTGTGCTACATGATTTGAGGCAATTTTTGTAATCTTCAAATTCAAGCTCTTTGTCAACAGTTACTCTGCCAATGCCCTTGGCCTTTTTTGCAACAACTCCACTACATGTTTCAAAGCTGTACATCTTGGCCCTTAACCCAGCAAATGCCACAATAACATCACCAAGTGTCTCATCTTTTAACTTGCCAGGCACCTTTTTGTTGTGGGGTTGAATCTTTGTATGTTCACTGGTATCAAAATATTCAAGCAATGCAGGCTGGGACATATCTTTATAAACATCTTCTGTTTGAATATCAAGGATAAAACTATCTGTGTCCATGTACATCAGTTTTACACAATCACCATAAAAAGGCTTCAACACATCATAATACAATTTTAACATGTGTAATTTGGCCAATTCCAATATCACAGCCCCTACATAAATAGGCTTATCAAACTTAATCTTTGTTTTTTTCATGTTGAAAAGTGCCATATGCTCATCATAAATTCTTCTGTAATTGAAGTTGGGCTTTGCTATCAATTTTTTGCTCCGGCTGGGGTCAGTAATTAATTTAACATCAGTATGTTTTCTGACATTTTCTATGGTTTTGCCATACACAGAATTGACCATCAATTTAAACAAAGATTTATCAAATTGGCTCATTGCAGATGTTCGAAGCACTGTGTTTGTATCAATATATGGATTCAACCATCTTGAGTGCCTGAACCTCAAAACTTTTCCAACTTTGGTCACTTGAACACCATGATGCATCAGGAACTGGAGGTTTTTGTAATATATGACATAATCCTGTTTCGGCTCTAGAGTCATCATCAATTTCTTCTGTTTAGAGCCAGGTGAACACTTAACCTCAGGAATTGGGGGCAGATCAGAAAATGTGTTGTGTAAATCATCAGGAATTGTCAGATCAACTTCTAAGAACAGCCCATAGTCATTGTCATCAAAATCCTGAAGATCTTCAATGTTGAAATCTTCAAACCACTCAAGCCCTGCATATGGCAATTTATCCATCATAGCATAACCATACAGGCTGTTTGCATCCACATAAAGTATATAATTTGATGGCAGTGCTGGGTCATAATCGGGAATATACTTGTTATTTGCTCTGGCATATCTCTGAGAACATTGCACCATGCCTCCTCTTATACATTGTTCCATAAACAGATACATGCCCTGATCCTGAATGAGATCCAACTGCATTTTAGTGTTTAAAAACATTGCAGACCATGCTAGGCCTGGAGCACTTTAAAAATACATTGGATCCAGCTTATAATTTTCCATGGAAGATTTTCTAAATGCCTGAAGTATATCAGCTAAGAGAGTGACATCAAGTTTTAAATATGCCTTGTGATAATCACCAAATGTCTGGCATTTTAAATTGTTCCACATCAACTGGGCATGGTGATAATCATCATCAGTGATTCCAGATGCTCTGATTTTGCTGTAAAACTCTTGTTGTGGTGGCAGAGAACACTCATCAAATTTAGAAAAATCTGTAACATAATCATATGGATATACACCCTTCCGCCTAATTAATTTCAGGTCCTGATTTGGAAACAAAGCACATGTGATTTTGAATTGATCATCAGATAATTGACTGGCCAGTGTAGCCAGGCTAGCCGATAAAATTCTGTATGAATCAAGAAATCTTAAGTGAAAGGGAACACCATTAACTTTAATTATCTTGCTAATAGCAATATATTTCTCATTATTTTCTGCTAAAATATTTAAATTCTGCTTGTCAAACCCTTCGTACCTGATCAGATGATGGAAATCATAATTGGATGCACCATGGCAAAATATAGGGACAAATTTTGGTCTCTGGATCTTAATATTACAGCTATTACACAGGGCCATTAAGAATTTACCATCTGTATGGGAATGGTGATGCACCTTGATATTTGTATCTGAAAATTCAGAATCACAAACCGGGCATTTTTCTGCATTATTGAAATCTTCAATCTGTTAAAGGCAACATAGGTTTTGATTTTAATAAGATATTAGATGCTATGTCATGGCACTCATTTTCTATTCTATGTGCAAATTCTTTGATGGCATCTGCTCCCATGTATAAATATTCTTTACTAACCACACCATCCTGTACAATCACATAATAAAAACTAGAAGGTTCATGTAGCTGGTATGATGTACTTGAAGATTCATCAGGATCTGGGCTGCAGAATGCAAGAGGTTTGAGGTTTGATTCAAAATCACAGACTATATATGCTGGGTGTTCCAACAAGGCTTCAAATTTTTTGAATTTGGCATTTTCACTTGGATTAGGCATAAGCATATGAACAGGTTTATGATTGCCACAGTATTTCAGATGCTCAATTAACTTGTTTTTAGCAATTTCTGTATTCACTTCCCGAACCCCATTCACCATTTTTCTGCCATCAAATACAGTTAAACATCTTCTACACAACTTGAATATTGTCTTAGATTTGTCTAGTTGTGTTCTAATTAAAGCTTCAAGATTATGTATCAGAGTGTAAGGGTGTGTGTCATCCCCTTCAATTAAGAGCAGATCAATCGGAACAGCAGAATCATCATCAAGTGTACTGATTCTGAGAGGATCCATCAAGCAATTGCCATGGCCAGTAGAACAAATAAATACATTAATAGATAATTGTTTACCATTGATATCCCTGGCCTTTTTTTTCAAATTTATCAATATTCTGAACTGACATTGGATATTTTAAGCCCTCCATTGCTTCATCAAAATTGTGTTCATATTGTTTATAATAAGTTATTCTCTCAGGATGCCTTGAAACTGAAAACAAAGCAGCTAAAATACACCACAAAAAGCATTTCTCATCATTATTTTCTACGTTAACCACGGCTCTTTTGTTTTTAATATTGGCAGGTAATGGCAGTGTAATGGGCTGAATTCAGAAATATTAACTTAGAGCTTGTGTGGAGTTCCACATAGGCTCCAACCCGATTCTTTTGCAGCAAATTCAGAGTGTTTAATATTCAATTGATCTATCAAACTGCTTATTATTTTGTCTGAATTTGTATTTGAATATATAGCTACAGTTTCTGTTATGTGGGGCTGTGTAAATTTTGTGCCATTTGGTTTCTTATATTGTGTAAACAATTTGACAGCTTATAAGAGCCATTTTGTGCATTTAGAATTGACTGCACATCAGAATTTATACTGTTCAAAAAATTCTTAATGTCACATCTTGGCTCTGATACAAACCGGTGATCCCTAAGTTGGCCATTAAAACTGCTATGGATAGGTGGTGCATAGCGTGGCTGCTTTGCTGCTCTAGCATGAACAGGTGTTTCAAGCTTCCTTTTCAGACCAGATGTAGATGGTTGTGGGGGCAATGTTGATGACTGTACATAGCAAGTACGTTTATGTTTATATGTGAAGTATTCCATGCTATATTTTCTATGGCATCTTGGGCATATTTTTGTAGGAGTTCTGCATTTGTCTGGATTACAATTCCTTTGTTGCTTAGCCCAATTAGGGCTGGATATATTTTTATTGCATTGATTACAATATTTTTGATTTGGCATTTTTGTTGTTGGTGTATTATATAAAATTTCTTGGGGTTCAAATCAAAAATTCTATACTTAATAAAAAATATCAGTTGGGTTCAGCAGTGTGATTTGTGTGTGTGTGTGTGTGTGTTAATATTTTTGGCTTTGGTATTTTTGTTGTTGGTTTATTATATAAAATTTCTTGGGATTCAAATCAAAATTCTATGCTTAATAAAAAAAATATGAGTTGGGTTCAGTGCAGACAAAAAAACTGCATAGCTCTATGTCAATTAGTTCTTGAGATATTAATTATTTTGTATTTAGGAACCACTTTGGCCCCCCTGCCAAAAATTGGCTTTTACTGCACCAGTGTATACTGTCCCTATGATCTTACTTGGGTTATTCTACCAGACTGTATGCTTCAAGTCTCCTACAGTCTGGTAGAGCCTGTTCAGATTCTGCCCCCACTTGTGGGTTCCACTGCAGATCCAGCAATGGTAACAAACAGCACTGTGCACTTATTTATATAGTTTTATAGAGCCAATAGAAATCTTGCTTACTTAAACCAATCAGAAACCACCACATCATCACATTATGTCATAACCAACTAATCAGAAAACAACACATGCCTAATAATTTATTGCATAATATTGCACAACATGATGCAATAGAAGTGGACCGGAAGTAAATATGTATGGATGTGGGTGGGTGTGGGTGGGTGTGGGTGGGTGAGCATCTTGGCTTAGTTTTAAGTGCTGTGTTCAAAATAAAAATATATTGGCTGGTAGCTGTATACAAGCCAGCAGAATACCCTTCTTGTTGTATCCAAGCCCTATTATAATTTTTGTTTCTACATTCCGTCACTAGTTTTGATCCTAGGACAGTTATATTTATGGGGGTGACTCTGCATGGCCCCCAGAGCAACATACTGAAATTTAAAAAAAATCGATAATTTTATTTCTGATTTTTTCACTAGTTTTGATCCTAGGCCAGTTATATTTCTGGGGGTGACTCTGCATGCCCCCCAGAGCAACATACTCAAATTTTGAAAAATCGATAATTTTTTGAATTTTGATTATCTCTTGAACCATGAATGCTAGAGACATGGGGCTTGGTGATTTCTCATGGGCATGCCGAGATGCAACTTTTTGATCTCTATAATTTTTCAAAAATCTCTTGCTGTTCTCTAGATCTTGAATAACTTGCCTATTTTTCAAGATAGGAGCATGGGGGTTGCATATTTGAAATCTAGAGGCTGTTTAGAAGTTTTGTTAAAAAATCGATAATTTTTTGAATTTGTGATTTTTTCAAAAACTATCAGTGCTGGAGACTTAAAATTTTGTAGGCATATTCTAGGCATGATTCTCTACATTTTTTGTCCCTATAATTTTTTTGATATATGCAATATTTAAGCTGTAAATCTCTGATTTATATCTGTTCTATAAATAGAATTTTCTGAAAAGTGCAATATTAACAAAATTGTTAATATTTTGAAATCTATGCATGCTCAGACACTCTAGCAGTCAGGTATAGGCTTGTTAGGTCCCACTGAGCAACATACTGAAATTTTGGAAAAATCGATAATTTTTTGAATTTTGATTATCTCTGGAACCATGAATGCTAGAGACATGGGGCTTGGTGATTTCTCATGGGCATGCCGAGATGCAACTTTTTGATCTCTATAATTTTTCAAAAATCTCTTGCTGTTCTCTAGATCTTGAATAACTTGCCTATTTTTCAAGATAGGAGCATGGGGGTTGCATATTTGAAATCTAGAGGCTGTTTAGAAGTTTTGTTATAAAATCGATAATTTTTTGAATTTGTGATTTTTTCAAAAACTATCAGTGCTGGAGACTTAAAATTTTGTAGGCATATTCTAGGTATGATTCTCTACATTTTTGTCTCTATAATTTTCCTGATATATGCAATATTTAAGCTGTAAATGCCTAATTTTTATAAATAGAATTTTCTGAAAAGTGCAATATTAACAAAATTGTTAATATTTTGAAATCTATACCTGCTAGGGCACTATAGCAGTCACTATACTTAAGATATCATACAATATCAAGAGGGGCATATTTTTGACAAATTTATGGACAACAATCTCACAGATGTAGCTTTTGTAAGTGTAGGCAAATCAATCTGAGGGGGGTCATACTTTCACGGGAAATTCCCGAAGGCATTTTTACGAAAATCTTGGATTAGACAGGGTGCCACACTTGAGCAAAAAACTCATATGGGCATGTTGAGCTAGTTTTAAGTGTAGCCAAATCTGCCTGAGGGGGGCTCATACTTTCTCGGGTTTATATTATAGCCAATTACACTACATAGAAGCTACAAATTTTTGTGTAATTTTCATTGTTCGTAAAAATGTAATCAAGAGACATAGTGGTCAAGTGCACGAAGACAAGGAACTTGAAGTGGTAAGGAGACTTAAAGTTGTGACATGTGAAGAAAGTGCATGAAGATAAATTAAGACTTTCAACTAAGCATATTCTAATGCCTTTAAACTTTCACAGAATAAGATACTACAGCCAATAAGATGGCAGGAGACGAAGCACCAAGGAGTCCCCGGACACATTTCTCCAGCTGATATGAGAGCTCCAGCCAGGCAGACCAGATGGCAGGAGAAGAGGCCAGGACGGACTACTATTCCAGGATGACTAGGCAATGAGGGCGGCACACCTTTATTACCAACCGTATTCCTGAGCCACTCGACACCAGAGTTAGCAGTTGGAAGAGGGAAGAAGATGCTATGGACACCAAATGAAGCAGCGAGGGCACAACTCACTTGCCCAGAGCCAATACAGGCAGGAGGAGAAGCAGCAGAAGAGAACTACAGCTATGGGAGAAAGAGAGAAGCAGACAGACTTGCCAATAAGAGGCAGATGTGACCCGAACACTTAAGTCTACGGGTGCTAGGGTTACATTCTGACCTAAGTTAACATCGTGAGGCAAGACACATCAGAAGTCCTGCAGGAGGTAACGCAACAGCTAGCCGAAAAATTTGCTTCACTACATTTCAGCAAATTTTATTCGGGAGCAGGGGGATGTATAACCGATGTACCAACTATCATTAACATCGGTCTTTCGACGCGTCCCCCCCCCAAGATCTCATTTTTCTACTCTCTGAGAGAAGATGGCTGTCTCAAGGAACCAGCGTTCTTTCCCATGAAGCCCCGCATATATCACCGCCCCTACTCCAAGGTGAAGGAACCAGTGTGTCTCGCAATAAACTCCCATATCTGTCCCGTCCAAATTCATCCAAATTCGGCTCACGTCAACATAAATTCAAGCCCAGATGGAGCCTATCTCGGAACTTCAGGCATTTTAAAATTTAAAAACCCAACGAAGACTTTGCCCTTTGTCGGAAACAAAGATCCTCTGTTCTCGCGAGAGTTTGCAGGTGGCCAGGCTCAGAATCAAGACAATTGCTTTACACATGGCAGTCTCGACGAGACGCATAACTTCCACGATCACCGCCGGCCCGTCTGGCTCAGTGACAGCTCAGTGACAAGAGTAAATAGTACAGAATCTTGAACTACAACCCTGCCAGAACATTTCTCTTCGTATCTCTTTGCTTCGGTGGGATTTTGGCAGCCAAGGAAGGCATAACTTTAACGAAGTGTCCCGGTTGTGAGCAATAAAAATTGAGTTGTGGGCATAAAAATTAATTAGAACAAGATACTTTTCTTTCTCGAGATCAGCTCTCAAACAAGGTGCTATTGTGTTTTTGTGCTACACGAATATCACCCCTCAGTGTAAAGATTTTGGCCCTTACATGCAGAAGTGACCATGGGTGGGCGGAGCTAAAAGTTCGACGGCCAATAGAGTGAAGGACAATTCTTCCGGGAACGAAGGAAAAGACGAAGTAAGGACTTAGCAGAGGCAGTTCGATATAGGCAGTTTTAGAGACAGTTCGGTATTCACATTTTTGTAAAGCAGTTTAGAACATTCACAGTGCAAGATGCACAGTTAAACCTTTGAGATCGAGACTCTCATTTCAGCACTTTTGTTGGTCAGAAAGAAATTGTTTTCCCTTCTCTGGACCAAGTCTAGATTAATAGCTTTGAGATTTCAAACTTAATCTTTAATTGGTTAGGCTATGGTGCTCGAATACAGCGTTTACGCGCAACGCCGACCATCAGCGGTCTGCGCTGCTAACTTGTTTTGACCCGGTGTATCACGGGTCTGCAATAGTGTTTTGTTCATAATGGTGCTTGTGTAGGTGAGCGACAAGGAGTTGTAAGTCCTTGATCGTCCTTTTCCATCGGCCGAACTTTTGGACCATAGACACGATGAATAATACCGTGTCTAATTCTAATGGTACATTTAAATCTCTATTACGTTTGTGAACATCCATGCCTTAATTAGCGGAAAGCTTGGTTCGAACCCCTAAACGCCCCCCTTTATTTTTAATCATTGATATATAGGGTATGGGATTGGTTAAGTGTGTGTGGTAAAAACAGTAAAAACCTAACATAACAGGTGCACGTCATATTACCATGCTGTTTTCCTGATTAAAAACTGCTACTTGAAACGTTAAAACTATAAAACTAAATTTTTAGTTTTAAATATTTAGTTTTAAAGTTTTAACGTTTCAAGGAGCAGTTTTTAATCAGGAAAACAGCATGGTAATATGACGTGCACCTGTCATGGGTGTTAGGTTTTTACTGTTTTTACCACACACACTTAACCAATCCCATATCCTATACCTAATAAGAGGTCGACGCGGTTATGAATTGAGTATAATCTAAAAGTAAACAGCCTGAAGAAGGGAGCAGTTGCATCCTGAAACGTCGCTGAAGCAACATAGATACTTGCAAAATGTAAGTTATTAATATATTTTTATTATAATTGTGAGTAATTCGCACAACTTTCATCATGTATACAGGTATATGCTACAATTGTTACATTTTTTACATTAAAAAAATTGTTTCTTGCCGTTAGCCATGTAAAAGCTTGCCCCTTATTCCCATATCCAAGAATCAAGTTCTGTTCACTTTTCCTTCTTGGTATTACTTTCAACTACATTAAGTGAGGCTCTAAGTTTAATTATACGTAACACCATTAAGACTTGTTTCCATCATATGAAAAACTCAATATGCTGACCAAGGCAGAAATTTATTTTATTATAAAACATAAACTAAACGTAACATTTCAACCTTTTAACAAGGTCTTCTTCAGACTCTGCACCCAGTATAAATGTAACAAGCTACAAAATAGGATATTATAAATGTACACACTCTGACATTCTTTACATTTCACTTCGTAGATAATCCCTTCCTCTTCTCTGTTTTCCTTTTCTTGTTTGCATTCTTCGCTATTCTTAAGATGCTTATCCCTCCCTTCCTGTAAGTTTTAATGCCCGCTATTCTAAGCACTTTGCATATCTTTTCTGTGGTCTTCCCCGTACATTTGTACTTGGTACATAGTCTGAAGAAGACCTTGCTAGAAGGTTGAAACATTACGTTTAGTTTATGTTTTATATATAAAAAAAATTCTGCCTAGGTCACCATATTAAGTTTTTCATATTAAATTATTTGTAAACCTGTGAAATTTTTATGCATATTGAGTTTATTTTATCTAATGAAATGAACATGAAAACCATATTTTTCTAAGGCAGAGGTACTTTAGTAGCGCAGTACAGAAAAATATTTTGTTTCCCATTGAACATAGCATGAAAATAAATTTAATTAAATTGTTTACCACAAATGTCAAATTAATATGAGAGTATATTTAATTCATTCACATCATTGTCAGTGAATTATAGTTATATAAATCAAAATCAATATGAATTTCATCACCAAAATTACTTGCTACTATTCTGGAGTATAGTTAACTCAGAAGTGCTGCCTGGTACTTATAGAGTATAGAGGGCAGCGATGCAATAATGCCAGTACGTGATTCACTAGGTTCACTGACTCATACAAATGTAATTGTAACTACTATACCCCAAAGATATGATCTCATCCCACATCGAAATAGAAAAAATAAATAAGCAGAAGAAGAACACTTGTAAACACTTCCAAAATGTAACCATAATCCACCTTGACACCATGAGCAGAGAATATCATACAAGACATGGACAGCACTTGAACCACAAAAAAAACAGTATGTATGTCAAATAATCCATGGTGTTATTAACAGAAATTCACAGGAATATCAAATCATCCCACTCTGCTGGAAAAAAGTGTACTGACACAAGGAAGTGGATAAGTGTAGCAGTGCTAGTTGAATCTGACAAGGGGAAAACATAGAACACTTTGACTGAGACAAACAACAAGAGCAGCAATGAAAATGATAGGGTGAGTGAAGAAGCTAGCGACATTGCTATGAAAACTGTGAGTGATATCGGTTTCATTGAAGAAAAAGGGTGGCATGTCGAATGCTCTCCCGGCAGAAGTGCAAGTGCACAAGAAATGGTGAATAACAAACCCCAGCGATGTGAAAAGTTTTCCAGTAATAATATTAAGGAAGAGGAAAAAGTGGACGGTGACTCTGCTGAGGAAATCTGTAGAAGGAAGGAACCATCAGTTGGAAGAACAAGTGCAGTAAATGTGAACATCTCCAGTGAAGTGCTCCTACCCATGGGAAACATATGTTTACCAAAAGACAGCAAAAGTGAATGCAAAGAAAATGAAGAAAAAATGGTGGAAAAAAGTCCTTCAAAAACTTCAGGTAAAGAAGATTCAGATGAAGGTATAATCAATGGCCACTCCAAGCAAGACATCTCATGTACGCACGTGACTTCACAGGTATGTGATCAAACTATTGATAACAATATCCGTGTCTCAAATCGGAAAAAGTGCATCCCAAACAAACTAAAAGATGATTTTGTATGGTAAAAACAAGTGACTCATACAAGAAAGAATCTGCAATAATCAGGGAAAAGGCTAACGTAAAAAATAACAAGAAAGGAAAAGACCATAATTCAAATGGAAATGCAATAACAAGTTTCTAAATCAATAAATATTCTTCACTTAAATATACAAGGGCTCGAAGGAAAATAAATTGATTTAGAGACGATAATTCAAGATGCAAATCAAAGTAATACAAACATACAAACTTGCCAGGGTACAATCTAGTAAATAGCTACTCCAGTGAAAAATACAAACGTGGTGGTACATGTATTTTTACCAAGTCAAACAAAATGTTAGATCAATTACAAATTAATATTAAAAATGGAGAAAAAGGTTTTGAATTCTCAACAGCAACGATAAAAGAAATGCAACTAATCGTAATATGTATATATAGAAAACCAGATGGTGATTTTGAAGTATTTCTAAACAATCTCAATTCCCTGCTTAAACACATATTTTCTTTCAAATCCAACATAGTGGTCTGTGGTGACTTAGACGTTGATTTTTTAAAGGACTCCACCCAGAAAACAAGACTAAAACATCTAATATGTAGCTATGTCTTGACACCTCATGTTGACTTTGCTACAAGAACTACCAAAACCACACAGTCCATGAAAGATCAAATTATTTCAAATTATAACCTAAACAAAACAGAATGTAAAAGAATTGACATTTTCTTCTCAGACCATGATGCTCAGCTACTCACAATAGACAAAATCTGCAATAAAAATACAAATATACCAACACTGCAGAAATGCATGATTATAACCCAAACAATGTACTATGTTTTAAACAGACATTATGAAATGAGAAATGGACAGAAATCCATGAAGCCAACAGAACAAATGAACATCATTAAATCTCTATATAAAGAAACCTTTCCTGAAAAACGTAGAAAACTTAAAAATAAAGAAAACAAAAGCTGGATTACAAATGGAATTACTATCTCAAGCAAAAAATGAAATCACTCCAGACAGAAAGCAAAACCAATAACACTCTCACCTTCTGGAACAACTGTGCAACATACAAAAAAAAAAACAGAATTGAAGACAGCAGTATGACAAAGAGATAAGCAACGCAACAAATAAAACAAAAACAATGTGGAATATAATAAAGAAAACCAACTTCGCACCAAAGAACCACCAAACATAAGGCTAAAGCTAAGACAAAATAACATTCACAAACTCCAAAAAATCTCAAATGTTTTTAATAATCACTTCACAGAAAGTGTTAGAAACTTATACCCACAAAACCTCACCCCTCAAAACAAATCATCATCACTGACAATCAACTGAAACCCAAAAACATTTTTTTATGGAACCAATGGATGATTCAGAAATTATTCAAATTATTGGGACACTAAAAAACAAAAAGACAGCAAGACTTGATGAAATAACAAATCACATTTTAAAAGCATGCCATTTGCAAATAGTGAAACCCCTTGTACATATTATAAACCTCTCCTTTTCAAGTGGAATTTTTCCAGAAGAACTACAAACAGCCAAAATAATACCAATCTATAAAAAAGGTGAAAAAAAATGATGTAAAAAACTACAGGCCAATTGCACTAATGTCAGTGTTCTCTAAAATAATAGAGCATGCAGTTGAGAATCGACTAAGGAATGTTTGTAACATATGCCAAATTATAACAACAACCCAGCATGGTTTGCTAAGAGACAAAAGTACAACTACAGCGGTTCATGAATTCACAGGAAATATACTTCTCCACATGGAAAGGAAACTACTAAACACAACAATTTTCTGTGACTTAAGTAAAGCTTTTGATACCATAGACCATGATATACTCTTTAAAGAACTAGAAAGAGAGGAATTCCTCTAAGTTGGTTTAAATCTTACATGACAAACAGAAAGCAAATTGTAGAAATATCACATAAAGATAACTATCGTAACATTAAAAAGGTAAAAGGTAAAGCTCTCCCCTGTGCTTAGCACCACGCCATGAAGGCGTATAGGGGGTGTGGGGGTAACGCCCCACACTTTCTTGATCCGGTCATGAATGGGGGTGATGTGATCAGCATCACGCCCCTGACCGCCTTTACCCCCCAGGGTTTCCCCCAGGTACCCATGTTATTCGACGCTGGGTGGACGCCGGGGCCGCTTCCAACGTTAGAAAAGTTCCCGGATTTGAACCGGCCGGGGATCGAACCCAGGCACATTTCGAATACCAATGCAAAAAATCTTTGTGTGCCCCAAGGAAGTGTACTAGGCCCCCTGTTGTTTCTGCTATATATAAATGATCAATCTCCCATCTGCTGTGCCTGCATCAACTACACTACTCTACGCAGATGACACCTCCCTAAGTATTGCAGATTGTAAAATGAACTCTCTTCAGCAAAATTCAAATAACACCTTAAAAAAATTAAATGGATGGTGCAAGGAAAACAGACTAATACTAAATCCAACAAAAACTAGCAACATGGCCTTCCACACGACACAACAGAAAAACAAAGATTGCCCAACACTTGAAATATACTCAAAAATCATACAATAAACCACAACAATAAAATTTCTAGCCATACATTTTGATGAAAACATGTATTTTGGTCATCACATTGAAAATCTATGTAAACATCTAGCCACTTTACATTATGCAATTCGGAAAATGAGAAGTATCTCTAACTTAAAAATGGTAAAAATCCTCTATTTTTCAAGTGTAAAATCTAGACTAAGGTATGGGATATTGCTATGGGGGAACTCAACAAAACTGTCGAAAGTTTTCATTCTACAAAAAAGAATCGCCAGAACTATGGTCCAAGAGCCTCCACAAACATCTTGTAAAAATCTGTTCACCAAACTTTCAATTCTCACAGTACCATCCCTATATATATTAGAATGCCCCCTATTTGTAAATCACAACATCAAAAACCTCAATGAAAATAGTAATATACATAATCATAACACAAGAACAAAGGCAAATACACACATAGACATACACAGACTGAACCTATACAAAAGGAGTGTCAGAAACACAGGAATACTACTATACAATAAACTTCCATGTGAAATAAAGGAGGAAAGCAATCTTAAGAGCATAGAAGAATTTCTACAGCATATCTAAAACTACTTTCTCTGTCTCACCCATGTACATAATCAATTGGACACAATATATCAACATGTATGAAACCTTAATTAATCTGATATGCATCCCATATATGTAATGTAGTGGATGTAATATACATTTGTAACTCAATTATGCTGATCTACATCCCAAATATGCTATCGAGGGTATGTAATATACATTTGTAACCATAACTGCTATATGCCATGTATGTAATCAAACCCATAAGTAATAATACATACTTGTCACTTTAATTATACTGCATCCCAAATAAGTAATCAAATGGATGTATTTCTACTGAAATCATGCTAATGTTATATGTAACAAATGATGTGCTCTATACTGCTGCAGATACAAATATCTACAATGTAGTCAACAGAACAAGAATAAATTACAATTACAATTACAATCATAGTTACCATAACATGAAGCAAAGCAAGTGTTATGAATAGAGGCACATATTTTTGTTAAATAAAAAAGTAAATTGTCGGTACAAAAACTGAGTCAATTTTGAGTTCAAAAGTGGTAAATAAAATCAGTGGCAGCTCATGCTACTTATTGTTAGGCGAGCTATATTCATAAAAATACAAAAATAAAAAAAGGTAAAGGTAAAGTGTTCCCCTGTGCTTAGCACCACACCACGAAGGCGTATAGAGGGTGTGGGGATAATGCCCCACACTTTCTTGATCCGATCGTGAGTGGGGGTGATGTGATCAGCATCACGCCCCTGACTGCCTTTACCCCCCAGGGTTTCCCCCAGGTACCCATGTTATTCGACGCTGGTTGGGCACCAGGTCCACTTCCAACGTTAGAAAAGTTCCCGAATTTGAACCGGCCGGGGATCGAACCCGGGACCTTGAGCATGGTAGTCAGACGCGTTACCGACTGAGCCACCACAGCCACTAAAAATACAAAAATACCTTAACTATTTGAAAATGAACTCCATGCAACAGTCTTTCATTGAATTACCTATTAATTTTTACTTGTACGATTAACCGTTCAGAACACCAGAATATATAACTTACTGTTAGAAAACAAATAACTCTTTGAATCAATTCAAACTTAAACTATCACACACTTACTGACAAGCGAAATGGATGCATTACATGGCCGGCCACTGTTTCTCTTGGTAATCGCATGTTTATGCACGGTGTCCGCCATCATAGCATGAGAGCTTTCGATTTCTACCACTTGGCAGTGCCACCAAACATTAGATTGCAGGATTGGACTGCAGTGAATGCAGTCCACTTTTTAGCATTGACAAAGGCTTGTTAGAGTTAACAAGGAGATGTACTGGCAGTCCCCAAAGGGGAAGCAGCTTCATATACATGTTTGGCACTTGAATTTGAAAGCTCCGCACAGTGCAATGGGATGCAGTAAGATAGGGGAAGTATGAATATTTATTTTTTGCACTAGTGGCAACAAATTATAATTTGTTTAGTGATCGGCCACTACTGAATAAAATAAAATTTTGCTGTTATAGCGGTGAAAAAAAGTCAGGTTTAAAAATGTGAATATAATCTCAAATTTGATTTAAAAACTGCTTTTTCTTTACAAAATGAACATATCCCTTCTAATAGCACATTTATGTTGTCACCAGAATATTAAGATTATTCCTGTAAAAATGGGTCCATTTTTGCTTCTCAAATATTTGCAGCAGAATTAATCAATTTTCCATGAATTGCATAATTCTCAGGATAATTCTGACTGCAGAAAGAGTCACGTCAGTAAATATACTCTAAATTTCATGTTTAAGATGGCACAATGGTAGTGTCGTTGCCTTGTGATCAAGGGATCTCGGGTTTGATACCTGGTGGAGGGAAATAGTGGTTCGTATCAAACTTTAAGCTGTAGGTCCAGTCCCAATTAGCCTTACTGTGCATAAAGTCCACTTAAAACACCAAATCAATCATTCCTGTTTAAGATCTATTTCACACTTTGCAGTTCATTTCACATTATTTCATGACAAAACAGTGTGGGAAAATGGACGTCACACCTTTCAGAAACATGAAAAATTAACGTCACAATGTGTTATTTCACATTTCGTGTTTTTGTCAAAAACGAAAAATGCATGCTTATAGTTATGAAGTTACGAAGTCCTCGAAAAAGCACAAAAGTTTGTGTACATTCAACTACTGTGCACTTGTAATTGAAGAAATAAACCAGTGACATAAACTTGTACTGAGATGATATACTTCAATATTTTCAGACAACAGTGCCAGAAAAAGTAATGAAAAAATATATATTCACGAGAAGGACAATCATTAGTGATGTGATGTAAGAGGAAATTTAGTCATTCTTATGTACTCACGGATAACTTTGTGAACAGATTCTGAGAATGATATTTAACTAATTCTGATGTACAAAAGTATTTAAAAAATACTGCCACTTCCAATGTCCGAAATATAAATATTATAAGAATTGGCCATGTGTGCATTTTAAATATCCTCAGAGGTTTTAAATGGATGGAAAAGCAATTATGCATATATAGGAGGAACAAATAAAATGCACCATTCTCTTCATGATTGGACTTTTTTTTATATTTAGCACAACTTTTTGTGACTGTCTTCTACACTTACAAATAATAAATATTTACATATTCTCCCCTGTACATGTATTCATAAATTAACGGTAAACAATTAAGTACAAGAACAATTTATAAATGTCAATGTTTTAAAAGATGTAAATTTTGATTAGTTTTTTCTTTCGTGGGAAGATTTAATTCATGTTCAACATGTAGATAAAATTTGTGAAGGATTATTTAAAGTGAAATAAGAGTTTATGTAAGAAGTATAATATGTTTGATTTCTTGCAATGTTAACTTTCATAATATTATTAAAAGTCCCAGTTGAAGAGGTGAGGAATTGAAATTCTATTTTTAAATCACATAAGAGCCTGGTCATCATTTCTATATCATATGAACTATACACCCAGTGTAATTGATTGGTTGATTTGGCGTTTGAAGGCCACTTTATGTACAATAAGGTTAATCGGGACTGGACCTACAGTTGAAAGTGCGATCCGAACCACTGTGTGCCTCCACAGGGTATCAAACCCGGGACCCCTTGATTTGCAAGGCAACAACATTACCACTGCGCCAGTGTAATATATAGTTGCTCTTTTCAACCAATTTTGGCTAATCATGAAGATGAGGATGAGTAATGATTTGATGAAATTAATGAAGAGACTCTCAGAAATAACACCCATGTCAAGGCTGGTGATCTGAACCTGGGACTCCTGGTGTTGTAGTATGCTGTGCTATCTACTCTCTCATGGAATTAACAACATTTCTGTATGTATGACAAATAAACAACATGTTTCCTAGTACTAATCTTTGAAATATTAGAAATCACGAAACAGAATCCGTTGAAATAATATACCTCAACTGATTCCTATATGCTAATTTCAGCCAATATTCATGAATCAGAAAATGGCTTCATCACACCTCTAATATATACAGTGGATCCCTTTCTTTATATTCTCGAATTTCACTTTTCTTTCCATATCACACATTCAATCTCAAGGGATCCAATAAAGCAACATGTTATAAATTGTTATAGATATTATATTTTTCTGCATTAAAATATTTCACCTTAGATTGATGAAAAACATAATATTGTGGTTCCACTGTATGATAATTACAATCTTGGCAAGATTTCAATAATGAAATGTTTCTATTAATCTATGTAAAACTATATTTAAGTACCTTGTACAGAAGATTCCTTGTGTGTGGATAATGGAGACTCAGTTGATTCACCTGAAAAGAAATATATCAATAATTCATAATTGTTAAAGGCAAATATTTATTCCAAGTCTACTATATTGTAATATGTAGACCCTAAAAGAATTTTTACATTTGCTACTAAATCGTAGAGAAGGATGGATAAAGCACTAATATAAAAATTACATATATCTGTAACAATGTATGAATTCCCGATATTCTAATGATCAAAGTAAGGATAAAAAACATTCCATGAATAAGATGAATAATTTGTTCGCCTCCCTAAGTTAATATATGTATCCAGGTGTTGGAAATTGGCTTTTTTCAGTACATGATCTGTACACATAAAAAAAACATTAAAACATCCGTACACATAAAAAGAAAACATGAGGGAAAGAAAAAAATATCAATACTGACTGACACAATGATAGGCTTATACAAGGGTCGTTCAAGGTTGACCGGGATTTTCGTATGTAAAAAATCGATGAATAGCTGGATCATGATGAAACGTGCGGGTGACGTAATGTATTCCTTCGCGAGTAACTAGCGCCCGGCATGATGTATTTCGCGCATGCGCAGCAGTTGCAGCGAACATGGCGGCAAGCAGTGTGTCTGTGGCTGTGGAGCAGCAGCGTGTAATCAAATTTCTCGCGAAGGAGAAAGTGAAACCAGCTGAGATTTTCAGACGATTGCAAGCACAGTATGGTGAACAAACAATGTCGCGGACAAGAGTGTATGAATGGTGTGAGTAGTTTCGCGAAGGACGTTAGCTGGTGACAAATGAAGCGCATGGACACATTCGCCCGACTGCAGTCACACCAGTGAATATCGCACGTGTTGAGCAAATGATTTTTGAGAACCGGCGAGTAACAGTGCGGGATATTGCTGCCGAGGTGAATATCAGTGTCCGGAGTGTTGAGACAATCATTCACGACCACTTACGCTTCCGCAAAATCTGTGAAAGGTGGGTTCCCCGCCAGCTGACATTCGATCAGAAGTGAACACGCAGGACTGTCTGTGAACAGCTTCTGAATCGATTTCGAGCAGAAGGTGATGAATTGTTGCAATCCATCATCACGTGTGATGAAATATGGTTGCACAATTCAACCCCAGAGACCAAAAGACGCAGCATGGAGTGGTGGCATAAAGGTTCCCCGCCTCCCAAGAAAAGCAAAACGCAGCTGTCCGCTGGAAAGATCATGGCAAGTGTCTTCTGGGACATGAAGGGCGTTATCCATGTGGATTTTCTGGACAAAGGGAGCACGCTTAATGCCCAGTATTACTCCACATTGTTGAGTGGTGCTGTACGAAAGTCCATTCGCAAGAAAAGACCTGGGATGTTGTCTGGAAATGTAATTCTTCTCCATGACAATGCCCTCCCTCACACGGCCAATGTGACAACAACAACTCTGGCCGACATGCACTGGGAAGTTCTGCTCCATCCCCCCTACAGTCCGGATTTAGCCCCCAGTGATTATCATTTGTTTGCACCCCTTAAAGACCATCTGGGAGGGCAGAAATTCACGACAGACGAAGCACTGCGGAGCGATGTCCTCCAGTGGCTACGACAACAACCAAGTTCTTTCTGCGCCAAAGGAATTTGGGAGCTGCCAGAATGATGGCAACGGTGCCTCGGCGCGCACGGAGAATACTTTGAAAAACTGACATAGTTTGGTGTTTCTTCTGCTACCTATTTCCTCTGCAGAAATAAAAGTCCCGGTCAACCTTGAACGACCCTTATATTTAGCTCATACTGATAAGAGTCCATTTTATGCACTGAACATACAGTTCAAAGTGGAAACCAATCGAGTATATGCCTTCACTAGGTATCAAACTTTGGACCCCTTGAATACAAGGTGACAACATTACCACTATGCCATCAATGATCTAGCCAATCCATATTAAATAGTATTTCATGTTAAAACTCTGAACCTTTGGATCTAGTCCCTGGCCATAAGAACCACAGAAATTTTGAGCTGGACGAGTTTCCTCTTTTGATCCTGTTAGGGCATGCCTAAAGAAAGGAAGAAATCTTGGGTAGACATTGCCATACCGGGTCCAAGTTTTCTAGGGGCTCATAAATTCAAGATGGTCACACTTCACCATGCACCAACAAATGAAATCTATCATAACTCCTTTAAAATTGTTTTTTGACAATTTTGCATAGTGACGTAATTTATTCAGAATTGCTGCAAGGCTGTGTAGCTGTTAGGGATGATCACACCCCATACAAACCTCTTTTTCTTGTTAAGGAAGTGATCTTCAATGTTCTTATTATTGGACTTGTCTTCAAACTAAAAACAATTATTAACTCATGAAAGGTTTTGATTAATTTTCACTGTTTTGTGCAGTTCTGACACTTCAAAATTAACACATTTTTTTATATCTCCATCATGAATAACTATTGTACTCTACTGTAGTTACAAAAATGATAATAATGTATTTTCACTTATATTTAGTAACAGATAATTCGTATGGAAAAATCTGAAAAACAAACTCTAAATCAGGATATGGACAGTATTTTATGCTCAGAACATCTGTGGCAGTCATCTTGGATTCCCGATGCCATGTACCTGTTCTTGACACATTGTCCAGCAAAACACCTAGCATTATAGTTTTGATTGCATGCCTAAAAAAGAAGGCATCCTCCATACACATGTCTTCCCTTCATTCAAAACCCAATGAAACTACGTATAAATAGACAAAATTACTTCTGAAGGAGATAAGGAGACATGGTCTAATTTCTTTGTTGATGTCTTCAGAGACAGCCATCTTTGATGTATAACATCGCACAGGCCATGCACCACAATAGTAGACATGAACAAACACAGGCAGTAATTTTTTACCCTTTATATGCCGGAATGTCAAGTAAAGTGTAAAATTTATCTTAGAAAAGGGTACGGAACTCTTTCACTGGATATATCTCCATAACAGTGCAAGGTATGAAAAAAACTGTAAGAATATTTTTTCTTCCATTTTCAGTTCTGAACAAAATATGTCTGTATGCAAAATTGTCAGAAACAAATTTTAAAGGAGTTATGATCGATTTCATTTGTAGGTGCATGCTGAAGCAGTGACCATCTTGAATATATGGGTCCCTAGAAAACTTGGGCTTGGTATGCTAGATGTCTATGCAAGATTTATTCCTTTCTTTAGGCATGCCCTAACAGGATCAAAAGAGAAAACTTGTGCATCTCAATATTTCTGCAGGTCTTATGGCCAGGGACTGGACTAAATAGAGCGCCTCCCCAATGGTGCAGTGGTAGCATCATCGCCTTGTAATCAAGGGGTCCCAAGTTTTATACCCGGTGGAGGCACAAGGTGGTTTGGATCCCACTTTAAACTGTAGGTCCAGTCCCGATTAGTATACTGTGAACAAAGTGGACTAAATAGCAAAGAGGAAGAATAAACATTACCACCAATATCGAACTGCAAACACAAATGTTCTTATGTAATTATGTTGTCATCTTGATACGTATACCATGGTTACAAAATTACATTTCCAAAAATAACTGTTACACCATTACTTTGTAATGGATGTTATGGAAACTTTGCAGATGCAGAAGACATGGAGGCTATTCAATAGTATAATGGCTAACACTCAATGTATCTTAGGTACTGCCAACTTGGGAGGAGTGGTCGCTGTAGAAGAGCATGACGTCGCTGTGGAGGAACAGAGCTTGACTGCAGCATATATATCTTCTATGGAAGATTCAGAGAAGAAAGCTCTTTATTACTTTGAAGAGAGGAAATATTAATATCTATAATCCAGGACAGTAACAAGGTATTCCTTTAATGAATAGTAGCATAAATAAAATTGTGTTAATTTTAAGAGGATAATATATAAATGAAAACATATTGTCCTGAAAATCCATGTTTCTGATTGATGAACTGCTTACAAAGTTTACTGTATTCTCATGTAGCATTAGATCATTTTATAAATCATATTACCAATCATAACAGAAATGTTCATGCGCCAAAGATGCCAAAGAAGCATTACAGAAATGAGTTAAAATGATATCAATTGTAAGTTCCAATCACGCAACATAAATTTCTTTACGTAGACGTTCCTGCTACACCCCCAAAACCGGAAGTTAACAATGTCGTGACGTCATCAATGAGAATATGTAACAGTAATGATGTCACTACTATCTAATAGATTCATTGGAGGATAAGGAGTACGGAGGAAAGTTTAAACGTCCGGCAGCCATATTGTTCTTGCATTTCATGTTTGTGAAAGGAAGCAGCATTTCTTGGTGTCATAGAAGACCTTATTTAGCAGTAGTTTCAGCTATATATTGTAAGTACAAGCTTCGTTATGTTTTGAACTGCATATGTGTGTGTGTGTGAAAAATTCGCATTACATTAATCAATCCATGCACGTCAGCATTGACGTATATGTGACAATTGCCATCTCAGTACCTCGTGATGTCTTTCAAATTCATATTGTTTATAGATACAGAATTCTTGCGTAAAACATTCCTCTACGGCTTTATTGCAGCATATTTTAGACTCATAAACGTCCGATGGGTTATTAAAAGCCCATTACAATTAAAAAGATGGTTGTCTTGACCTGTGATACAACCGTCCAACCCAGATTTTTTTTTTGGTCGTTTTTCTGTTATATCTCTTTGTTGGCAGTTTTCAAAACTAATTTTCATAGCACCCGGGAACAAGGAAACGTGTATTTACCTAGTACCATAGGTTGTACGAGGTATCGTTCAGTAATGGCTATTCCAGACTTCAGAGGCAGTCTTATTTTTGCTTTTTTTCTCTCTCATTTTTCAGATGCATTGTCAATTAATTTCATTCTATTGTTTATTTTTAATTCAACGGTTGAATTATGCATAGCATTTTTCGTCAGTTGTTTGATATTTCTCCCATACCATATTTAATAGGTAGCTCTTTGGAGGTCATTGACCCACTGTACTCCCTCGAGAATTATGTTGAATTTCTTTTTAATCTACAGATTTCGATGTTTTACATAATATAAATTTGGTTCCCGCACCCGGAAAAAACAAATAATGGAGATATTTGATCCCAAAGTATGGCCCACATAAGTTAAAATGTGCAATTTCGGAGCATTTTCGCCGCTTTTTTGTTAGTAAAAACTGGTATGCACAGTAAAATAGCTTAAGAACACGTCAAAAATAACTTGTCAGTACCAAACCTTGCAATCCTAACCTAACTTCGCAAAATTATATCTGCTGTTGTGGAAAGTCGTTTTGGGAGCTATATTCACTTGAGCGAAACTTTCGGGCTGTTCTGCTACACATTAAAGTAACAAGATAACAGCCATACTTTACTTCACAATAACACATTTCGGCGAGCTAAAATGAACTGAAAACGTTCATGAACAACAAAATCTTCATAAACCATGTAAGATATTTTCTTAAGGGGGTACAGAGCGTCAAGGATACAGCTATTTGTTGATTAGGTCTGGAAACAGGTTGTGTGACAATTTTCGCAAGTTTTACTAGCAGTGAAGGGTCATTTAGTGGATTGATATTTATGGGCGTTAATTGGAAGTTTGGAGAATGTGATTAGTTCGGATTAAGTCATTGAAAGTTCCATTCAGTCAGGAATTATGCTGTGGAAAAAAGTTCTCAAGCTACAATGCTTCTAAGGCCCAAGTTCTGATTGTTTAATTCCAAATAAATCTTGGTATGTGGGAATTTTTACTTTTTTTCCCCCCAGATCACATTTTGGAGCTGTCCAATTGTCCACAATCCCATATTCTGCTTTAGTTTATTGACTGGAATTCTGCTTGTACAATTATTTCATTTTATACTGTCATTTTCTGTGTGAATACAATGTCTAGAATGACCACAACAAAAGAACTTTCAGCCAAAACCCTTGATGTGCGAGTACTATGCACAGGACATGTGGTTCTCTGCAGGTCCTTTTCCTGTGGTCCCACTGCATCAGTAACAGTGGCCACGTGTTTTGACGAGGATAGGATTGTTAAGAATGTTACTTTTTCCTAGGCTCTGATAGATTAAGCTCTTGTGTTTTGTCAAACCTTATGTTGAAAAACCCATTATATGACTTCAGCATTGCAATGATCCCTACAAATGCTTACTTGATTGTTCTGCAAAGTAAATTGAATTGTTACTAACTTGGGCATATTTCTCAGTACTGCTACATAACCATAGGAAAGTATTTTAACTAATTAAGATGAAAACAGAGTAAATATGACCCACAAGCAAGATTGGTTTTAAAGTCTCAATTATAATTGTTTTCAAGCACAGCCTATTTTGTTTTTTCCAGTATGGATTGCTGCATGCCCCATACCTACAAGTAAGATACCTCTGAGATTAAAGAAAATACGGTACATATGTTCCCTTGCTTGTCGTTGATTGGTCTGTCTTTGGTGTGAGTTTCATTTCTTTTCCTTTGTAAATATTGATTTTGCTAATCCTACTGTAGTGACCTTTTTAACTGAACTTTTTAATACACAAGAATAATCTAAAGTTATTAATTGAGAATGGAATTACATTGTGTTTTTCATGTTGCAGGTTTTTTCTCCAGAACTGCGTAGAGGTACCACTGGAAGAGGATATAACACTGCAGGATACTCGTCGAGGGATCTATTCGAAGATCCATTGTGCATAGGAAGCGGAAGGTATGTGCTTGTTTTTTTGATTCTTCGAAGAGTTTATTGTTCATTAAACTTTTGCATGTGCAATTTGACCCGAAAAGCTTTTTTTTCTAAGGGCAATGCACACGATGGAGTGCCGGATCTATAAACAGTCAAACCCAACAGAGCGGGGGGTGGGGGGATAAGGAAACCTTTAGAGGGGCCTTGCCTGTTACATACTCAAATAGGTTTACAATAAACCTAGTATATTGTACAGCTTTTGTCCCAGCCTTGAAAAGTTAGATCACAGTCTCATGGACCTCGCAACTTTCCAAAATCAACTAAACCGAAAACTGAAACAGGCAATGCACTCGCATTTCGACAGTTTTCAACAATTCACAATCTCCTATAGCATGCTAAGGAAGCACCATAACCAGTTGTTTTAATTGGTTGATTAATAGTCCAAGCTTCCCCATTGTTTTCATTGCTTATCTCAACTTACCAAAGTTTCATCTTCATGTACAATACAATGTAATTCTACATGGTTCTAGAGAGGTATTTCGACCTTCATGGAGGAGTAGTTAGTACAGTGTGTTATGAAGCCAGGAGTACTGGTTCGAATCCTGGCCTGGGCATGGGTGTTCTTTGTGAGTACTCCTTCATCATTTTCATCCTATCATCACTCATCCTCATCACATGTAGCCGAAAGTGGCAGAAAAGCAACACTTTATAACAAAAACCAAATTAAATTAAATCTTTATAGAGGTGTGTGTGTGTGTGTGTGTACACACTGAATAAACTTAAAAATAGCAATAACTTTCACATGTTCTTTCATAAATACGTGTGTTGTATATAGCAGGGGTATTAATATTTTGTGGAAGGGCCCAAAACTTGTAGATTGGCACTGACAACATAACCTAATGTTATTTGTTGAGATGGGATTACATTGTTTTTTTCATGTTGCGGATTTCTCCCCGGAACTGCATAGAGGGACCACTTGAAGAGGACTCACCAACAGTACACCACAGGATGACTCGTCAAGGGATTTCTTCCAGCATGCATTGTACATACGAAGGTACGGACTATGAAAGACATGTGCCCGGTTCGCTCAACAATCCTTAAAACGTTCTTAATAAGCTGATAGTTAACGCATCACTAAAATCTTAGCAGCCTGTTAAACTTTTAATGTTCGCTCAAGCGATTTTATTATAGGCCTGTTAACTAATGACATGTTAGAAGCGTTTTGCATTGATTCCTTGCTATTCTCATACTTTGATAAGAGAAATGCAATGTTTTGATTGGTTGCACCGTGGACAGTAGACTGTGCATAAGCACGTTCTTCCAAAACATTTGTTTTGGACTGTTTTATATGAAATCCCTGGAACAACAAAAAATAAAGTAATGTAAACACATAAATATATGTTTAAGAAATTAATGTTAGTTAGGTATTTACGTTCGCACACCGAAAATGTTATGTATTAGGATTCACAGTTACATTGTAATTTCGGGAGTTAGATTTAAATGAGTGCCTGCCGACTGCCAATACAAGATCATAAATCTATAAATAAAAACTACTGTTCTAGGTTAGGGTAATCTGTTTGAAGTTTGATAAATTTAGTTATATTAAAATGGCATTTCAAAAAAGGTCTAAAGATATCCATGCACGAAATGCCAACATCTGAAACTGCTAAGGACCTGAAGTTTTTTCCTTAATGAAACATACATGTGTAGTACACATCTTTACGTTATCTTTGGTTATTCATTATATGATGAAATGCTAGTCATGTACATTGTACATGGAACAGTTTGTTATATGATATTATTATATTATATTTGATCCTGTATATGATTTATCATAACTGGTGAAAAAACAAGTGCACTCTTAGACAATATCATTACCACTTGTACGTCCGTACAAGAATTTAACGGTATGCCCCTGGCGTGGTAGCCCACACCCTCATGTCATATGAATACCCCATCATCAATCCTCAACCAACAAAAATTTTCCAAGTTTCACAAAATTTCAACTCAATCCGATTTTCATATGACAACTCTATGGTGAGGCCAGATACAACGTTTGGAGTTTCACAGTACTATGACTTGCAATGAAAAGAATAATAAAAAAAATAGTATATATTGATAATTCCAACTTGTACAAACAAAATAAATTAAATTCGAAGTTCGGTCACTTGACTTTTGGAACACCCTGTACCTAATTTTAATACACCAGGATATCTACCAACATTTTCCAAAAATCAGTGTTTTTGGATTCCCAGAAACTTTTAATATATATCAGGTGTCCAAGCCACAACAAAAATTTCCCCCTTTTTTCTGTACTTTACAATGATACTGAATAGCCTATGTACATGCTCACTTATTTTATTTGAGACATAGAAACAATAGTATTCATGACTCAATTTTAATAATGAATTCGTTAGATTCACCCCCACAATATATCAAGGCCAAATCCCAATTCAGTATGCACATGAAGGCCACCCCACTGAAAAGGAATATCTTAATTAGCATACATAAATATGTGTTATTGTTGACATAGAAAAGATTATATGCAGACAGCTGAAATTACAACACTTATACGTGAATTAAGCTTGCATTGATTACAAGAAACGAAATGTTTACTCAAAATATTCTGTAGTGTGATCTTGAACCTTAATGATCATTCAAACTGTTGTGTATATACAAAAATAAGAGAAAAAAATAGTGACAATTGTTTAGTATGTAAGATCAGTACTTTGAAACGTTCAATTTTATATCATCCAGCCTGAACTAATTCGACTTTAGGCCACATACACTTATAACATAGTTTGACAACCTTCCAATTTAAACTTTTACTTAACGTGTATATATACAGGGTGTTTCTAAAGGTCGTTTACAACGCTTGGGAGGTGATTCCTCACACGAAAACAAGCAAAAAGTCTAAGTTCCATTTTTACGACTGAGGCTTCGTTTCCGAGATAGGAGCCTCGCAAAAGGTGACAAAGTGAACGTCACACCTAACTGGGACGAATACTATCACAGATAGAGAGGCGGTTCCAAGGGAATCATAAAGGAATCGTATGTGCTCAGTCCGGAAGTCACTATGAAAAGTTCACTGCACGCATACGCAATGGAGTCCTCAAAGGAATTGGGGATTTCCAGCAACAACAATGCATGGAAAAGGTATGTAACGCAGCAAGAAGGACCGTGACAATGAGAAATGCGTTCAAGACAACACATCCCGACCTCAAACATCAAAACATGACCACCGAACACAAAATCCGAAAAGTTGAGCACGGTTGCATACCCCAGTTACACGCGAGGAATGAACGAATCATGTCATGTGGCATACGAGAGACAGGAGGAGGGAAAGAAAAACACAATATCAGATGATTGCGACAACGTGTATTTTTACACGCGACAACTGCGTAATACCCCCCCCACACACACACAACAAACAACAAATGCTACAATATCTTACGCACAGACAGTCCGTGTCACTGTACACCAACTGAAGATGTCACTTTCACCACACAAAGGGGGTGGGGAGCAATACCAAAAGTGTTCTCACTGGTATTTGCCGAGGGCAATAATCACAGACGGTTTTCAAAATGTCTGCCGTTTACTTCTACGCAGAGATGACAGCGACGAATCAAGGATTGTCGAGTACGAGCAAACAAGCCAGGTGTATCTGCTACCGTCGCGGCGGCGACGTTGATGCGAGCAACGAGGTCCTCAGCTGATGTGACAGGTGTGTCGTATACGAGGGTTTTCATTTCTCCCCAGAAGAAAAAATCGAGAGGGTTGAGATCTGGCGACCTCGGTGGCCAAGGCACAGGCTCATCCCTACCAATGAACCTATTGCAAAACACGTCATGCCGGAAATGTCGTACATTACGATCGAAATGAGCTGGTGCACCATCGTGTTGGTACCACATTTCTTGCCGCAGTGCCAAAGGTACGGTCTCCAACAGTTCAGGCAGAACCTCACTAAGAAATGCATGATACGTGCGACCATTCAGGCGAACAGGGAGAATGTATGATCCAATTAAATGATCATGTACTATCCCGCACCACACATTCACTGAAAACCTGTGCTGGTGATGGGCCACAAAAAGTGCATGTGGGTTGTCAAAGTCCCATACATGACTGTTTCTACTATTGAAGACATCCATCCTGGTGAAAATGGCTTCATCTGTCCACAATACGTTTGCCCCGAAGTGAGGGTTTGTGTCCAACTGATGCAACAACCATTGGCAAAACTCCATACGAGGGCGAAAGTCACGAGGTAACAGTTCTTGTACTTTCTGCAGTTTAAAAGGGTGCATTCCTTCATCTGACAACACTCGCCAAACATTCACATGAGACGTGTTTCGTGCCCGAGCGAGCACTCGCGTACTGGTGCCAGGATGTTCTGCGACCGCTGTTAACACATCTTCTGCAAACTGATGTGTGCGTACACTTCGGGGTCTTCCAACTTCTTGTCGCGGTGGTAACACTGACCCTGTTTCACGCAGTCGACTGTCCACTACCTGAAAGAAGGTGTGAGACGGTAAACGTCTATGTGGAAAGCGTTCTCCATAAAGACGCCTTGCCTCACGGCTATTACCACGTGCCTCCCCATACATGAGATGCATGTCTGCTAGCTGCTGGGTCGTATACGCAGCCATCTGTGTAATAGGGAGCTGGAACTGCAAAGTATTGTTTTTGTTTAACACTGGCACACTGCACAAATTGGCCGTATCACCGTACGAACACCACAGACCAATTGTTGCGATACTTGACTTGCCCACTCCACCACGTCAACTTCTTTCAATGCAACATACTAGTACTCTTCAATGCGTATGACAACCTAGAGCGAACTGCTGATCATATCCCAGCACCTGCAACACGATTGGGACGACTGCCGGAGAGAACCAACCCTTCGAGCTCCTCTCGCGGGAACAGCAGTCATGAAGGTCAAACGTAGACTACGAGAGCCAGACTTGCCTGTGCAGCGCTTCCAAAACTGGTCTCTTTTACGTCACAATGATCGCGTGCGAACACTTTTGGTATTGCTCCCCACCCCCTTTGTGTGGTGAAAGTGACATCTTCAGTTGGTGTACAGTGACACGGACTGTCTGTGCGTAAGATATTGTAGCATTTGTTGTTTGTTGTGTGTGTGTGGGGGGGGATATTACGTAGTTGTCGCGTGTAAAAATACACGTTGTCGCAATCATCTGATATTGTGTTTTTCTTTCCCTCCTCCTGTCTCTCGTATGCCACATGACATGATTCGTTCATTCCTCGCGTGTAACTGGGGTATGCAACCGTGCTCAACTTTTCGGATTTTGTGTTCGGTGGTCATGTTTTGATGTTTGAGGTCGGGATGTGTTGTCTTGAACGCATTTCTCATTGTCACGGTCCTTCTTGCTGCGTTACATACCTTTTCCATGCATTGTTGTTGCTGGAAATCCCCAATTCCTTTGAGGACTCCATTGCGTATGCGTGCAGTGAACTTTTCATAGTGACTTCCGGACTGAGCACATACGATTCCTTTATGATTCCCTTGGAACCGCCTCTCTATCTGTGATAGTATTCGTCCCAGTTAGGTGTGACGTTCACTTTGTCACCTTTTGCGAGGCTCCTATCTCGGAAACGAAGCCTCAGTCGTAAAAATGGAACTTAGACTTTTTGCTTGTTTTCGTGTGAGGAATCACCTCCCAAGCGTTGTAAACGACCTTTAGAAACACCCTGTATATGGTTATATGATCGTTTCCAACAACCGTAATATTATGAATATTACATTATTTTTTGAAAGAAATAAAGGTAAATATGCGATATCGCCCGAACGGATTTCATCAAATTTACAGGAGAAACTACTTACTGAAATCAGTTTCTGAAGCATTGTCGAAGTTCTTCAAGGTATTTTATTTTGCGGAAACTGAAAACTTCACCATAGAATGCTGCAGAACAAGATATAATCACTTTTTATGTAAGGAACTTGCATTTTTTGACAACATTATGCCATTGTTTCAATTATGTACCTGCAGATGGGGCAAGAGTCGAATGTCATGCGGTGTTTAGAAACATGTCTTTTTCTTACGAGAATTTTTTAACTGTTTACCTAACCTAACCCAACCTAACCTTGCTGGAAATGGTCCGTGGGGCTATCGTGAATGGTTTTTGGGGCTATCCCTCAATGGTTTGTGGGGGGCTATCGTGAATGGTTTTTGGGGCTATCCCTCAATGGTTTGTGGGGGGCTATCGTGAATGGTTTTTGGGGCTATCGTGAATGGTCTTTGGGGTTATCGTGAATGTTTTTTGAGGCTATCCATCAATGGTACATGGGGCTATCCATCAATGGTTCATGGGGCTTTCCATCAATGTTTTTTTGGGGCATCCGCCAATGGTTTGTGATGACATAATGAACACGAAAGTAGGTATTTTTCAGTGAAGAAGGTTGAAACCCTGCATACCCACTCCAAATCGACAAAACAGAAGCACGACGCGCGATGATCCATGACGAGTGCACGCCATATTGTCTGTTACCCAAGCAGAACAAGGAAGACAAATAATGACTCATAATATTAAAAGTTGACACTATTTTGTGGATAAAGGCATAACTTCACCTTAAAGAATCTTCCACAATGCACAATAGGTAAGTATCAATGCTAAAATTAACTAAATTAACGAGTGAGAGGTGTTTGGGCGATATCGCATAATTACCAAAATGAAAATAAAGAGTTGTTTTTCAAAATGAGCAGAATCGAATCATTTTACCAAGCGTTTTCTCTTGGCAAAAAGGGTATTGTCAATATGTCTTTAACATTGACTCGTGACATACGAGCGTTAGCATGCAAATTTTATGTTACATAAAATTGGTTACAAATAGCCCATATTACTTCATAGATTAGACGTAAAACTAATCCTGGAACATATTCCTCAATTATTTGGTATGTACTATATGTTTCTTCAACGAGAATAGTTCGTCTTATGTGTTCACACAACTCTTTTTCTGACATGGCATCGACGGCCATTTTGTAATTACCGTATGGTTTGTAGCAAGTAATAGTACCGTGTCACACTAGTTTCAACACACACAAGATACAGCTATCTCATTAACGAACTTTGCTTACCCATAGGTACCACGTTTTGCGAGAATTTTCTTCTTCTCAATGTCACTTAAGGAAATTTAGTTTCCTTACCTTGTGTTTCGGGGAAGAAGGATCAGGCATGCATGAGTCCCCTCTTTTCCTCTCTGGGACTCAAGAGTTCAACTCACCTCCAACGTTTTTCTGCATTGTACTTCTACTCCATGCTTTCATCCACCGTTTTATCATAACAGCAGACGTCGGATTCCCACAGAAACAACTGGAAACAATGACAATTTCCTTGACTACAATATCTTCTCTTTCATCACTCCATCTTTTCCACTGGAAGTCCCTTCCGATCACCACACACAGAAGTGGATAACTTCCATCTCGAATCAAACATCGGTGCAGGATTGATTAAAATTCCTTGACACACGATCCAAGGAATCACTTGTTAAACCAAACACACATTCCATCGTGTTTTCAAATGTAAATCATAAAGAACACTTGGATCTTTATTCCTAGATATGCTTTTAAAATAAATGTGTAGCATCAGCAGAACACAACTTTCATGCAATTGTCTGCCGAGCTGTCCATCACCAAGGACTCACATCTGGCCGATTGTTTAAATTTAATCACAACCATGGCAATGTTAATAATGAAGTTGCAAAAGGAGTACAATAATGATGAGTGGGAATTAACAATCACTATTAATGCATTCTTATTAACGATAATGTAAAATTTGTTTATCAAACAATTTACTTTGATTCTGTTCTGGAAGTAAAAACAAATCATCTAACGTAGTTGTGTTCTCCATGCTGGCACCATCTCTCATGAATCCTACAAACCACTAAGTGCATTCATTAAATGGACGTTCTGCTCATCAGTCACTCTTCGTTCCAATGTTTTTGGTTGAAATACCACAATCTGTTGAGTGCTATGGTGGTACGTCATAAGAATTCCACAATAAGTATTTTGTTTAAATGCCTACAATATTTTACACATGCTGGTTGTGGGGAAAGAAATAAAATGCACCAATCAACAAGGAGCAGACCAGCAGAGGTGGAAAAGTTGATTGCATCCTCCCCTAAGATCCTCCTTGATCTAAGTTAGAACTTGACAATATCGAGCAAAAACTCCTGTTGTCGTTCATATTTATCATCCTGTGGCCATTGTTTCTGCTTCGTTCCCACAATATATGCTCCTACATGGCATGCACTCCTCTCACCTTTTAACTCACTGACAGTATAGGGAACTATTCAGCTTAAACATTGATACTTTATATGAGCTAGTAAGAAAACCTTTGTCGAGCCTGATGTCAACTGTTTCAAGCATCTCGCATAACAGGAAGCCAATCAGGCAAGTAGCAAGTGAAAAGCTGCAGGTCAGAAGTCAGCATATTGGTGGAATAGGCCAGCATGTTCTCAGAGTACAAGAAAGGTGAAGAAACCTTGTGAAGCCTCCAGTGAAAACAAAGTAGATCAACAGGCACAGGAAATGAAAAGCCAGCCACACTAAAGAGGGAATAGGGTTGAAAATTTTCAAAGGACAAGAAAAGGAGAATGGGCATTCTTCTGTAGACACAAGTCTTTTCTGTTTTTCAAGGTCCTAACGTTGTATCATTAATTTGTACATTTCCTTTTGTAAGTCATAATATTCAATATGTGAAATCTTGGTTTATATTAATTACAAAAGATCACTTCAACTTTGTTATTTGTTACATTATAAAAAATATCTCTCTAACCTCAAACCATATATTCTCCATTGAAATGCCTCTGCCTCAAGAGAAAATATCCTATCTAGTGTGTAGCAAAATGGATACTCCACAAGATGCACTGAACAAAACATATGAAATTTTTGATTGATTAAGTAATGAAGAATATAGTAACAGTGCACAAACTTTCTACCTTCAAAATGATGAGAACGAGTCAATTAAACAGTAAATCATATTTGATTGCAAGCTTGTGATTGAATGCTTACTGCCAGACATATTAAGTCCCTTGATGCACAACACACATTTTCCGTTACAAACTGGACAATATTCAGACAGTTGGAAAGCAGAAGATGTTGTTCCAATACAAAGGACGAATAAAATTTCCCCTGAAAAATTTGGACCAATACTGCCTCACCTACATTTTCCAAATATCACTGGACAAAAAGTTTGCAAATAAATTAGTGAACATGTCAGTGATTTAAACGGCTTCAAGATGTCAAACTGTTCTCACACAGAAATACATTGCTTAGCACTAACTTTGGTATGGTTTGATGTGACTAAAGCATTCAACAGTATTCTTCAAGGCTTACTCTTAAAAACTAAAAATACTACCCGGTGATCCGTTTGAGATGTCAGAAAAGTAAGCCATGTATGTGTCTCCAAGCAGCTTGTTGCAATATAAGCAGAAAGGATATAAGTTTCGAATGCGTGGAGGTTTACAGACTTCAGCCACATGGTGGCGCTAATGTGCATGGTAACAAAGGTGGTGATCACGGCTCAACAGCGCACACAGTTTGTCATATGGTATGCACAATTTTCGAGTATTACATGCATGCTACTGCCGCCATGCAGATGAAGTCACTAAACCTCCACTCATTCGAAACCTCCATCTTTTCTGTTTATATTACAATAAAATGCTCGGAAATACTTCTTGTGTATAAAGGTTTACTTTTCTGACATGTCAAATGGATCACCCTGTACATTTTTTTTCCGTCCCGCTCAGATGGTTTGGATTGCATCTTGATTTCAGACAACAGAGCACACAAATAAACTCAGCCACTCCTCCTCTCCTCAACACACTGCCACTGGAGACTGGTATGACACAGTTTTCTACATTAGCCTCTCTGCTATAATTTTGACATCAGATTTACGAACTCTGATTGAACATAATACAGTTCACTTTTACAGAGATAACACCCAACTATAAATTTCCTATTACCAATTAAATCGCCGGATGCTAGCATTAAGTAATGAAGTCCTAACAACCATGAATACCTAGGGTGTGCTTAATAGTTTAAACCCACAAAATAAAATTAATTCATGAGATATTCTTCTTCTGATAAATTTTAATGGGATATTCATACAAATTCAAAATATTTTACAAAAAAAATGCATGTTTGAATTTTGAGGTACTGTTCATGCTGTTAAACTTTAGAAAGATGTAATTGGTTTACAACCCACCTGATAACTTGTGAGCCCCCCTGGAGATCAATTGTAGCTACGGGCCTGAGTTGAGAGATAAGAATTAGAGGTGGATTACTCATGGAAATTTTACATCTTGTGAGATATGTTTATCATGCCTCTGTGGAGAAGTTTGTTCATGGAAAAAATTTCTCGTTATTCTATTATTTTTATTTACTTTTTTGGTGGGGGGTCATTATGGTGGTTTAGGTATGACCTTCTTTGGATGATGGAATGGCACCTGTTGAAGTACAGGTACTGAAGATATTAATAGTTAATGTGAATGAATGTCTCTAAGGATGTCAACCTTTATGTTCTTGAAGCAGAGAACAAACGTTGCTGCTTGCTCTGTTCCCTATAACAATCTCGTGGATGGTACTTTTAAAACCATAAATTGTTACATTTGAAAATTTAGAAAGTCAGATGGATGTTGAAAGAAGTTCAGAGTTTTTGGGGGTTGAAGTTGATGATTCATTCAGAAAATAGTTCTAAACTTGCATCTAGTCTCAGTGCCAATTAATAAACAACCAGTTTTTAAGAGAAATGAGAAACAACATGCGATTAGCAAGAATGCATAGAATTCACCCCATTAGAGAAACAACAGATTAGTTATTTGTCATCATAGAGATAAAGAAAGATGCTATGAACTTGATATCGATATTTATCAAATATAAGCAGGCATTTCCCATGTAGCACACATTGTTGGGCCAACGTTAGGTGATTGTCGGCATGGTTGGGAAGTGGTTGGTAGTTCTAGCCAAGGAATATCTTACGTTGGGCCAATGATTCACATTGTTGGCAGACATGGTTGTCAATTACGCCCATATTGTAGGTTGGCCCAACATTGCATTCAAGGTTTGGTACAGTGGCCAGTGACGTTATGCCAAACGAGAAAGAGGGAGTAAAATTCCCCCTGTCGATCAGCAAGACCCTACAGTGGGAAATAAATTCTGTTTAACGTTAAAAAATGTGCAAAAGCAATCACTTAAAGTGAAAATGACGTGTAGAATTAGATATTTCCAGAGCTTGAACATTTTCCGTCCGGAAAATTTCCCGACTTCCCGTCGAGAATGTCGGAATTTAAAAAATTTCCGACCCAAAAAATGCTGTCCCGCACACACCTCTAAAAACAATCACTGGAAATAGCGTGTAAAATTCGAGTTTTATGAAGTGTCGGGAAAAATAAAATATTTCTCGTCCCGAAAATTTTCCGATTTACTAGGAAAATGGTGAATTTTACCCGTCCCGACCAGAAATTTTCTGTCCCGCACTTACCTAATGTGAACGAATAGTGCTAATTCAATTTCTATTGCGCTACAATGTAAAGCTTAGGGCAACCAAATGAAGAACGAAATTCTTTCAGGACAAAACGAACCTCGGGCTGTTGCCGGAAAGTATAGCAAAGAACATTCTCAATGAATTTAGTTAAATATAGACGTAAAAACGATGGTGTACTCTTTGATTTGTTCATCCTCCGGAGAATTTTTTTAACATAATAATTTCACATAACGATTTATATCGAAATACATATAATCGATGTGTGTTTGAAAGTCGATTGTGACTTTGTGATGGCGGCCAAAGTGGATACGGATATGTGACGACTGACGAGTTAAATGTTTTCTTTTACTGAAGACGACGTTGAAAAAGGTAAGTGATACACTGATTTAGTTCGATAATAGTACAGAGAATGAAAAATAATGTTATAATTTACTTGCAGAGTTATTCATATTTACATAGTTATAAAAGTTATGCATTCCGAGGCAGTTTTTGGTAACGGTTAGATTTTTAAGAATTTACAAAATAACATTGTATGTATCAACATTTTCATTATTAAGCATGTCTAGGAACCTACGACCAAACATTGGTGAGAATATCACCATGAAATCGGGATGTAATAGATCGAACATGTGCCAGTTTTCTTTTCTTGGGGACCAAAAATTCAATTTTTGTGGGTCTCTTTAATTGCAATTGAAATTATAAATTATTTCCTTGTTATGCATTATGAGAAACATCGACGATTTTTTCGAGAGAGACTCTGAATCACACAACCTCAACGAAGAATGTTGAAAGAGTATTTTTCGTATCTTTCCAGTTGCCAGTTGCTCAAGTTCCTTTTGTTTTATTGTGATTTCATCATGTTATGAATGCAATTTTTACATGGTTTGATTTCGATTTACTTCTGCTAACACCTATTGCAGAGTTGTAGCGATTGCTTGAGATATTGTTCAATATGTGCCTTTGTGGTAAATGTTTACTATCCTTCGGACACCTATAACTTCTGATTTTCGTCAATTATTGACATTTCTACTTACCTATCTGCTTCGCGGATCATTTCTTAACGTGTATTCACGTTTTTTTGATCATTTTTTTTTAAAAAAAAGTGTTTTTGTAACTAAAGAACGTACGTTTCCGTAAATGGTTTGTGGGGCTATGCGGGAATGGTGTGTGGGGCTATGCGAGAATGTTGTGTGGGGCTACGCATATTTTTTTCGAAACCAATTTTTAACTATTGTGACCCTACCTAACCTAACCTTACCGGAAATGGTTTGTGGGGCTTTGCATCAATGGTTGAATTTCCGCTATGAAACATTCCCACATCACACAAAACACCTTTCAGATGTTAGACAATACTACAGGAACTTATTACGGTAAGTAGTTTCTTCTGTAGAAATGAAGAAATATGTCCGAAGGATAGTAAACTAGTACCGGAAGGTACACTAACATGTTTGTAACTGTACAACGACACACTGTAGCTATTTTCCTGTTTCAATTTGTAATATGTATATTGTACTGATTGCAAGAGATTGATCTTTTACTTTTACTGGCATCTTCATTCTAGGTGAAGGCAAAGCAACTTCGGCTCTACAATCTACATCTGGGTCAGACAAGAGAATTGCAAATTGCCAGTTTCATGGGAGTAGTTTATCTGTTATTTCACGTCATCGGGCAAAAATTGAGAATAGACTGTTAGGAATACATGAAAATCAGAAGCTTATTTTGGAAAATTTGAATCCAACATTGATATCCTCAAATCAGCCCTTGCCTGAAAATCTAAAGCTTCCTTGTCAAACAGAGGATGACATTCAGAGGGTGGAAGAGTGGTTACTTTCTTCTCCTGAGCACATGAAGCAGATGGTAAGTTGACATATTTCTGTGAGTGAAATCATTAATGTCAAACTTTTTTTTTTGTGTTAATCGAGCAGTTAACATTTTCAGCATAATTGACTGTAGCTCAAAGTGGTATGTAATTTAAGAGAGATCAATTACATTCTAAACTCCATGTGCTTCTTTTACTTCAATATAAGTTTCACTGAACAAATCATGCAAATTGAAGTATTTCAGTTTTCATAAAAATTTTGATCTCCGGGAGACATCTCAAATTCGTTTATTTCGTTATTTTTCACATTTGTACTTACCTATTATGCATTGCTAAAGATTCTTTAAGGTGGGATTTCGCTTTTTTGACTAAAATATTTTCAATTTTGCACATATCTAGTAATTATTGTTCGTTCCTTTTTCGCTTGCGTTACACACAATCTGGTGGGCAAATCTTGACTAATGTTGTCTATCGTCAGTGGGTATGCAGTGTTTCCAACCTTCCTAACCAAAAAATAACTACTTCCCTAGTTAAAAGAAGGGTTATCTTAGTTACGGTAGGTTAGGTTAACATAGTTAAAAAAAGGGTTACATTAGTTACGTTACATTAACTTTGTTAGGTTAACATACTCAAAAATCATGGACATTAAGATGCAGATTTACATAGGTTATGTAACGTTAACATAGTTACAAATATGTGTGGTTGGAAACACTGACCGGGGGTTACGTCATGAAATGCTCACAACATCTGTTTTATGTAGTGGAAGGAAATAGAGGCAACAGCTTTTGTGCATCAGAGAGACAAACATTAATCTAGAAAAATACATGATTTACCAGCCAAATAAATTGAACGATGGAAGAAAACACTTCCATGACCTTTCAAAAGTGTACAGAAACTCAGTTCCGTTCTGTAAGATTGAAGAAATACGTTTCCCGGAGATTGAAAGTTTACGATAAAATGTGTACCTTGTATCGCCCACAGTGCAGTCAGTGCTTCTTGATTGAATTAATGTTTCGTTGTAGGAATCATACATGAGTTTCATTGGAGGCAAAAACCTACAGCAAATTGAGTGAAGAATTCTGGATAAAATATTTTCTAATGCATTGGCAGCAAGTCATAACTGGACTGGAGAACACAACAAAATACCTCTCCGACATTTGAAATTATTGGAACTTGTACCAAGTAAGATAGAAGACTGTTCTTTTTTTCTTTTTTCAATTTGTAACTAAATTTGGCTGTAGGGCCATTACTTGTTGATGTAAAATCCAAATAATGTACATGATGGAAAGTTTTGGAACATTTAGTATTAACAGTAAGCATTCTTTTACATAAGTCATTAAAAATCCTCTAATAAGGACATTTCAAAAATGTATTCTAAGAAGAAACATTTTTATTTAAAAAAAAACTTATTTGTTGTTTAATTTTACCATTGTTTTTGGTATATATATTTTTTTACTTCAGCTGTCTTATTTACTTAATAGGAAAAACTAATATTATTTCATGTAACACTGAAGTATTCTGCTTTTACTAGAACAGTGTTCATAAGTGCAAACTCATTTGTCACATTTCAGCAAGCCTGGCTCAGTTAGTTGAGCTTTCCCTTTATATTCAGAAGGTAGTGAGTTAGATCTCAGATGAGGCCAGGCTAGCCATGCAGTTTCTTCCCTGCAGTTTTACATGACTCACACGAAATGAATATTGTGGCAAATCTCTGTAATTCCTTTCTCATCCTTTCCCTACCATATAGTCATGGGCTTCTGGATGGGGTGCATCCCCCCCCCCCCCCCGGAAAATGAAAGTCAACCAAAAATTATGTATTTCACACATGTAATTTCATTTTAGCCACAATAATATCTGTTAATTGTTGCATGAACACCATAAATTCAAATTTGAGCAATTTGTTTTTAGGAAACAACACTATTTTTGGGGGAAAATGTGCCTTGTTTGCCCCCTACCCTGGGAAAAAAATACCTTCCTTGCCCCTCCCTGGAAAAAAACCTGGGGACGTCCATGCATATAGTATAAGTAACTGTCTAGATGTGAAGGATTAATGTCACCCCACATGGATAATATGTCAATATTAGTTTCCTTTCATGGGAAGTTTAATCCTCATACTAAAGATAGGCCCAAGTACACATATCATATGGTATGTTACATTTGAGTTCATCCATGCATCTAACAGTTTGAATTGTTTCTAGTTTCAGTTCAAAGGAATTCATGTACAACAAATGCATCAGATTATGAAATACACTCAGTGATACAAAGCTGGTTCCGCTTTGTCAAAGATAGAGATGGCAGCCGGGAGCAACGTAGAAAGGAAAAGGCAACTGCAGGAACATCAAGAAATAAGTAAACAAGTAAAGACTGGTGATAGTTTTTCAGCAAGATACGAGAGACGAGTCATTTCTAAAGCTGCAGAAATTATAATGAGTGAATTTCATGAAGTCCCTTCTGTTTCAGGATCTACAGACTGACACGCACCTTCTGCCTTTAGGGCTTTTTGTTAGTCTTGTTATAACCCTTTTATTGGACTTCTCAGAGGCTTCTAAGGGTTAGTAGGACCAAGCCCTTGCAAGGTCTGTGGTGTAGGATTTAATTTTAATTATCACCTATACAGGTTGAAATGAAAGATCCTTAAGATCTTTTACTCGAAGATTTATTTGAACTTTCGATGTTATACAAATACTTTTCCAAACAGACAATTCACCCGGTATAACTTGTAGGCCTAAACCTATTAGTTATACCGAAGTTTAAAACCCTGGTCTTTTGATGATGCAGGAGAACACCTTGTTCAGAGTTGGGTTTGTGAATATCCGCCAAAATGGAGTACAAGTACTCCAGCCAATCCGAAGATTGAAGCAAGATATTCCCCAACGTCCCCTGAACCATCAACCTTTCGGCAACCAGGAGAATGTCCCGTAGACTTACAAAAGTCTAGCTCTTTTATATCATATTGTTGTTTACAATTTACCAAGGTTACTACATAGTTGTTTAGTATTTCCATAGTTTCATCATTTTTCCTGATTTAATTTAAACAATTCATTACCCATTAACAATAACACATTCTTAAAGAAAAGATTCCAACATAGATTAATACAATACAGATTGAATAGTTTTTGCTTGAAAAAGCATGTGTTGACAGGGGCGACACATAGCGTTCCCCCACAAGAAAATAAAATTAAATATAAGTGAATGTTATTTAATTTTGTTTTATAACTTTTTCTCCCTTTTTGTATATTTTCATTTTTCTTTCTCTTCTTCTTCTTCATGGTGTGAGGCGATGTTTCATTTGGGATCGTCTTCTTGGACTTCATTCTTCATTTGCATGTAGCTTCTGGAGAAAACAGGAAATGGTTTTACATCTTGTTCAACACACTACTTCGTAAAACTTCTTGACGTCCATTAGCCAGGTCTTCCATCCATTTAGGTCTTCTTCTAGATTCTCCTCTTTTGGAATGGGAGATGGATTTTGTAAAGGAAATACAGGTAGTTCTGCACTTATCTTACAGATTGAAGTATTTACAAGTCCCTGTTTGTCAGAAAATAATGGGCAGTGTAGTTTCTCCTCATCTTCTTGATTCAGCAATCCTGGAGCGAAAACCTTCTTTCTTATATCTTCCTCGGCGGCGGACCTATTGTCTGAATGTGATTCCCTTTCAGCCATCGATAGTTTAACACACGAAGTCTTACCATTAATTGCTTCAAAACTATCTTCCTGGTCATCTGGAATCAAACTTTCTTCAACGACTTGTCCCTTCACCGTTAAATATAATTTGTTGGCACCTGCATCCAAATTGACTCTATCTCTCTTGAAGAAGGGATATCCAAATAACAAATCTGCCTCTAAATTCTTCACTACGTAGACTTGATCTTCAAAAGTGTGTCCTGCAATTTTAAAAATTAATGGTTCGGCATCCTACAATACGAGACCTCTCATGTCCAACAAAATCCTTTAACCTTATTTCTGGACATCTTTGTAGTTTCAAGCCTGGTAATCTCTCTCGGAGCTTTACCCAAACATTATAATTCATGACAGTGCACTCACTTCCTGTATCCAAAGTACATCTTATTTTTAATCCTAAAACTTCTATTAGAATATCTGGCTTCTTGCTGCAATTCCCAGTTACTTCGAAAACATTAAACAATTTCTCTTCTTCTGAATTTGGATAAGAATTTAGATCTAGATATAAAACATCTAAATTTTCATTAGTAATTAGTTTCTTTTCTTCGCTCTCACAAACATCAAGATTGTGTCGCGTTGTAGAAGGGAGAGCTTCATTTACAACGACCTCTGGTTTAAATTTGCTCGACTGGTAGAGGGAATATCCCAAGAAGGAGCTTTAATAGCGGAGGGAATTTCCCATACAGGTGCTCTAGGGTTCAAAGCACAGTCTTCTGGAATTTCGTCAGTCTGTATTCCACATTCTTTTTTACGAGACTGGTTCCAGTTTCTTTGATTCTGGTTCTTATTCCAGAATGTCCTTCTATCGGCATCCTTCCTTTGGAACCTTAGATTTCCATTAAACCTTTGGTTGATCGGTGTGGGCCTCTTATCTTCTTCTCCTCCATTCCTCCGGGATAGCTCTAGATTCCTGATTTCTCCGTTCATCAGTTCGTTGGTGATCGGCTTTCCATCCTTCCATTTGTTCAGACGCTTTGAACTTTCCCAGGAAATTCGTGAGTTGGTCTATGTTGGCGGGATCTCGAGTTAGTACCAGTTGTCGCACTCGTGAAGGTAATTGGCCAATGATTAAGTTCAGCACTTCTGATTGGTTGATAGTTTCCGTCAGATTGCAGTATGCTGCATATACCTCCCAGCAATATTCTTCCAATGATAACCCTGCACCTTTGCTATAATGTTTATTCCTCAGGGTATTCATTTCCCTCTGTTTTGCTTCAGGTGATGCGTATTGCTTCCTAAATGCAGAGCGGAAATGTTCAAAAGTTTTCCATCTTTTTTCGTTTGCCATAAACCAAGCCTTGGCTTTACCCACCATTAGCGAAGGGAGGACTTTTAGTCGATACATCATGGGCATTTTCATTAAATCCATATAAGTATTTATCTCCTCCAGGTACCTTTCAGCAGACACTGAATTGATTTCTCCATTAAACTTGGTGAGGGAATTGACGTCAGACATTTGGAGAATCCGATTGGATGAATGGTTTAAGTAGGAATTATCTTCTACCATTTTTTCTGTAGCGTAGTCTCTAGTTCGTCTCATTCCGCCACTCCTTTTTCGTTTCTTTCTTTGGCATGGCTCAGAATGTTCGGGAGATTCGGAACTGGAAGAATGAGAGGAGCAAGAGGTTCTTACACATATCTTCTTTGGCAGAGTTTCCATCTCTTCATTCCTATTCTCTTTGCCTAGCTGTAAGGTCTCCAACTTTGAGTTTATCGTTTTTATAATTTCCACTTGTTGTGTTTGGACCTCATTCGTTTTTCTTATTTCACTTTCCAAATTTACGGATATTTCCCTCTGACTTTCCTTCAGCTCGGTTAGTAAACCGCAGTTTTCATTATCCTTGTCCTCTCGATTCTTTATTTCTTGGTTGAGACTTTCTTGTAGCTGTTTAAAACGGTCATCATCTATCTGCCGATCTTCTCTCCTTCTTTCCACTAGTTCTTCATATTTTTCGTCTCTCTCTTTTCTGATTTCAGCTATTGCTTCGGATATTTCTTTTCCTAGATTTATTTTAAAATCTTCAAACATTTTCTTACTCATTTCTCGTTCCCTTTCTCTTTCTGCTTTCTGTTCGGTATCTCTTTCACCCAAGGTTTCAATCAAACGTGCAAACTTTTGGTCACTTATTTCTCGTTCTCTTTCTCTTTCTGCTTTCTGTTCAGCATCTCTTTCACCCAAGGTTTCAACCAAACGTGCGAACTTTTGGTCACTTATTTCTCTTTCTCTTTCTGCTTTCTGTTCAGCATCTCTTTCACCCAAGGTTTCAACCAAACGTGCGAACTTTTGGTCATTTTCTTCCTTGTCTTTCTTGAAATCAGTCATAAAGGAGATCATCATTTCCTTCCAACTATCATCTGTTGGGGTTGGCGTAACTTGTTTTTCTACACACTGTCTACATTTAACATCTACCTCCGCTGCTACGTCAGATCCTGGGGTTTTATGTGCGCAACTTTCATGGACGTATCTGTTGCAGCCGGAGCATGGCAATAAGGTTTCCTCCTTCTTTTCTTCATTCGTACAGCAAACAAGCCTCTCCTTTTGCTGTCTGGTCAAAGGTCTCTGGGAACCTATCATCTTTGCTTCTTTTGTTTCTGGAATAGGCTTCTTCTGTTTCTGGAACAGGCTTCTTCTTCTGTTTCTGGAACAGGCTTCTTCTTCTGTTTCTGGAACAGGCTTCTTCTTCTGTTTCTGGAACAGGCTTCTTCTTCTTCTGCTGGGCCACAAAGATCCACAGGTGGTTGCTTCGATGGTCCTGGTCACGGTCGCCAAAAATCACTGACACGCACCTTCTGCCTTTAGGGCTTTTTGTTAGTCTTGTTATAACCCTTTTATCGGACTTCTCAGAGGCTTCTAAGGGTTAGTAGGACCAAGCCCTTGCAAGGTCTGTGGTGTAGGATTTAATTTTAATTATCACCTATACAGGTTGAAATGAAAGATCCTTAAGATCTTTTACTCAAAGATTTATTTGAACTTTCGATGTTATACAAATACTTTTCCAAACAGACAATTCACCCGGTATAACTTGTAGGCCTAAACCTATTAGTTATACCGAAGTTTAAAACCCTGGTCTTTTGATGATGCAGGAGAACACCTTGTTCAGAGTTGGGTTTGTGAATATCCGCCAAAATGGAGTACAAGTACTCCAGCCAATCCGAAGATTGAAGCAAGATATTCCCCAACGTCCCCTGAACCATCAACCTTTCGGCAACCAGGAGAATGTCCCGTAGACTTACAAAAGTCTAGCTCTTTTATATCATATTGTTGTTTACAATTTACCAAGGTTACTACATAGTTGTTTAGTATTTCCATAGTTTCATCAATTTTCCTGATTTAATTTAAACAATTCATTACCCATTAACAATAACACATTCTTAAAGAAAAGATTCCAACATAGATTAATACAATACAGATTGAATAGTTTTTGCTTGAAAAAGCATGTGTTGACAGGGGCGACACAAGACATAATTCAAAGTGGTTCTGTTGTTCAGACTACAAGTTCATTTGACTGTATCAAATCTATACTTTTGAATGAAAATGAGAATTGTATTGTGGGAACAACCTCACCTGATGATTGCTTCTTAATGAAAGATGGTGGGTGATGTTGTTGTTGTAAACTCCATTGAAAAGGATCGTAGTAATAATTGTTTGTACATATAATTTAAATTGAACATTTTCATAAACAAATTGGACATTTTCACTTCACCTCTTCCAAGCAGTAGATTGTTTATGTTTAAGTTAAAAGAATGTAAGAACAGAGTTATTGTATCCTCAAGTTATTTACATAAAAAGTATATTCGTATATTCTTACAGCAGATTTCGCTGACACATCAGCATTTGGATGTATTCCATTTTGTAATAATAAGCTATTCTATTGAAATGACATTGTGTTCTTTGACACCTAAATTGCCAACCTCTTGCACCTTTTTTCCTTCAATAAATACAATAGCATCTTGCTACTTTTTTTGTAATGTATGACGGTAATTATAGTATATGTAAAATTAGTTTTGCTTATTGCCTCCGCTAAGAAATGTTTTACTTTTATAATGATAAATACATAAGTTTTTTTTATCATTCCTTGTATTCTTCTCCAGTGTTTGAAAATGTCTTGATAATATAATCTTAATAAATTTTTATACATACAAGAAATAATGCAATTGTTTGTAAAATATTTATTAATATTATAAAGAAACTTGCCAAAAGTATTAACATTGGCATGTTGGTTTTTGGTTTGAGTATTAATGGTTGGGAAGTTTTTTCCTGTATTAGCCCAATGCTGGGAAATAGATTTGGTTGGAAGATTGTTGGCAAAGTTTTTCCATTGTAGTTGGGCCAACGTTGGGAAATAGGTTTGGTTGGGAGATGGTTGGCAAAGTTTTTCCATTGTAGTTGGGCCAACGTTGGGAAATTGATTTGGTTGGGAGATGGTTGGCAAAGTTTTTCCATTGTAGTTGGGCCAACGTTGGGAAATAGTTGGTTGGGAGATTGATGGCAAGGCGGACATCACCAACAGTTCGCCAACCGTTGGCACAAAAAATTTGTAACCATTTACCAACGTTGGCCCAACCTTTGTGTGCTACATGGGTTGAAGGCCTAGACAGCAAAGAATTAAATAAATCTATTTGAAATATAGACAACAAACAGGAAGTTGCAAGAATATTGTTGATGACAAGAAATGCCACAAATGCAAGTATTTGAATTTAACAGAGGAGTGGATCAAGGTGATGTATTATCAACATACTTATCCTTGTTTCACACATTGTTCTATTTATATACATCAAAGAGCATAATTTTCAATAAAACTTGTCACATATGTGCATATATTGATAATATGATCAACAAAAAGAGGAATACATAATTATGAGGAAACAGAGGAAAATCAGAAGGAATGTCAGTAATTCTAAATGAGCAGAAAACTAATCATATGACTATGACCATATCAAAAAATATAAAACAGCCACAGAATTTCAAGAAATGGGGAAAACCTTAAAAGTGTAAACAGTTTTAAAATTTGGAATATAGGAATGTGTGTGTGTGTATGTGTGTGTGTGTGTGTTTGTGGATGGGGGATTCAATACTGAAATGAAATTAATTTCAATATTAAAAAAATACATCTCTCCCGGTTCACACATTTTTTCATATGTTACACAACCAACCATTTCATTCTATGCCAGCAACGTAATTATCAAAAATGTCTGCAATATAAAAAAATTCCCCACATTTCTTCCATTATCTGCTTGTCTAAAAAGTCTTCGCTAAAAATTGTAATGGAAGATTACTCATTGACAGTCCTTTGAACAGAATTTCAAAGGTCAATGGTATTAATATATTTAAAAAATCATATTAAAAAATATTAAAAATTAATATTATATTTATGGAACATTGCAACTAAATAAATTTATTTGCTATACACAGATTATTAATAATGATAACAATTGAAACATTGACATGATTGCACCATTGAGTGACAATTCTGTAACTATGAAACATGACTCTTGCACTCACAAAACTGCTAATGACTGGTAGAAAGAACAAAACAAAGATTGATATAAATTGGCAATGGCTATAAGAAAACATGTATATGCACATGGTGGTAGAGAACATTCATCTGCCAAGGAATGGATAATAAATTTTAGGCAAGTACAAAACAGATTAAATTTAATTATATTTTTAGAATTATGTACTTTATAAGTTATTTTCTTTTGCAGAATTACAAAACAGGGAAGTAAAATTTGTCATCATTAATATGCTGCAGCCAAAAAATATTTTATTTTTGAATATTTCATAATAAAGTCGTCTCCTTCAATTATTTGCAACTTTTTCTTATTTTTTGATAGACAAAGCTTTAGTGGGTTTCATAGTTTCCTTTTTAATATAAACATGTAATAATCTGGGAAAATGCCAAAATTACATTACTTTGTAGTCCAAAAGCCAAAAGCCTGTCTCTTAACATTTCAGAAAATATTTACATAATTTATACTGCTTTCCTAAGTTTTTTTTGTTGTTAATGTTAAAATGAAAATTTCAAAACCCTAAGTTGAAATATGTGTGGACTAGCAATAATCATTGTTTACATCAATGGAAACGTCTGCTTATTTGCAAAGTCATACCTGCACACCGTAATAAAGCTATGAATCAATTTGCCTTGACTCATCTCACTCAACAGGTCGCTAGGTGCCGTAGCTTGCCACGAGTTGAGGCCTTGCTTGAAGAAAAGGTTTATTATCCAAGCTATGAATCAATTAATTGTTAATGTACTGTTTTATTGAGAGCAATCTTCTTCAAAATATCAAATATTCCTGTGTCACTTCACATTCCATTTGCTTCCATGATTCTCAAGCTTTTCTGTTTGTTGATAAGTCTCTTGCAGTGACAGAGGGGCCCGGGACTCCCGAGAACACATTGGGTGAGCAACTATCCCCTGCCAGGAACTGATACTGACATTGTTGCCTTCATCTTTACACAGGATAAATACATATGTATAATAAGTGTGAATAAATAAATGAAGCACTTGTTCATTATGGTTGCATACAAAAAATGAGACAATATTCCATTCATTGACACATTCGAGTTCATTGAATCTGGCCCACAAGGCACACATGAGCAAAATAGGAGTGGGAGGAGAAACATGTGACTGATTACTTTAGTTTGGAAGTTTACTTGGTTCTTTCTCATTTTGGTAGATCTTATCTTCCCCATCTCAAACTGTTTGAAGTATGGCAGCATCACAAAAACTCAGGAACACCAGGTATTTTGTCTTGAATGAAAAAGATAAGGGCATTGCTCAAACTAACTAACTCTCTAGCCTTCTTAAACCCGAAGGTTCATGGCTGCAGCAACACAGGCATTCCATCTGTCTTTATCTTAAGCAAGTTCTATATACTCTATTCCATCCCTACCGATTTCCTTTAGGTCCATCTCAACGTTGTCCCTCCATCTTCGTCTTGGCCTTCCTACAGGTCTCTTACCATCAGGTTTCCCAACAAGAATCCTGTAAACTTCTCTTTCCTCTCCCATTCGTGCCACATGGCCTGCCCACCTAAGTCTTCTTGATTTAATTATTCTAATAATATCTGGACATGAATACAAATTATGTAGTTCTAAATTATGTAACCTTCTCCACTCACCTGTCTCCTCATCCCTTTTTTTGGTCCAAATATTTTCCTAAGGATCTTATTTTCAAATACTCTCAATTTATGTTCTTCTTTCAATGTAAGGGACCAAGTTTCACACCCACATAATACTACAGGCAAAATTACTGTTTTGTATATTTTAACTTTTAGTTTCTTAGATATTAAACGAGAAGACAAAAGTTTATGAAGAGAGAAGAAACATGCATTTCCTGAATTAAGCCTACTTTTTATTTGCTCTTTAATATAATTTTCATTTGTTAATATTACTCCTAAATATTTGAATTTGGAAACTGGTTCAAACGAGTTGTTATCAATAATTAGATTTTGATTATTACCTAACACTTGGTTTCGGCCTGTAAGCATATATTTAGTTTTCTCTTTGTTAACTTCCAAACCTATCTCTTTAGCAGTTTTGAAAAATATTTTAGCATTATTCTTAATTGTATTCACATCATTCCCCAGTAAGTCTACATCATCTGCATATGCTAACAACTGAGTCAAACCATTTAATTTTAGTCCTTCATTAGTTTCTTTTACCTTCCTAACAGCATATTCTAAGGCAAAATTAAAGAGCATTGGAGATAATGTATCTCCTTGTTTTAACCCATCATGAATTGTAAATTTGTCAGACATATTAATACCCACACGAATTTTACTTTCTTTTTCACTGAGGCATATTTTTATCATACTAACAAGCTTCTTAGGTATTCCAAACTCTACTAATATATTATATAATTTATCTCTTTTGACTGAATCATATGCTTTCTTGAAATCAATGAATAGCTGATGGACATTTTGATGTATTCCCACTATTTTTCAAGTGTCTGTTTGATGTGAAAAATTTGATCTGTAGTTGATCTGTTACATTTAAATCCACATTGATAATCACCTATGTATAACTTCATTAGCATATGGGGTTAGTCTTGTTAAAAGAATGTTAGATAATATTTTATATGTTGTTGAGAGTAGAGAAATTCCACAGTAATTATTGCAGTTCATTTTATCACCTTTTTTAAACACAGGAACAATTATGGATTCTTTCCACTGTTGAGGGATTTCTTTTTATTCCATATTAAACAAATTAATTTATGGATTTGACATAAAAAATTGTAAGGTAAAGTGCTCCCCTGTGCATAGCACCACGCCATGGAGGCGTATAGGGGGTGTGGGAGTAACGCCCCACACTTTCTTGATCCGGTCGTGAGTGGGGGTGATGTGATCAGCATCACGCCCCTGACCGCCTTTAACCCCCAGGGTTTCTCCCAGGTACCCATGTTATTCGACGCTAGGTGGGCGCCGGGGCCGCTTCCATCGTTAGAAAAGTTGACATATTAATTTGACATATTAATTTGACATATTAATGAATTTCCACCATATTTAATTCACTCAGATGGTATTAAATAAATGTCAGGTGCTTTGTTATTTTTTAGCCTTTTAATAGCATCTTTAACTTCAGTCAAGTTAGGTTCTGGAACTAAAGATTCTGCTGTGTGGACTTCATTTACTTCTGATTTATCTCCTACATGGACATTTAAAAGGTCATTAAAGTAGTTCTTCCATCTATTTAAAATACCGCTTGGGTCAGCTAGAAAATCACCGTCTTTATCTTTTATCAAGTTTACTTTAGGTTGCCACTCCTTTCTAAATTCATTTACACCTTTATATAGATCTCTATTTTTATTTTTGCTGTTTCTTTCAATTTCGTTAATTTTGCTTTTCAAGTAATCTCTTTTTTTACTTCTAAATGTGCGGTTAACTTCTTGCTTATTCTATTATAATTGTTTAGATTTGTATCATCAGAGTTATTTAACCACCTAAGTCTAGCCTGATTTCTTATTTCTATTAGATTATGACATTCATTATCAAACCATGGCTTACTTTTTCTCAGTTTATGGTATCCTATACTTTCTTTAGCTGCTGATTCTATTGCATTACGTATGTGATCCCAATTCTTATTTACGTCTGTTTCATTTATATTTTCATCATCATTTAAATCCTGCAAAACATCAAATCTATTTGACAGTTTAATTTGGTAATCTTTCTGAATTCTTTCATCAGTAAACTTTCCTGTATCAAATTTTAGAACTTTTAGATTCTGTTGCTTATGATTTATCACTGCGAGTCTTTCTCTTAATTTAGCAATTACTAAATAATGGTCACTGGCACAGAGGAATTAAAAGGAGGGGAGAACAACTGACAGTGAGACTGGCGTTGAAAATTTACAACATGCCTTGATAAAAGTTAAAAGAGGGAAGAAACCATCTTTACATGATGAAAGTTTTCTAAAATTTGAAATATGATCGTAATTGTGAAAGCCTTATGTTCTTATGTGTGATGTCAAACTCTGGCATGATTTTACAGATCTGAATGAACAAAGGGAGATTTCCATTTTAATATTTGAGACAGTGTAAAGTTCTGTAAGTTATGATGATCATGGGATGTAATGTTTTAGGAAGGTATTAATTTGTTTTGTACTGAGATTTATTGTTCAAAAATTAACTTGTATTGTGAGCTTACAATATTTAATATCTTGTGAGTAATCACAAGAAGTTTAAAACTCAATTTTAATATTAAACAATGTTTATAGATTAGATCTTATGTAATATGTATATATTTCCTTACATATAGAAGAAAATGTTATTTAAATGAATTTCATTATTTTGAAAAAAAAAGAACTAAGTAAAATTTCTTGGAGGCTGTCCCTTCTACAGTACTCCTTTATCTGCTTGTTACCAAAACTTAATTTTTGAAGGTGATTGAAAATGATGTATTCTATTGTGTCATTCTAGTACATAAAATAAAGATACAAAGTTTCCTGTCAATACACTTAGTGAACACCAAACATAACTTCCACCACACTCAAAAATCAAAATGTTCTTGTTAAGCCTGGAACAATTGAATTGTTGATACAATTATCAACATGGGTATTCAGAACTAGCTGTTAGTAATTGAGTGGGGTGAGAGCCTTTTTAATGGATTTGAGGCTGTGATAAACAGTTGCAGACTCAGACCACTATTCGCCACTGATTTACACAGTCTCAAAAGTAAAAGAGCAATTTGCAAAACCTGTGTGTACATGAGTTGATGATTCTGAATTAGTTTTATACTTATAACTCACTTCTACTTCTGTGGATTAATTGTTATGATATGGATGAAAGATGTGTAAATGAAATTGGTGAAGTGATAATGACAAGGAAGCTGACATTTGTGTTGAAGTGCTTTTGTGTAATGCACTTAGAAACCAAAAGGTCTTAGGTTTGAATCTTGTGTAAGGCATGGATCTATCATTATACAGGGTGACTGGTAATTAGATGTATTCCCTGAAAGAGCTTAAAGTAGAGACAATTTGCAATAAATTTGACCATATGATACCCCGTAAGAAAATTAGTAGTTTTCGAGATATTCGAATTTCTATTGGTTTTTTTTAAAAAATGACAATTTTCCACATAAAAAGATGAATTGAGGAAAAAACTGCTTATTGTGTGGAACTTATTTCAGCATTTTCTGATAGCTAATAAATAAGTGGTTTGTTGAAGAAAAAGGTTTTCCCAAATAACAATCACATGTAAGTAACGGGTGGGTCTAAACTTACAAGTGATGATAAAAAAAATGCACTCTTAGTTTACTTGGCAACGTATTAATAACAAAAATGGTATGACACAAAGCGTACAAATTACTTAAATTACATCCTTGTGTCATCTGCTATCTAACAAGGTACAAATGTTGCTAACATTCAGATTTGGGTACAAGAAATAATACTTCATTCATCTTCATGTGAATGGAATCAATGAACAATACAATAAAAGAACATTACACATCTTTCTCAAAGTGGGCACCTCCGTTATGAATGCAGGCACGCAGGTTTTTACGGACATTTGGTGTTGTGATGGTGTCCTTGATGTGTTGACCAGCTGTTAAGATCCTCTCCCTGAGCTCTTCTTGCAAGTTTACCAGTGCCTTGTCATGTGGCTTCAAATGTAAAAGTTGCAAGGCGTCAAATCGGGGGATCGAGCCGGCCAGCGAATCGGGCTGCCTCGGCCAATCCAATTCTTTGGGTAATTTTCATCCAGCCACTGTCGCACGCTCAGGCAGAAGTATGAATGGGCATCATCAACAATCATTTGATTGAGCCATTTTTCCTACCCCAAATCTTAAATGGCATCACTTATGAACATTTTTGAGGAACGGGATGGCAATGTTGTTGGAGGATGTGCCTCTAGCTACAAGACGTGACATGATTTATCAGCATGATGACTGTCCAGCTGGATCCCCCGATCGATTTGACACCTTGCAACTTTTACATTTGGAGCCACATGACAAGACACCGGTAAACTCTCAAGAAGAGCTCAGGGAGAGGATCTTAACAGCTGGTCAAAATATCAAGGACACCATCACAACACCAAATGTCCGTAAAAACCTGCGTCCCTGCATTTGTAACGAAGGTGCCCACTTTGAGAAAGATGTGTAATGTTCTTTTATTGTATTGTTCATTGATTCCATTCACATGAAGATGAATGAAGTATTATTTCTTGTACCCAAATCTGAATGTTAGCAACATTTGTACCTTGTTAGATAGCAGATGACACAAGGAAGTAATTTAAGTAATTTGTACGCTTTGTGTCATAACCATTTTTGTTATTAATACGTTGCCAAATAAACTAAAAGTGCATCTTTTTTATCATCACTTGTAAGTTTAGACCCACCCGTTACTTACATGTGATTGTTATATGGGAAAAACTTTTTCTTCAACGAACCACTTATTTATTAGCTATCAGAAAATGCTGAAATAAGTTCCATACAATGAGCAGTTTTTTCCTCAATTCATCTTTTTATATGGAAAATTGTCATTTTTAAAAAAAAAACAATAGAAATTTGATTATCTCGAAAAGTACTAATTTTCGGACAGGGTATCATATGGTCAAATTTATTGCAAATTGTCTCTACTTTAACCCCTTTCAGGGAATACATCAAATTACCAGTCAGCCTGTATATTGTATATTTCATCGTCATCATCACAATTATCCCAGACATGCAGAAAAGTAATGTAAAATAAACCAAATAGAAAATGAGAAACAACTAGATATACCAGAATGAGTTATAAATTGGTATCATTTTACAGAACAGAGGCCAATGGTCCTCTAAACAGGTGTTAAATATGAAGTAGGGTGGAGTGGATATGATACTGGTCACACCCATAGGCTTAGCAAATGTGATTAGGATGTTTGACCTCAAATGGATTGCCAGGATCTCAGATCAACCTCAGCAAGTTGCCACCCTTCTCTTAGAAATTGCTGCTTATGTCACACTGTGTGGACTTATGAGAGGGATATGTTTTTGGTTTGTGTTTGAGTATATAAAATATATCAAAAACAAGAGAGAGACACGCTTTATTTGGCCACACACAGACCCTATTCCACGTGTGGTGTTCTGTATAATAACAGGTATCCCTTGACATACCTGTTAAGCAACAGACAACTTTAGCCTAAATTTAAGAATCAGTAACTAGAGGAGGCTTTGTTAGGCTTGTGATTCATTTCAATGATAAAAGGTCAGACACATTTGAATGACACATTTATTCATAAAATCCACCACTTGCGGCATAGCCACCACCAAACATGAACATTTCACTGTTCATAACACACAAAAAGGTAAAAAAAGGTAAAGTGTTCCCCTGTGCTTAGCACCACGCCATGAAGGCGTATGGGGGTGTGGGGGTAACGCCTCACACTTTCTTGATCCGGTCGTGAGTGGGGGTGATGTGATCAGCATCACGCCCCTGACCGCCTTTACCCCCCAGGGTTTCCCCCAGGTACCCATGTTATTCGACGCTGGGTGGGCGCCTGGGCCGCTTCCACCGTTAGAAAAGTTCCCAGATTTGAACCAGCCGGGGATCGAACCCGGAACCTTTAGCATGGTAGTCAGACGGGTTACCGACTGAGCCACCGCGGCCACCACATAACACACAAAAAAGATATACAAAAGATTCTGTACTTACATACCAGCTGTTTTCACATTATACCTTTCATACCTGGGGGCCACACACACTATTTCACCCTTCATAGCCACATTCCGACACATGGGCAATTATGGGGTACGCAACACTAAAAAGTAGGAATTCAATACTTCCTTGGTGTAACAAAGGATTTGGGGGAGTGATGGATGTGTTTTCCTGGCTCTTCTTGCATGGATGGCTGAGAACAACTTGGATATTAGCTGATATCCTATGGATGATGCTATGGTGTCAGTTCTGCTGACCATGTGGTCTGGATTTCCACTTTGGATGAGGGACACAAAAACTCGCTATATTGCCGAAATTTTCACTGGGATCATTAAATGCTGTTTTGGACACAATATCCAACTTGGTCACACACACTTATGTCCATATTTACTATAACTGGACCTTAGATCCCTGTTTCCCTTATGCATCCTTTGTTGCTGGCACAGGTGGCCATTAACACACTGGATTTTGCCAGCAACTTCACAGGTGACCTGCTCTCAGGTGGATCTGGAATACAAGTGAGCTGATGCACCCAGCTCAACACACAATAGGCCATCTGAAACTCTCCTCTGTGACGTCACAGCCTTGGAGGCTTCTCATTGGCCAGCTGGAGTCCTCTGAGACGTTTCCTTGTCTGTGGGAGAAGTACTACTTTCTCCCACCAGATGGCAGAGTTATCAATTGCTTGAAAAGTGTAAATAAAAGTGTTTTTTCACCTTTCTGGCTTATTTATGCCAGATAATTGCAAATGAATTTACTTTTAGTAAATTAGGCATTATTTTACCTACGGGTAAGGGTTATCTTTGATTTTCAATAAAGGATAAAAGATTTAATAAATATGTGATTTGGAACACATGGTTTTTGGTAATCAAGATAGCTACTGTCAGCCTAAAAATTGTTGTTTCTTTATAAATAAATAAGGCACTACTACCCTCCCATGAGTGTAACAAATGGTCGGTAAACATTGCCCATGATTCTAATTGGGAGGGGGGGTTTATAAGTCTCTGGGGAAATAGTTCTCACAAGCTTTCTCTGATGCTACCCTGATGGCCCTTGTACTTAGGTTATGATCTGTGGTTATTTGTGTGTGGGCATGTATGCCCAATGTTGATTGGTCAGAGACTTGTACCAAATGATGAGAATCATGTCTTTCTTTGTTATCACAAGACTGGAAACCAAGGCTTCTGTATACAATACTCAAGTGGTGCTTCAAAGAGGGCATTTCAAAAGAATGCGACCAAGCCAGATCATAAACAACAACCTATTTTTGACCCAATGTGTGTGCACATTGCAATTCAACCTAAGCTGATACACTGGAAACAAAAAAAATGTCTGCATATGCATTTAAAACATACCTACATACTGGAAATATATTCAACTATCAAAGTTTCTCACTAATGCACTGATGACTCAGGATTTTCTTGGTTGGTTGAAAGAATTTTAAGGCAGGAATTTTTTTCTTTCTTTTATAATATCTAATGATATTATAACGACTTTGTCAGTATAATTCAAACTCAGTATCAGCACAATAGGTAGCTATGGTGCTATATTGAAAAGGAAATTTAAATTTACATATACTGATAACTTTATAATTATTATATTGATAAAAATAAAAAAAAACTACAAACAACAAAAATTACAATAGCATCAAATTATGCATATGTTTACAAGAACATTTATAAGATATCAATGCTATACATAAAAAAAATTATATCTTTGTTATTTACTTCCAGGATTAAGCAAGTCTTTGTATGTACAATTCTGAGCTTCAGTTTCCGAAATTCATCATCTGATCAAATCACCTTCAAACGTAGAACATATAAGTGTCACTCTATGCGACCTTCCTCAAGGCACTCATTTGAAGAACTGTAACATTTACAAGCCTGCCCGTTAAGGAAGATGAAAACAGATACCTATTCACTGCTTCCAATTCAACATGGCATCTATTATACATATCAGTGTCATTCCACAACTTTCGAATCTTTATAAGATTATATCATATTCAAAGTTCATTCGAGTCATAAAAGGCTTCTATATAACTTAAACATCCAAGTTGTTATAACATTGCCCAGTTTAATGCTTTAAAAGCAACAATTATTGTACAAATATATCACCATTCCATATTGCTAAATCTGTACTTATCTTTTTTCCATCCTGAGATTCTTTTTTTAGTCCCAGACAACTAGTATTAGAGCAATTAGTTCAAGCCAGATTTTTTAGTATGAGTTATCTTCAATTGTTTTTGTTTTATATTTTTGTCCATAAGTGCTTAACAGCTTGAATGTTTGTGTAGTAAATGTACATATTTGCTCTGTTACAGCTACTTTACTCTGTATATCACAATATACTTATCTAATGATTACAATTACCATTTTTTGAATGTTGATACAAAATACCAAGTATGACATCATATTATACATTGAACAATTTTAAAGAGTTGACCTTTGTATATAAACCTTGATGCCAATGCAAATGTACATAATTTCAATAAATTTAATTATAAATTTGAAAGTATCATATCTTTCTTGTCAGAAAGAACACATATGATTTAAAATATTTGTTTTTCATTTTGTCAGTCAAAAATAACTTTTATGAATATGAATTCCGAATATTTCACAATTTGATAATTTTGTCATGATATACAAATTGGCTTTTTTAAACATCATATTTAATGGAATAGGTTTAAGTAGTAATTTCAGACATTTAATTGAATTATTTGAATAAAATTTTGAGCAATCATATGACTAAATTATTATAAATATTGCACAAATGTGGAACTTTAACTTAGCCTAACCATTTTCAAATGTTGTTATGACAATGTACTATTTTTATTGTCATAATATTCTTAACTTTATCACATTTTTATATACTCAAAATTATTTCTTAGCAAGAATGCAATTTTCTGAAGGGTTTTGCCAAGAATTCATCTTATCAACAAGATGCAGTAGTGTTACTAGAGGAAGATACATTCTCATATCTAGATTCATTCATTCATACTTTATTGGTTTTAGCTGTTATACCAGCTCTACACCAAGTGTCCTAAAAATATGTCATGCATGACACTGTTACACAAATTACAAATTTTGAATATATACAGTTTTCTTATACATAATTTATCTACATCATTATCATACAAATTTAAAATTGATAATAAATACAATTGTTATATCTGGTGACTATATCATATTACACATTTTGAATATTTACAATTTTCATATGTCTATATTAATATCATGAAAAAATCTACAAATGATAAATACAATTGTTACATCTGGTGACGATATTAAACAGGATAAAGAAGTTGGAAGAGGTATTCCTTTCTTTATTAGATTCTTGAATAACATCTCCCTTTGAGTGGTATAAAGTAGACATTGAAATATAACATGATGAGCATCTTCCTGATCTAGATTGCACTTGCACATAGGTGAATTTACTAAATTAATTTTATATAAATGGTGATTTAAACGTATGTGACCTGATCTCAATCTTAGTATTAAAACTAAAAACTTTCTGGGTATATTAAATGTATAAAACCACGGAGTCTTATTGTTTAAATTTAGTACATTTTTATATGAATGACCCATATATGTAAATTTTTGTTTGACCCATATCTCCCAATCTTGTTGAATTTTGTTTTTAACTCTTGGCAACATATCTGTATATGATAATAATATATTCGTTCTGTGATCCATAAGTCTTGCTTCTTTAGCATTTTTATCTGCCAGTTCATTATAATGAAACCCTGAATGTGCTGGTATATATGCAAAATGAATTGTCCTTCCCTCTGTAGTTAACTTAACATACAATCTTATTATGTAAAGTACCAATGCTGATGCCCTATATAACTTTTTATATGAAGATTGCACACTGTACAAAACACTTTTAGCATCTGTTAATATTAATATCCTTTTATCTGGAATATTATTAATGTACATCAATGCACGATATATTCCATATGCTTCTGCCGAGAAAATAGAACACTCTCCAGGTAGTCTAAACTTTTTAATATTTCCATTTGAAGAGTCAATAAAAGCACATCCTACTTCTTCTTTATTTTTTGATGCATCTGTGTATATGAATCTATAATTCTCCCAATTTTGTAAATATAATTGAATATTTTCATAACTTGTTAATGAAATATTCCTTACCGGTATTTGATCATATGAAATTTCATAAATTGGATGTTTGCTATGCATTATTATTGTAGAAAATAAATCTTGAAATTCTATTTTACATTGTAGGAAAGTTGAATATTGTCCCTTTATTTTGTTCTCTTGATATAAAATCCATTGGTCTTGCATAAGTTTATTTACTGGATGTTCTTGTGTTTCCCAGCACTTGAAAACGAATTTATTTGTAATCCATTTGCATCTATACTTAAAAGGTTTTTCTATGGATTCTAAATAAACTCCTACATTGGGAGCTGAATTCATGAGACCCAATGATCTCCTCAAGACTTTTCTTTCTAAACTATCTATCTTAGATAGAATTCTTTCTGTAGCATTTCCATATATACTGCATCCGTATTCGAGCTTAGGCCTAAAAAAGTTTTTGTAAAATAAAAGCATTATTCTTGGGTGAGCACCCCAATTAGTGTTTCCTAAAATTTTAAGCATGTTGAAAATTTTTTCACCTTTAGCTTGTAAATACCTTATATGATCCATCCACATTAATTTTCTATCAAAATTAATTCCTAAATATTTTATTTTATTTTGAAATGGAATACCAGCAATTTGTGTCAACGTATTTGGATATTTATGTTCACTTTTGTTATTAAAACATACAGCTGCTGACTTGTTCTGTGATATGATAAAGTTCATTCTCTCCAGCTAACATTTCACTTTATAAAAATTATTTTCTATTTTCTGAATACCTTCATATGGATTACAAAATGATCCTAATATACACAAGTCGTCTGCATACTGAATTATTTTTATTGTAGAATTATGAAATTGAAATATTCCTCTCATATATATATTAAATAATAATGGACTCAGTGGACTTCCCTGAGGTAATCCTTGTGAAGTGGTACGGGGCCCACTAAGTGTGTCCTGAAACCAAAATAATATTTTCCTATTTATCATCAAGTTCCATATTATCTTCATAATTATTTTCGGAGTATTTGTCTGATTTAACATATCAATTAATATATGAGGATCAACGCTATCATATGCACCTTGTATATCTAAAAAGTGAGCAAATGTATATTGATTCTTATACATTGCATTTTGAACATGCAATGTTAATGTTGATAATGCATCAATACAACCCTTGTTTAGCCTAAAACCGAACTGATAGGGATAAAAATATTGTTCTTTCTCAAAATACCACTCTAATCTTTTTAATAATAATCTTTCAAATATCTTCTCAATTGTAGGAGCCAACGTAATAGGTCGATATGATTCAGCTTCTTTCGGATCTTTAGTTGATTTAAGTATAGGTAGTATCAGATGTGTTTTCCAGTTTTGTGGCACATTTCCACTTCTCAGAATATTATTATAAATATTTACAAGTACTTTTAATGCATTGGGAGAGGAAAGAGGAGTTTACAGGATTCTTGTTGGGAAACCAGATGGTAAGAGACCTGTAGGAAGGCCAAGACGAAGATGGAGGGATAACGTTGAGATGGACCTAAAGGAAATCGGTAGGGATGGAAAAGAGTATATAGAACTTGCTCAAGATAGGAACAGATGGAAGGCCTGTGTTGCTGCAGCCATGAACCTTCGGGTTTAAGAAGGCTAGAGAGTTAGTTAGTTAGTTAGTTACTTTTAATGCATTGTCCGATTGATGTCCTATCATTTCATAAGTTATTCCGTCGTATCCTGGAGCAGTTGATTTTATATTACTTAGAGTTTCTCTTAATTCTTGCAATGTTATTTTTGAATAAATTTCATCACTGGAACTTATATTATTTATAATCTCGGGTATTTTATTTCTTACATAACTAGGTGTAAACTTTTTTTCAAAATGTTCTTGCTAAATTGTTGTTATAGGTGAAACTAATTTTATGTCCTTTTTTAAGAAAATTTATTTTTTTCCAAATTGTGTTTGTTTTAACAGATGGTGATAATGATTCACAGAATTCTTCCCATGCTTGCCTTTTTGCTTTATTAAAGATACGTTTTGCTTTAGCAATTACTTGTTTTAAATTTATCCAATTATTTGGCAAAGGTTGTTCAGCAAATATTTCAGACAATCTTATTCTTTCTTCTTTTGCATCTTGACACTCATCATTCCACCAACTTATAGTAGGAAAGTTGTTTTTATTATTAATTTTCTTCCGTTTAGCTACAATATCCATTGCATATGTTATTAATTGTAAATAACGTTGACACGTTATGTTTTGTTCCTGTTTAATATCTTCCATTGAGATATAAGAGTCCAAAATTATAGAATATAATTCCCAATCGATGTTTTTAACCTGCCACCTTCTAATTGGTAATGAATATATTTTAGGTACTGAGTGTGCATCATTTAACAGTGTAATGAAAATTGGCAAATGATCACTACCCCTATTCACAAAATCTACTTCCCAAAACAATTTATTTATTATACTATTTGACACAATAGTTAAATCTATGGCTGTTGGTGATTTACCATTCCATGGATAATGAGTAGCTGACCCATCGTTCATGAAATGTAATGATCGATCACTAATCCAGTCCAAAATACTACATCCTAATGCATCTCTATAATTACAACCCCATGCTTCATGATGAGCATTCATATCACCTGTGATAATGATATTGTCATGGACATAATATAATAATTCATTAAAGTGTGTGACTTTAATATGTTGAGATTTATAACTCGATGGAATATAAATTGAAACTATTGTACACTCTAATGTGTTCATCTTAATTTTAACTGCTATTAATTCTACATTAAATAATTTTATCAACCCTAATGATTCTGGTAATGTTACTCTTTTAAATTTTATACTTTCATGTATATATAAACCTACACCTCTTGTATCTTTAGTATGTAAATTAGATATTAACTCGTAATGAGGTATTTGATAATATTGATGCTGTCTACCACGAAATTCGGACAAACTCAATATACCTGGATGATGCTCATCTATAATTTGTAATACTTCTAATCTTCTAGCTGTAAATGAATTTATATTCCATTGCACTATAAAAGACATACCTATTGATCCTCTTCTACAAGTTTAACTTTCTGATAATATTGCAATTATCTTTCCTATAATTTGTTGCATTGAAATTAAAATCTTCTGTTTCTTCCTGGAATCATTTAAATCACGAACTGATTCAATCATGTCTGGTAAAAGGTCCAACAATGACTGATATATTTCCTTTTGTCTACTAACTAACTAACTAACTCTCTAGCCTTCTTAAACCCGAAGGTTCATGGCTGCAGCAACACAGGCCTTCCATCTGTCCCTATCTTGTGCAAGATCTATATACTCTTTTCCATCCCTACCGATTTCCCTTAGGTCCATCTCGACGTTGTCCCTCCATCTTCGTCTTGGCCTTCCTACTGGTCTCTTACCATCAGGTTTCCCAACAAGAATCCTGTAAACTCCTCTTTCCTCTCCCATTCGTGCCACATGGCCTGCCCACCTAAGTCTTCTTGATTTAATTATTCTAATAATGTCTGGACATGAATATAAATTATGTAGTTCTAAATTATGTAACCTTCTCCACTCACCTGTCTCCTCATCCCTTTTAGGTCCAAATATTTTCCTAAGGATCCTATTTTCAAATACTCTCAATTTATGTTCCTCTTTCAATGTAAGGGACCAAGTTTCACACCCATATAATACTACAGGCAAAATTACTGTTTTGTATATTTTAACTTTTAGTTTCTTAGATATTAAACGAGAAGACAAAAGTTTATGAAGAGAGAAGTAACATGCATTTCCTGAATTAAGCCTACTTTTTATTTCCTCTTTAATATAATTTTCATTTGTTAATATTACTCCTAAGTATTTGAATTTGGAAACTGGTTCAAACGAGTTGTTATCAATAATTAGATTTTGATTATTACCTAACATTTGGTTTCGGCCTGTAAGCATATATTTAGTTTTCTCTTTGTTAACTTCCAAACCTATCTCTTTAGCAGTTTTGAAAAATATTTTAAAATTATTCTTAATTGTATTCACATCATCCCCCAGTAAGTCTACATCATCTGCATATGCTAACAACTGAGTCACACCATTTAATTTTAGTCCTTCTTTAGTTTCGTTTACCTTCCTAACAGCATATTGTAAGGCAAAATTAAAGAGCAATGGAGATAATGCATCTCCTTGTTTTAACCCATCATGAATTGTAAATTTGTCAGACATATTAATACCCACACGAATTTTACTTTCTGTTTCACTGGTGCATATTTTTATCATACTAACAAGCTTCTTAGGTATTCCAAACTCTACTAATATATTATATAATTTATCTCTTTTGACCGAATCATATGCTTTTTTGAAATCAATGAATAGCTGATGGACATTTTGATTATATTCCCACTTTTTTTCAAGTGTCTGTCTGATGTAAAAAATTTGATCTGTAGTTGATCTGTTGCGTTTAAATCCACATTGATAATCACCTATAATTTCATTAGCATATGGGGTTAGTCTTGTTAAAAGAATGTTAGATAATATTTTATATGTTGTTGAGAGTAGAGAAATTCCACGGTAATTATTGCAGTTCATTTTATCACCTTTTTTAAACACAGGAACAATTATGGATTCTTTCCACTGTTGAGGGATTTCTTCTTTATTCCATATTAAACAAATTAATTTATGAATTTGACATATTAATGAATTTCCACCATATTTAATTAACTCAGCTGGTATTAAATCAATGCCAGGTGCTTTGTTATTCTTTAGCCTTTTAATAGCATCTTTAACTTCAGTCAAGTTAGGTTCTGGAACTAAAGGTTCTGCTGTGTGGACTTCATTTACTTCTGATTTATCTCCTACATGGACATTTAAAAGGTCATTAAAGTAGTTCTTCCATCTATTTAGAATATCGCTTGGGTCAGCTAGAAAATCACCGTCTTTATCTTTTATCAAGTTTACTTTAGGTTGCCACTCCTTTCTAAACTCATTTACACCTTTATATAAATCCCTGATATTTTTATTTTTGCTGTTTGTTTCAATTTCGTTAATTTTGCTTTTCAAGTAATCTCTTTTTTTACTTCTAAATGTGCGGTTAACTTCTCGCTTTATTCTATTATAATTGTTTAGATTTGTATCATCAGAGTTATTTAACCACCTAAGTCTAGCCTGATTTCTTATTTCTATTAGATTATGACATTCATTATCAAACCATGGCTTACTTTTTCTCGGTTTATGGTATCCTATACTTTCTATAGCAGCTAATTCTATTGCATTACGTATGTGCTCCCAATTCTTATTTACGTCTGTTTCATTTATATTTTCATCATCATTTAAATCCTGCAAAACATCAAATCTATTTGACAGTTTAATTTGGTAATCTTTCTTAATTCTTTCATCAGTAAACTTTCCTGTATCAAATTTTAGAACTTTTAGATTTTGTTGCTTATGATTTATCACTGAGAGTCTTTCTCTTAATTTAGCAATTACTAAATTATGGTCACTGGCACAGTCAGCACCTCTATGTGTACGAACGTCAATTATACTAGTATGCCTTCTCCTATCAATGAGAATATGATCTATCTGATTATGAGTTTTACCATCTGGAGAAGACCAGGTATATTTATGGATATCTTTTTGTCTACAAGAAACTGATTTACGATCCGAATATCTTCTGCAATTTATATTGTCCATATCTTGTTCTTGCTTACTATAAGGGGATTCTCTCAAATATACTGAATATTTGTATTTTATTTGTTCTTTTTCTGTGTCTGATGAGGATGAAGAATCCACATTCACATCCTTTTTGTTTTCCCGTGGGAGTTGTACAATACGTCTTGTAGCCGTTTTCATAATCTTCTTTGGAGGTGATGTAACAACTTTGCTGTATTGTACTCTCATTTTTTGACCACTATTCTCTTTTGCTATTTTCTTTTGTTCCGCCATTTGAGTTACAAAACTCGCACAATAACTCTCTCTGCCCTCCTTGCAACTATCACTTGTTGGTGCATTCTTCTCATTCACATAACTCTTTTTGATGGGAGGGAATTCCAATCCGCTTCTTCGAACAGTTTCATGTTGAAATTGGTCCCTAAATAATTTAATTTTTTGTTCACATGATATATTTTTTGAATTATTTCCCGTCACAATACCTTTTGCTTCATAGTATGAGATGTTTTTCTCGGCCATAATAATTTGAATTTGCTTTTCATCCTGATATTTTGAGCACATTTTGTTGCAAGCATTATGATCTCCTTTGCAATTTATACATGTTTCACTCATTTCGCAGTTTCCTTCGTGATAATCTTGGCCACATTTATAACACAATTTTTTACCCTTGCACTGTTGACCTGTGTGAACAAATCTGAAACATCTATTACATTGCAACACTGGTTTCACACGTGGCACTACCTCAACTATTTGTTTTCCAACTGCTATGTATTGTGGTAAAACTGTCCCCTTAAAAGTTACACATAAGACTTGAGTAGGTTCAAGCTTAAATGACCCATCATTCCGCCATATTTTCTTCTTCATTCTTTCCATCTTAGTCACTAGCACTGGGCTTTCTATACTGCTTTCCAAATACTGCATTTCAAATTCTGTGGGTATTCCAAACACAAGGCCTTCCTTCTCCACTAAAGATTTAGGAATTCTGGCATTTACTCCTAACTTGTCTAATAACACTTTATTTTTCACAAAGTTATTAGCTTCTTGTGACGTGTTGAATAATGCTCGAACTCTATTTCGTCCACTTTGATCTACATACTTTACTTTCACATTATTATCCATCAACATATATCCAACTTTAACTGGATGCAAATTTCCTAACTGTTGGTTTCTACTTTCTATTATCACTAAATAGGGTTCGTTGGCACCTATGTCATACTGGTATATATTTTCTTCATGATTGGTAGTGTGTTCCATCCTAGAACTTTTGTTACCCATTTCATTTTGTATTGTATTGTTCTTTCTTTTATTCGGCCCATTTACTTTGTGTGAAATGTCCATGACATCATTTACATCATTTTCTTCATGTTTTGAATCAGATGATATTATATCAATATTATCACTGGTTATAGTATTATTGCATATAGCACTATGTCCGTCCTCAACAATATTGCTTCCCTTTTGATCCATTATGATAAATAAACGAGACAGTTAAAGCACATCTCTAATACAATCCAAAGGGATATTGAACGTCTTAAATTGTAATAGATTTGATTATTATCAATCAACTTTTGTCCTTTTCTATCACAATAGATAATAATCTAAACACTACTTAATCTTACTACACAAGTCCTTCAATTAAATCCACATAACATTCGATTCAATCTAGCGAATAATCTTGCTTATTGAACCAATACGCCATTTTTTCACTCAATCCTCATATCTAGAAAAAAAAATGAACATCCAAGGACATTATATGGAAAATTCTGTTCATCCATTCATTAAATATATATATACGTTCAAAAATATATGAGATAGGTTATTATATTTAACCAGGTGGCACCACTTGTAATTTTAACTTAGTTATATTGTGTGAGATTCTACACTTTTCTTTGAGTTCTGTTTCACTTTTCTTTATGTTTAGTCAGTTTATCATTATCGTTGATTTTCTGAATTACTGTTATTTAAATAATGAGATTGATTGTTGCAGATGGTGAGGGTACTATGGAGATGGACAGAAACACAAATATCTGTCCTTGATTATGAAATATGAGTTCAACAAAATCATCAGATTCCTCAATTTATGCTGTACTGTTGGGATATAAGGGATGCAGACAACTTGAACCAATTGAAGAGAACCCAGAATGCCATGGGAAGAATCATGTGACTTGTTGAAGGTTAGTTTTGCATGTGTGGAGCATTCTGTACCCACATTTGAGAAAGAAAAATATTTTGTCTTTGTGAAAGCTCAGAGACTTTGCCTGTAATTTAACCACATTTGCTACTAATAGCACTTTTCCTACTTTCAGGAGAATTCACGTTATAACAGAAAAAGTAAAGACAAAAGAAAATAAAGAGACTGTAGATAATGACTGAGTATGTTGTGTGGCTAATCTGTGATCTTCTCTATCAGTAACAAGAAACATGGCAGGTTTCAGGTCTGCATCTCAGTCTGGGCATGCATGTGATTTATCTAATCATCATTCTTTCTCATAAACGTGATTAGATTAAAAAGTCACAAATCGAAGTACGAAACTCACAAAAAATGCAATAATAGAAATATGCACTCACAATCACACACACTAACACAAACATAAACCTTTCTAAAATGTTCAGATATAAGTCTATAATGTGGAATATTACTTTACATTTCAGTGTACTTCTCAATGGTTATATATAGTGCATTTAGTAAGTGTCCAGAGGCAGCCTGGATCATGGCTTGAGCTTTTTTGTACATTGCAATATATTTCATTTCTGTCTTAAATCTAGATACTAAACACGTCTTTCAAAATAGAGGAAGATTAGGGAATAATGTATCCCACAGACATGTATAGACAACAGTGAAAGGTTTGGAATGTATATTTGGGTACTTAATAAAATATCTCTTCTAGATCTGGTATGATGATGTGTGAGTTTGAAAAAGGGAAAATTGGGCAAATTGTTTAAATACTACTACTACTACTAATAATAATAATAATAATACTAATAATAGGGCAGACTTGATGATAGAAACAAAGATACTGGATAGGACATGTGTAGAGGGAGATATACATAGAATACTGGGAATGATGTAATTACATATGGAAGGAAAAGGAAACAGAAGAAGGAAGAGAAATGTCTTTTGAATGATATGACCAGAAAAATATGATTCAGTAAACTGAACGTGTAGACTGAGGACTGCAGAAATCTGCTTATGAGTAGAATAGAAGAAGATGACTTTAAATTGTAATCACTATGGGCAGATTCCATTTATGTATATTTCATCCATTCACAGCTAAATTTTATCCCCAGAAGAAACTTTTTTAAATGTCATGAATGTTTTAAGATAGCCTTAAAGATAAACATTCAATAATTCCTGTGATGACTACTGATAATGAAACATATGCTTTTATCAATCCTTTCTGATAATGATACTAAAATAGTTATTTATATTATAGTATGTGTGTAGTAGTGGTATGTAGTTTATATATAGTGTTTAATATATATGTAGTAAATATATTAAATTTTGATACACTGATCTGTAGTGAAAATAAGTAGAAAATGCAAACTTGAGCAGGAGTCAAATTTGAGTCAATGCATTATATGCTAAAAACAAATTGAAGTTATTAATTTTTTACTTGGCATCTGGGAAGTAAATTTTTCAAATTTCCCCCTCCCTCTTTCCTCTCTTTCCCTCTTCTCCTATCTCTCTCTCTCTCTCTCTCTCTCTCTCTCTGTCTTATCTTACTCTGAGCATATGTGCTTGCAGTTTGTCAATTTCAATCCCAATCTTATATATTAATAACATAATTTTTATACAAAATATTGATATTGATGTAGGGACTATCAAAAGAAATACGCCCTGTTTGATTTTGGGGTCATTTTTTGTATAGAACTCTTTGTGCACATAAGGCTAATCAGTTTAAAGTTGGATCTGAACCAATTCAATATTTGAGAGAGACATGGCTATGATAAGGCTCAAAATGTAAAAGCATGTTATATTTTCAATAGAAATAATATATTTCAAGTATTATAATATTACAGTGGAAGCCTAATTTTATTTCCCAGATTTTACATTTTCCCACATTATAAATTCAATGTGCATGGTCCAAATAAAGCAAAATAATACAAAATGTTGTTGGATTTTACATTTCACAGTGTTTTAAGTTTTCAACTTGATTACCTGAAAAACATAAAAATCATGGTTTCACTGTATAAATTGGTCAAGAACACAAGGCTGACATCAGGGTTTATGTTATATTCTATTGTTATCATTTTATTGTTTTCAAAAGCTAAATACTTTCTAGGGTATACAGTATTTTCCCTCATTTTAATTTCAAAATTTCATCTTTCAAGTCATTGGTATTTTTAAAATCTAACCACCACAGAAGCCAAGAGAATTTGGTGGTAAACAAATGATCCAAAAATGGGCTTTGGAAAGGGGGGTTGAACAGGTCCGTTAACCCCCAATAGAATTTGCCATCCTTCATTTCAAGTTACAAACCAACAGAAAACTTATTACTTTTATTGTTAATAACAAGACCAAAGTGCAATTACTTAGTATTTGAACCAAACTGAACACTCAGTTGTATCGAATATTCAGTGTAAAATACAGGAACAATGTTATATTTTCAAAATCTACAATTCAATGCAAAGAATAAATAGTTCTGCAATCCCAAAAATTAGAGTTTCATGTAAGAGGACAAACAACATAGGCCTAAATGTTTTTTTTGAAAAAATGCAGTAAGTTCTAAAGCTTTTTCTTGGACAAGATGTGCAAATGTCAATAACAAAGCAGAAGTACAGATTTCAGTACAGCAACTGGATGAAATGTAAAAAAAGAAGAAAGCTATATAAGAAAAACAATTGTGCTAAATATTTACTTAACAGTGAGTGTGGATTTCCCAAATAATAATAAGAATAATGATAGAATTTAGAATAAACTTTGTTTATTTTTGTTACTTTATAATAGTTATTATTTTATAATAACAATTATCTTTATTATTTTTATTATAAAGTTTATTAATGAGCTCACCCCTCCTACAAAAATTTGTGGCTACACTCATAAATGTTGCCACAAAAAAATCCTGGTTTGGTACCTAGCAAGGACATTGGTGTTTCCTTGTGAGAGTCCCTTCATCAATATAATTTATTCACAATTCGTTGCTTCAACGGGACATAGAATAAGGAAAATGTGAATTACTAATATCAATTTCAGAAAATTTGATAATTCACTGATGTTTTGTCAAATCTTTTTGGAAAGGAAATCTAGTTAATTATTAGCTTCTGTCATTGTATTGAGGGATAATTCATGAAAGATTTTATCATTATCAAAGTATTTGTAAATTGTGCACACTTTTTTCATATATATATATCTTACCTACATATCTTGAAATGTATTGTGGAAACAGTAATTTGGATTGAACAAATACATTACAAAAGTAAAACATATTTTGGTTTTATTTTTTTATTATTTTTTACTTGTGCTTTCACTGAATGTCAATTTCCTTTTCTCTGGCAAATTACCTGAGAGTTATGCAACTGAAATATTGGGGTACCTTTGCTCCACCTTTCTTTGTCTTCGATCCAAAATTTGGATGAAAATTGGCAATGAAGGGTGTGACCACTATTCACTTCTTCCGCCAGAGTAACATTTAGGTACACTTTCACTGGTTGCTTCTGTTTTCTAGTAACAACAAGTAGCATGTAGTTCCATGATAGGAAAAGCTCATGTGTAGAATCAAGAGTGTATTTGGTTGTTTCTAGAGGAGGCCTGCAAAAAACTTTGTTCTGCATTTGGTACTCTAGCATTCTTTCTTGAAGTACATCACAATAGCATCAACTGAAGCATTATATATAAAAAAAATGTTTTCTTGCTCATAACAGCTGCAAATTAAAAGATAATTTCTGCAATTCAAAGGACACCTGCAAACATGCAAGATTAAAAAAATTCTTATTGTGAAGATTTACAAAGAATTTATACTAGTCATGTCTCTCTGGTATAATAGTTTCTAATATTTAGCATCAAGTAAGAAAATATGAATTGTAAATTCTGATCAATTTTAATGAATTATTAATTGAGAATTTTCTTTTAGAATGAATATTCCTTACACTTACTTTATGAGATAAATTGTTTATGGACACATGTCAATCACAAACTGATTTCTATTTTATTTCATCTAACATCACATTTATTGTGTCTTTCATGATGTGTCCATAATATGAAAATCAATCAATTAAATTTTATTGTACATAATCCATTAGTTTCATGAAGAGAGCAAGGAGGAATGTATGTACATCAGATCTTGGAGTAAGATAAAATTTACTTGCCACAATACAATCAGACACACGTTAGCCATAATAGATGCCTTACTTCAAATGGACCAGGAAGTTAAGAACAACCTATTAAGGTAAGTAATTGATTTTAATTGAAGGGCTCAGGAGCAATACATGGTAAGTGACAGTTTGGTCATATCTGAGTTCATTAAGAAAAAAGGTTATTAGAATCTATACTGTACATAAATTGTTTTCGTGTTGTTTACCAATTTCAGAAGGGTTCACTGAGTCGAATACAAATTGTATGGCATGGCAACTTCACTCGAAAATTGAAGAATGACACATTTTACTTTGTAACTCAAAAATTACCAAACTTTCTCTCTTTATTTTATTTTTTTCTTCTCCTTAAAGGATTAATTTCCTCTTGCCTCTTTTCCTTCTCCTTGGTGCATTCAGTTCTTCCTATCATCTCTTTTTCATGGTTATCTTCCTTTAATTTTCCTGTCTTCTCTCTGGAGGACTCCATTCTTCTTGTCTCCCTCCTTCTCCTTGGAGGATTGATTTCTTTCTCTCTCCATTCCTTCTTCATAGATAACTTGTTTCTCTATGTTTCCTTCCACCTGCTTGGAATCAATTATTCTCCTGCTCTTCTCTTTTAACAATATGCTTCTCATTGTCTTACCTTATGTTTTAAGCCTGCTCAGTGACTGAGTGTATTTAGTACTCCCTCTGTCCCATAATTATTGTCCGGTACACCTTTGTTTGTTGTCTCATAATAATTGTCCGATATTCAAACTGTGACATTGGTGTATACAGAAGAAGAACATGAAACAAGGGAATGAGTCATACAACTTTACTACTCAAGGATCAGTACAAATTGTGCTTTCCATCTGCCTCTTCGTTTGTCATTTCCGTACTACCATTTTGGCATACCAGACTATAATTATGGGACAGAGAGAGTAGTTGACATTTTATCTCACCACCAAAGATGCAAGTCCCAGCCTGGGTATGGCTGTTCTTTATGAGTGTATACCTAGGTATTTATTTATTTCATCAAATTACCACTCATCATTTTCATTGTGATTTGATAGGTGACATAAAAGTGATCTCCTCCTATTGCATTGTTCCTTCTTTTGAGACATGTTAATTCTAATAATAATAATAATAATAGAATTAGAAATAAACTTAGTTTATTTTTATTATTTTATAATAGTTATTTTTGTATAGTATCAATTATTATTTTTATTATTTTATTTATACTATTCAAGTTTTGTTAATTATCTGACCCTTCCTACAAATATTTTTGGCTATACTCATGAATCCTGTTACCAAAAATTCCTGGTTTGGTACCTGGCAAGGACATGAGTGGGTCTTACCTTGTGAGAGTCCCATAAGCAATATCACTTATTTATAATTTGTTGCCTCAAGGAGCGAAAATGCAACATAAAATAAGGAAAATGTGAATTATTAATATCAATTTTAGCAATGATGCTTCTGTGTGTTGTTGATCTGTGAGAAACAACGCAGATTTTTTTTGCTCCTGGAAATGGCTGTTGCTAGGGACCTGTTGTAATCTGTGAGCCATGTATGCTTGTTGGCTCAGGATTGATTTGCTTTATTTTACTTCACTTTTCTGCCACTTTTGGTTAATTGCAAAGATGGATATGACTGATGATATGATGAAATTGAAGCATTTCTATTTTTTTCCCTTTCTATTCATTTTATCTTCTTTCTTCTTCTTAGTGAATTTATAGTTTCCTGTTTTCAGCCCCTCTCCTTTGAGGATATGTTTAATTCTATCAGCTTACAATGTCTCTACTTTCTTAGAGGACTTGATTCTTTTTACTCCCATCCATTCTCCTTGTGGAACTTTACTTCTGCTGACTTTTCTTTCCTCCTTGGGGGAATTGCCACTTACTATATTCCTCCCTTCCCCTACTTTCTCACCTCATTCTTTGAGAACTTGCTTCCTCATATCTCCCTCCATTTACCTTGGAGAATGTGCCTCCTTCTATCTAATTCCTTTCTACTAATAGGAAATATTCCTTATTTTTACTCTTCCTTTGAACTTGAAAAACTTTACTCGATTCACTTGTTCCTATGCTCTGTTCTCATATTTCTTGCTCTTACCTTCATTAATTGTTCTTGTGAAAATTTCTTCTTCTTATCTCTCTCCATTTTGTCTTTGGATTGTCATATAGTATTTTCCTCTGTCCTCTATGACTAACTGGATTCATTCTATTTTTCTGTTTTCTTGGTTTAGTGCCTCATCACATCATATTTCTTTCTCATTGGAGAACTTGAATCTTTTCTTTCCCTTCTCCTTGAGTGCATATTTCTCCTCGTTTGTCTCTCATTTTCTTCCTGATCATATTTCTCTTACTTTCACTTTGAGGATATATTTTTCCTTAGCCCTTCTTCTTCTGCTTGTAGAATATCATCTTCACCTTTCTCTGTCTGCCTGTCTGTCTCTCTCTCTCTCTTCATTCCTTCCTAGGAGGAACTACTCCAACTTATAGCCAAGCCTTCCTCTTGGATAACTTGCTCTCTGCTATCCCCCCTTCATATCATGAAAGGAATCTATGAGGTTTAAGAGCAGAGATAGCAAGAAATGAGTCGTCTATGGAGGATGGAAGGAAAGATGGGGAGAACTGAGTCCTCCATTCAACAATGAGGAGAAAAGGAATCTACCAAATGGAAGAAGGAGGACAGGAAACCCTGAGTTGGAAGGTGAAAGGAGGAAATGTGCCAACCAAGTGAAATAGGATATATAGGAAGAACTGAGTCCTCCTTGGGGAATGCAAGGTGATAGAAGGAATGGAATTCACCAAGTCGAAGAGAGAAGGAGGGAAGCTAACTATGTCCCTCATGGAATAAGGAATGTGATAGAAGGAAACGAATCCACCAAGATGAAGGGATACTGGAAAAACTGAGTCCTCCATGGAGAATGACATATGAGAGGAGGAACAGAATTGGAAGAAGAGAAAACAGGAGGAGCTGAATCCTCTTGGAAGAATCGAAGGTTAGAGATTAAACTGAATCCATTGTGTGGAACATGAGAGATGTGATGAGCTGAGTCTTCTTCTTTATTTCTTCTATCCCTTACACATCGACTCACATATCTTCTTTCTCCTTCAAGAACTAAGGATTTTCTGTCTCTTCTTCTTCCACTTGGTGGATCACAGTCCACCTTTCTTCTTCCATTCTCCTTGCATTATCTAGTTCTTCATATTTTCTTCATATTTTCAATCTACCAAGTGGAAGACAAACTATAGGAAGAACTGAGCCCTCGATGGACAATGGAGGACTAGAGAAGAAGAAGAAGAACCCACGAAGTTGAGCATTGGAGATAAAAAGAACTGAACTTCCATGGAGAATGAAAGCTGAGATTTGGAACAGAAGCCACCAAGTGTTTAAGACCAGATTGAAATATCTGTCCTTCATGGAGAATGAAATGTGAGATGAGGAAAGTAATTCATAGTGTGAAAGAGAGGAGATAGAAAGAACTGATTTCTTCACAGAAAATAGAAGATGAGGGAATGGAATGAATTCACCAAGGTGAAGGAGGAGATTGGAAGAACTAATTCTCGAAAGAGAAAGAAAGGTGACATAATTGAAATTGAAATTCAAATTCAAATTTTCTTTATTGAAGAGTGAAGTTCAGCCTGTGGCTGTTCTCCCACCTAACCCTGTTTATACATTTACCTGTTGTACATAAAACAATTATGATAATAAAAAAAAGAAAAAAAATGGTTACAAAGAAAAGAACAAAGACAATTTTTTAAAAGAATCAAGAAAACACATAAAGAAAAATGAAACACACACACACACACACACACACACACACACACACACACACACACACACACACACACACACTTTCTACGAACAAGAGCTCCTTATTTATCATGAAACCTTTCTCTTTGAGCCATGGTCTTCTGCTATCAGGCTCCCTTCTCTTTGAGGAAAGTACTTCACCAAGTTGAACAGAAGACATAAGAATGAGTCTACCATGGATAACGAAAGGTGAGAGGAGGAAAAGAAACCATCAAGTGGAAGAGAAATGTCAGAAGGAACAAACTCCTCCTCTTCTTCTTTTGTAATACCTAACTCCATCTCATCCCTCTTCCTTCTTCTTGGAGGACTCAGTTTTTCTGTCTCTCCTTTTCCCCTTGGTGAATTTTCTTCCTCCTCTCACTCCTCCTGCCACTCTACATGGAGTACTATTTTTTTTTTGTTTTTTGTTTCTCCTATCACCTGCTATTATCCCCCTTCAATTTGTCAGATTATTTTGCTTCTATTACCTTTCATTCTCAATGAAGGACTCGGTTCTACTTATCTCCTCCCTTGTACCTGGTGTATTCTATTCTTCCTCTTATCTGCCATTCCCAGTGGATGACACAATATTTCCTATATCCACTCTTCCATTTGAATGAGAAACGAATGAAAGAAAGTGTTGTAGTTATTTTCCACAATCAGAAACAATTCCTTTGCACATTTTGCTTCCTGAGAAGAGAATTTGAAACCTTGCAATTATTATTATAATTATTTATAATTTTAAGAAGGATTACACTAAAGCTTACAGTATTTTTACACAGATTACGTTACTATACAAACAGCTTTTTGCCTGTTGGAAAATAGCTATTTTATGGAGAATGGAAGATGAGAAAATAATCTACCAGGCGAAGTATGACTCGATTGAGTTGAGAATGGAAGCTCAGAGTTGGAACAGAATTTACTAATTGGAAGGGGGGATATAAGAAGAACTGAATTGTGCAATCATAATGGAAGGCGAGAGGAGGAAAGGAATCCACCAAGTGGATAGGAGGAACTGTGTCCTTGAAGGAAAAGATGACAGAATGCTGAGTCTTGCATGGAGAATATAATGTGATAGAATAAAATGAATCTAACTAGTAAAAATGGGGCTATAGGAAGAACTGAGTCATATCATACATAGAGATTGGAAGGTTAAAGAATTACAGGAATCCACCAAGTGGAAGATGAGAGATAGGAAGAACTGAATTCTCCATGTGGTATGCAAGGTTAGAGAATAAAGGAATCTTGCAATTGGAAGAATGAGAAATAGTATCACAGGAGTGCACAAAGCAGAAGGGAAGGTGAATGGAAAATGTAAGCCACCAAGGAGAAGAGGGGAAGATAGGATGAATGTAATCCTTCAAGAAGAAGCAAAATATATATCAGGAAAATTCCATCAAGGAGGGAAATCATGAGAAATGGAGAATGAAGTCCTACAAAAGTACAGATGTTGGTCATTGAAACTGAAAAATCTGGAACGCAGACTCAAATCTTCATTAATATGGTGTTGGCAGTGACATGTCCCTCTAGAACAATCAATGGCCTCGAAGACTACCACGATATTGTACTCCATACCATCATATATCCCCCCACACCATATCTTTCATTCTGGGCACTAAGCAGTGTGGTTGGTATGCTTCGGATGGACTTCTCTACATTTAAACTCTTCCAGATGTCTGAAAAAACAGTGAACGTTGGCTCATCTGAGAACACGACACATTTCAGGCTGTCTAACGTCCACGATTTGTGCTGCTGGCACAGTAAAATTGCTTTTTGACATTTGTTCTAGTGACCAAGAGTTTCAATGTGGCAGCCCTTTCATGGATGTTCTCCCTATGAAGTTCTCGACAGTTGGTTTTGGTAATTTGCAGTGATGGTTTTATGCTTTTTTGGAGACAATACTCTGCAACACCCTGACATCCCTGTTAGACATCTTCCACTTTGCTCGACAGTTACTCCTCCTGTGTGTGGTTCGTCCTTCATTCTGGTATGCTGCCATGAGCCATTATACTCTGGCTCTTGATGCTCTTCAAATGTTTAGAGTATACATTATTGATGTAGTGGTGAGACAAGCATCAAAAATTTTCTGTCTTTCGAATTATGATATGTCCTCTATTCTACTGTGCAAAACCAAATATTCGACATACAGTCCAATTTCTACTGTGCCAATGTTACTGGCAGCCACACTCCTATTTGCTCAAAAGCTCACTACGCTGTGCATGACAAACAGGTGGTGCAGGTATGTCCTCCAGAGACATGTTCTATAAAGAGCGGTATTTCAGTTTCAATGTCCACCACCTGTAGTAGACAGACGAAGTAAAGTAAATCCACCAAGGTTGGAGGAGGGAGAGAGAGAGGAAGAACTGATACTTCCAGGAGAATGAATGAGATGAAGCAACTCGACCATAAATAGTGGGAATATATACGAAGCTTGTAAGGAAAGTAAAGATACAAACACATTTGCACGTTAGGGAGAAAATGTGTACCAAAGTTGGCAACACGGGCAGTAACCGTGATCCATACGATGAGGATTGAGAGTGAGCCGTCAGTGCTACACTGAGTCTTGTGCGAGGAACACACGTTGGAAGTGACAGCAGCGATACCAAATCTCGCCAAGTGCGAAATGCGCACTGTGATCAGGTTTTTGCAGGCACAAGGAAAGTGTCCATCAGAGATCCACCGAGAAATTGTGACTGTGTACAGGAACGTAATGAATCGTCAAAATGTGGCGAAATGGTGCCGTGCCTTTGCAAAAGGTTGACGTGATGTTCATGATGAAGAGAGAAGTGGGAGGCCGTCGGTGATCACTGACGACCTTCACAATCGTATTGAAGCAGAGGTGCGTGGGAATAGGTGGGTGACAATTCGAGAATTGTGTGTGATGTTTTCTGACAGTTTGAAAACCACTATTCATGAAGTTGTGAGTGGGTTAGGGTACAGAAAGTTGTGTGCACGCTGGGTCCCAAAACATTTGACTGACGAACACAAAACTGAACGACTGGGATATGCACTGAACTTTCTTACTCGCTACGCAGATGAGGGAGATGCATTCCTAGACTCCATTGTGACAGGTGATGAAACATGGGTGTTCCACCATATGCCTGAATCCAAGTAGCAGTCACTGCACTGGCGCCATACCCATTCTCCAAAAGCAAAAATATTCAAAACGTCAACCCGCAAAATGATGGCAACAGTTTTCTGGGATTGCCACGGCATCATGCTGCTGGAATTCATACCGCCTGGAAGAACGATTAATGCTGAAACCTACTGCCAGACTTTGAAACATCTTTGACGTGCAATTCAAAACCCAAGGAGAGGCATGTTGTCAAGTGGAATCCACTTTATTCATGACAACGCCCACCCCCATGCAGCGAATGTCACCAAGGATCTGATTGCACAGTTTCAGTGGGAGGTCCTTCACCATCTGCCATACAGCCCCGACCTTGCACCCAGCGACTACCACCTGTTCCTGTACCTAAAGAAAAATCTTGGTGGAAAACACTTTGCCGACGACGATGAAGTCAGGGAAGAAGTCACAACTTGGTTCCAGATGCAGGCGGCGGATTTCTATGATTCAGGGATACAAAAACTTGTTCCGCGTCTGAACAAATGTTTGGACAATGGAGGCACTTATGTGGAGAAATAGCCTCTGTATCAGTGTATCAAGTGTAACTTTTGTTGCGAGCAATACATTTCTTTTATATCTTATTTTTGGTTTGTATCTTTACTTTCTGGACAAGCCTCGTAGAAGGAACTGAGTCTTCCATGCAAAACAGAAGATGACCCAGCTTTCCACTGAAGGGAAAGATTTTGAAGATGGTTAACTTTTCATCAATTTTAGTTGTACTGAGTCCTCCAACGAGAATGGAAGGAGAATGGTGTAAGTGTATCCACCAATGGTAAACGGGAAATAGGAAGAACAGAGTCGAGGAAGAGAGGAATAGGAGGAAATAAATTTACCAAAGAGAAAGGAGGAAGAGTAGAGAAAGCAAATCTACTAATGAAAAGGGAAGAGGAAAATAAGAAAGAGACAGCAAAGGAAATGTCTTACCTCAATATGTTATTCTTCACATATTAGCTCAGTGGATGTTTATTTACTCCAAGATCTGATGCAGGGTGTCACTTCCACTTCTTCTTGCATGGTTAATGGATCCTCTATAACAAAGTAAGAAATGATGCAGAAGCACAACGGGAAGAATAAATTAGCTCATATGTTTAGTGATCAGAACCTCTTTAAGTGATTAATGGATTTCCAGTGAGGGCAATTGTGAGTGGTTTCTAATTCTCTTTAGTCTTTACGTATATTTTACATAATCTTATATGTGCATAGAATTCACTTGAAACAGGCTTTTGCATATTACATATGACTAAATATAATGACAAATATATATATAGAAATTGGAAATTTATGTCTTCATAACAGCAGATTTCTTGAAGTGGCAGAGCCATGCTTGTTTGACCTAAATTGTGGGATACTCTTGTCCCAATAAGCACTGGATTTGATGTGCAATTGAATTTCTTAAATGCAAATTTTGTCATTACACAAAATCTCTTCTTCCTCACTTCTTCTTCACTGACAGCATTCTAAAGTGCATTTGATTTTCAAGAGCTCTGATGCAGCTAAATAGCCATCGTGTGCGTGTGTGTGTGTGTAGTTTGTCTTTTACATGAGCTGTTCTAGGCTCTTTCTCTATTGGGTGCTACAGTATATCAGTGTACAGAAATACTGTACAGTGTATACTCTATTTCAGAAGACAAAGGAGATATAACTGGAAAGGTAGAAGTAGTAGATTCCAGTAAAAATAAACACAGATAAAAGCAGTGATGGAGCTTGATATGCCTATAAATTATCACCCAATGAGAAACTGATCTACTAACATTTAGGTTTTGATTTTCTTGTGATTAATATCCTACTCTATTAATTAAAGTTATTTTTCCAATAATTTTGCATTTCTTTCAAGTAGCTTCCCAATTGCCTTCTCAATGCTAGGTCAATACTGAAACAATTGAATCCCCTCAGTGATCAAATCAGCGATATAGCAAATAAAACATTGATATTAGAAACATAATGGATGCTTTTGGATCATCAAGGAAGATGTATCACACCACGCCACACTTCCAATGATGATATTTAAACTTTAAAAAAAAAATCTTGCATTCAGGTTGCATTGTGATTTGAAAAATATTTGTATTTGCACTCTTGACAATGCTATATGTGTATTCATATTAAATTGAAACACTGTCTAAATTAACTAATTCATGTGAAAATTAATTACAACAGTTTTTGCAGTAATGATAATGTAATTCTAGAGCAAATTCCCATTCATTGTATTCTATGTGAATATGAAGATGAGAAGAGCATTTATTTATTTCTTTGAAAACTTTACAGTCGTCAGCAAACATGAGTATATTGACAGGAAGTGAGGAAAGTCTTTGAGGGCGATCGTCCATGTATAGGATGAACAAGAGAGGGCCCAAGACGCGCTGCCTTGTGGCACCCCAGAAAAGACAGGAAGAAAATGAGAAGAGGTGCTTGAAATATTGACATGCTGTGTCCATGAGTGAAATTTCAGGACCAAGGTTTCTTCGCCTTTCTTGTACTCTGAGAACATTTTGGCCTCTTCTGAAAATATGCTGATTTCTGAGCAGCAGCTTGTCACTTGGTACTTGCCTTATTGGTTTCCTGTTATGTGAGATTCTTGAAACAGTTGACACTAGCCTCCACAAGGTTCTTTGTACTAGCTTATATATGGGTAATTCCACAGAAATGTCAACCTCCAGTCCAAAAACTGAAAAGTTTTGTACATAAAAATGAAAATTATATTGTACAAGAGTTATACTTGTATACTTGTAGTTAATGGAATATGCCGTTGTTTCATTAAAAACTATACGGCAGGTGGTTAGAAACAGTATTCTTCAAGGTGGCCACAACATACATGGCATGATATGTTAATTAAGCATTTTAACGATTCATGAACTCACTGTATGCGGCAAGAAGGAACTAATATGATTGTATGGTAAGATTAATGTGACCTAGAAGAACAAATTGGAGTATTTCTCTACGTTATTGTGAGTATGCAAGCTGATATATACACGTCTTTTAATACATAAGGCAAAATGGTAATTCCGTCACAATTTTTCCATTTCTTTCGCATTAAAACATGGGTTAATGATACATGGTAGTAAAACTTTTCCTGCAAAGGTACGTTTTGGTTCTACTCACATGTGTAATACTTAAACATGCAGCAATGTTCATGGAAAGGCTATCACTGTGACGGAATTACCAGCTGTGTGTGATGGAATTACCAGTGATACCTGGGAATTGCTTCAAGTGGTATTTGTAAGGTATCATAATGTTAGCTTATTATCTACATGTTGCTAACCCATTTTCAGGTTAATCTGTAACGTTTTTGGAGTAGAATAGCTAAGACTGCAGGTTAATATTAATGCAGAAGTAGGCAGAGAAGGAACAAAATTATTATGATCAAATGAAAGGGAAGGGAAATGAACGGAAGTGATTGAAGAGGCAGCATATGAATTCACAACAACTGATAAGATTAAGGGAACATTACCGAATGGCAGTAAGGTGCAATGGACACTCCAAGCAGCAATAGAGACCATCAAGGAGGATATCAAGGCTATCTCACCATACAATTTGCTGTCATTGATTTTTGGAGTTGCTTTTGCAGGAAGTATTTTCAATGTACCCTGCAATCCAAGGTATTAAATTCTTCTCAGGCAACCACTTCAACAGTGGTAGCGTCTTTGCCTTGTAATCAAGGGGTCCCGGGTTCGATACCCGGTGGAGGCACAAGTGGTTCGGATCCCACTTTAAACTGTAGGTTCAGTCCCGATTAGCCTTACTGTGCATAAAGCGGACTTAAAACAGCAACTCAAACCAAACCAAAGCAACCACTTCAACCAAAGATACCTGTTTGAAAATGTATAACAGTATTCTCAGAAACATTATTTAGCTTGACTCTCATGGAATGGAATTTCTTTGCCAGTTCACTGAAGGAGATCATTTAGCACATCTCGACCAAGATCCCAACAAACAGTATTGTTTGTTTTTGAACAGTGTGTTTGATATGTCCAGTAATTGAAACTTAGACCTATCCAAACAATTATGCAAATATAATTTCCAAAAGAAGTGAGAATTTTGGTTTACTTTTTGATTCTTTCTTACCTGGTACTAAATATTGTGTCATATTGTTATTGCATTGTTGAGATGAACATTATTGTATTACAGTACGATCATTAAAATCAATTTTCAGTAGGACTGCATTATATTATTTTGAAAACAACCCAATTAAATACACTGATGGCATAGTGGTATGTTCATCTTCTTGTAATCAAGGGGTCCCATGTTCGATACCCAATGGAGGCACATAGCAATACGGATCCCACTTTAAACTGTAGACCCAGTCCCAATTAGCCTTATTGTGCATAACGTGAACTTAAATCACTAACTCAATCAATCAATCAATGACAATTACATGTGTAGTTGGACAAATGGTAATTTCGTCATGGTAATTCCATCACTCACTGTTTGGGATAAAAATAAGTATCAGAATACAAAAACAATTTCAGTTGTCATATCCTGGGATGATGAGCATTCTTTGAACTATTTTTCCCAATATTAATATTTCAAACAAAAGTACGTTCATAATTCACAGAAATTGCAAAATGTCAGTATGCACCTGCAAAGAAGGTTTACATGAAGGTAATTCTGTCACACGGAGTTGAAACACAATTATCTGCTTAGTACATCCAAATAATTAAGACTTTTTGCAAGCTTGAAGTTGTACTACATTGTATCTTTATATATATAGCAGAACAAGTCACATATTGTGCTATATATGTAATTGTATGAGGGAAATATGTAATTGCATAGCTGTCCAAAAGGTAATTCCGTCACACATGGAATTGCCCAAACAGTATCAATATTTAAGCTGAGCAGTTCCCTGCATTGTTAGTGAATTAGAATTTGAAAGACGTGCATGCCATGTAGGAACACATATTGTGAGAATGAAGAAGAAACAATGGCAAAAATATAATGAAATATGAACGAAAACTAGAGGCTTTTCTCTATATTGTCAAGTCCTTACTTAGATCAAGGAGGATCTTAGGGGAGTTTGTAATCAACCTCTTATGGTCTCCTCTTGAAGCAGTGTGCAATTTATATCTTCCCCCGCAACCACTATGTGTAAAATATTGTAGAAATTTAAATAAAATAATTATTCTAGGAGGTCTTCAATGTCCAGCTTATAATCTTGAAAACTTGAAATACATGAGAACTTATTTTTATGTGGATGCTCATTAAAGAAAGATACTCATTTATGTGGAATGTGGATACTCATTAAAGAAACTAATTGATTCATTCCTTTATTATACTCTGATGCCACACTGTGATATGACGTGATGTGACTCACGTATAATAGGGATCGGAGTCAAGTGGGGCAGCGTACCTTGAAATGAAAGAGGAGGCTTCTGATTGACTCGCTGGACTTTTGAGGATAAGTGAGAAGTTATATTGTCACCTCCATGGTTCCTGAACAGTCTCCCTGCTTCTGTTGGTGTCTGGACTCAGGCAGTTGGCTGGCAATGGATGGCAGCTGCAGCGGTTGAAGAAGAGACAGAAGGAAGCCACACATCAAATGTGACCTAGGAGGACTCGGGCATTAAAGGAGAATGTAAATAAAAATTAAAGATACTGAAAATAACAGATGGAAATGAGACTTTCAAGACTAGTGGAGGGTGAGTTCGAAGGATGTGAGGCCTCCAAGGAGAATAGGGGAAGAATTAAAGATTAGGGAAAGAGACAAGAGGAAACCGGGGCTTAAAGGAAAAATATGATGAGATAAATATAGGAATAGGAGAATGAAGGAAGCCTGGCCTCAAAAATGAATGGACATTGAGATAGGAGGATGTAAGGCCTACAATGAATATTGCAGGAGAACTAAAAATTAATGAAGGGGATTGAAAAGTGTGAAGGCTCAAAGTAGAATAGACAATGAGATAAAGTTGGAGATAGGAGAATGAAGGAAGCCAGCCTCAAGGCAGAATGAAGAGAAAGATATAGGTATGGAGGTTGAATAGGAGCATGCAATGCAGAAGAGAATATGAATGTGATGTCATGAGGGAAGGAATGGAATGAAGGATATAGATTAAAGAGGGTAATACAAATAGAGAATTCCTGTTTGATGTTTTGGAATGAGATAGTAAGTCAAACAGGTGTTCTTGGGTTATCAGCCAGGTTAAATCGGCGTTAGCTTCCAATGTTTCAGCTGAAGATGAGAGCAATATATGTGCTCAAAACTTTGAAAGCTAACGTCAATTTAACCTGGCTGGTAACCTGAGAACGCCTGTTCGAGTCACATCGCCAGAAAAGCTACAATTCATATTTGAGATAGTAAATTTCCATAATTAAAAAAGAAAATACCTACCTTACCTTACCATGATTTGCTCCTTGATCCATTGAAACCTGTAATCTCCCACATTGTTGTCTCCTCTCAGCTTGATAATGCTCCTCACGTTCAGTCGAATTTGCATCTCAGATAATTGTTGGCAAACCTCAATGTCAAGTTGGCTTTCTTATGTCTCCTTGCAATGTGAGTGGATCCTGTACAAGAGAAGATAGGGGTAAATGTTATATTTTAGTGTTGTATTGACGTAACATTAATTAATTAATTAAATTCGTGTTTTAAGTCCACTTTGTTCACAGTAAGGCTAATTGGGACTGGACTTACAGTTTAAAGTGGGATCTAAACAACTATGTGCATCCACCGGGTATCAAACCACGGACCCATTGATTACAAGGCGACAATTCTACCACTGCACCATCGAGGAGGCCTATTGAGGTAACAGAATTGGTATTAAATATATTAATTGATATTATAGCAGCCTGTTGTTATGTTGGAAGATGATGTGTATATTTTGTACCAAATTCCACAGATTTCATAATATTTCGCATTGATACATCCTCTTATTTTCTCTAGTAATTATTTCCTAGTTAATTATTGTCAGGTATAAATTGATATAAATATTATTATATATGATTATTGAATATATATTCAGTAAGCATAAGAGTAAAGAACGATTGCCCCCTCCACCTTGATACCATCTTCAAAGTGCATTATAGGTGACAACTAAAAAAATATATCCTCCTGCATCTGGCAGTGTTTACCTTACCTTCTAAGTGGCTGACCCAAATCATCGAAACCAAAGGTTCTAGGTTTGAGTCCTGGTCTGGCCATGACTGTTCCTTTGTGGTTGTCTTATCATCAGTTAAATCTAATTATCATGTGTCCCCATCTTCGCTGTTAGTTAAAGCGACAGAAAAGTGATACAAAGCAAGAGTGTTCTTTGTGAGCGTTCCTTCATTAATTCAATGGATTATCAATACCAGTATCAATATGTTTATTCATCATTAAGCATTACAATAATGCAATAGATATCGACATTGGTACAAATATAAAACATAATACAAGAATAGTATAAAGATACAAATATAAGACATAATACAAGAATAGTATAAACATACAAATATAAGATATGATACAAAAATAGCATATGTATCTAAATAAAAAACTCAATACAAGAATAGCATAAACAAGCATATATATATATATATATATATATAATACATAGGGTGAGTATGGAGAGAATATTATTGCACACATTAAAAGTTCTAGACATTTAAATCTTCATTTGAGTGCAGAATAAATGCATCTATTGAGTAGAAAACCTCTTCTCTTAGCCAGTCTTTCAGCACCCTTCTAAATTTTTCAAGAGGTGCATAGTGGGCTGTCCCTGGCAGCTGGTTGAAGAGTTTTATTCCCATGTGTTTGTAATTATTTTGTACTTTGCTTAGCCTGGTTGGTAGTGTGCCCAACTTATAACTGAATTTTGTGTTGTGCCTGTGTACAGAGTGTCTTATGTTGAATTTATGAATATTTTCTTTGATAAACATTAGGCAGCTAAATATGTATAGGCATGCAACAGTCATTATTTTATATTGTTTGAAAAGCGGTTTGCATGAAACAGATTGGTTGAATATTTCAGCCATATGGACGGGTGAAAGTTACAGTGGTGTAAGTCACTTTTAAAAAAAAGAGACTTAGACACAGAAACCAGATCGAGATAAGTCAATCTGCTAACAGAAAACTGGAAGTAAGTCAGAGATTCATTCAACTGTCAACAGACGACAGTTTAAGGTCTAGTGATGAAGGAAACAGCTGTTGTGTTGATCAGAAAAGTGCTGTTAGTCAGACTCTTTTCTGTAAAACAAAAAGTGACTTACACCACTGTAACTTTAACCCATCCATATTTCTTACTGCCTTTTTCTGCCAAATGAATACATTTTGGATATGCTGTAGTCTTAGTAAGATATACCTCATTTTCGCTCTATGTGCTTGATGTAAATGTATTTTAATGCCTAAAAATTGTAACGATTTCTATAGCAGTTTGAATTTTCAAATGTACAGACATCTACAGAGAAAGTAAGTAGACTTGGCAAAAATGAGAACTTCTTAGTGATTCCATCTAACTGTGTTCATTATGTTCCGCATGCACAGAAAAACTTTATTTCATATTGAGATGTAATATCTGCACATTGGATATAGTAATTTGTGCTTTACATTTTTTCTGCAGCCGACAGAAGTGAAGAGGGAGGCTGTTCCGCTACCCTGAAGAGGCAACAAGGGAGAAGAGGATGCCAATGCAAGGAAAGAACAGGGAAGGAGTTTGGGGCATAGTGTGCTATGGGGTTATTCATGTGCCTGTTAAGGGGCCCTGTTGCCATTCTGACCTACCGGATCAGCCAGTGTTGTCACATCGGATTAACAGAAAAGAGATAAATCCTGCCTAAAATAGGAATACCCTTTTCTGTGAAACAACTAGAGGTAGATTGCAGAGCCAAGGTGGGATTAAACTACAACTGAGACCAGTTAAGTAATAGATTCTTGGTGTGATTCATGATTTTTACAGACCTTGCTCCAAAATACTAAGTTGGCAACAGTAGTACATACAGCTTGGCTTCCCTTCCACAAAGGAGCGGAGTTCTGTCGTCTGCTCAGTGCTCACCACACAAACGTCAAACTGACCCAAGAAAAATGTGGTTCTTCTTCTTCCCCTTCACACCTCATTGCAAAGAAACAGAGACAGATGAAGAATTAACAAGGGTCTACCATTATTCATTGGATTTTCATGGTAACCGTCTCATGAGTGGTAGTTCTTTCTAGGAGTGTTTGTGGCTTAATCACTGTGCTGATTGCAAAGCAAGAACGAAATGAACAAATATGTAGTCTAGCTGAAATACATGTTTTCTTTACCGGGGGCAGGGGGGGGGGGGTTATAACACCTAGCAGGCATGATTGTTGTACTAATAGCCAGTAACACTTTTGGAAAAGTCACGCCACACCACTAGTTCCACTTAACATGTCTAGTAAACGTATCATTTTAAGCTTTTTCAAAAACTGTTAGAACGTTCACAAGAAATTTTACAATTCATTGTTGGGGATAGTGCGGCAGAAGGGATTTTAAAGATGACACAGTTGCTGTGCTCTTTGCATTTTCTCCTGCGGCATACGAAAGGTATAATGTACTATTTATTTTGTACCTCCATTGGTTAAATTGAAAAGGTTCAAAAATTGTATTTTTAAGGGCAGGATGATTTTATTTTGTATTTCACTACATAGTTCAGTAATACTGTAAAGTGTATCTGTATGTTTACACTGTATGACCACTTTCTTGGAGTATAAGACTTCATACATATCATCATGGGCGTCCAGGGGGAAGGCAAGGGGGGGCACAGCATTCCTGAAAAATGAATGTCAATCTAAAGTTATATATTTCACAAATATATTTTAATTTCAGTCAGTAATTTATGTTAATCAGTGGCTACAGTTGGCCCGCACTATGTTAACCATATCTACCAAGGGAAAGTAAACTGTCCTTGCCCCCTCACCATCCTCAGTTTTGAAAGGTTGCATGTGTGTTTCATGTTTTCTTTATTTTCAGAATCGCACCCCATAAATTTCTTTCCGCACCCCCTCAGCACCCCTAAATGAATAATCGTGGCACCGCTGCTAAGTACAGGAGTAATTATAAGTTACACGACAAAGCAAACAATGTGATACATTATATTCAAAACAACAGAACGAATTTAGTCATGAAGGATTATGCATCTGTGGAGTGAGAAATATGAGAATTGCTCATGCATTGTAGCCCAAATGAATCTACACAGGTGAAAAATACCACTACAAAGTACTGAAAAAGAAATACAAATTTCATTGGACATAAATATAACAATGCCAAAAGAGTGTAAAATGTAGCAGGAATTTGTTGTACTGTAACCATTTTTGTGATAATTCGTTCTATTGAAATGTATTGCATGAAAACATTAAAGGGAGCTGATTAACTTCCAAATATTTGCAATGACTTTGAACCCTAACTTATTTTAAAAAATGGATATATTATAGTAAAAATTAATGTGACCAAGAAGATATTTGATCATCAAAAGTTAATTTTGACAATGACATTTGCTATTCAGATAATTTTTTTATGTTATCTTACCTGCAGATTGTCTTCCCTGTAGAGGCTAGGAATTTTTTGAAACATGTTAATGGTACCACAAAATATTGCAATGCAATTACTTTTGAGGGAACAATACATTCTTCTTCTTTTATTTGAACCTATTAAGAAATTGTAGCATTTTGGCCTCCAGTGCTGTAGTGAGAATTCTAGTAACTAATGTTCACTGATCACCTCTTTCGCGTAAATTGTGTACACATAACACAAGATTCAATCACTAATGGTGAGGAGTGTATAAATAGCACTTAGATCACTTAAAGAACAAAGATCAAGTATAACCACTGCCAGCCATGGTAACACAACAATTACTTCCCAACTAACTAACTAACTCTCTAACATCTTAAACCTGAAGGTTCATCGCTTGGGTCAGCTTGAAAATCACCATCATTATCTTTTATCAAGTTTACTTTAGGTTGCCACCCCTTTCTAAATTCATTTACACCTCTTATCTCTTCTTTTTTGCTGTTTGTCTCAATTTCGTTAATTTTGCTTTTCAAGTAATCTCTTTTTTTACTTCTAAATGTGCGGTTAACTTCTCGCTTTATTCTATTATAATTGCTTAGATTTGTATCATCAGAGTTATTTAACCACCACAATTACTTGCCAAGAATAAATAATACCACAATGGCACATTAAGTTTTTTATTTTTGTTATATTTCCACAAATATAAACTGATTATTTTCTTGCACATAATACTGTAAGACATGCAATATGTTGATGGTAATGAGTACAGCACCAAACTTTCTGGCAAAAGCATCCAAACTAACCATTAGCCAATAGTCTAGAATGTTTTTCCTATATTTGAGTTGATGCATGTGATCAGGAACAGATAAACTTCTCTTTTAAGAGCCAGGAATACTAACCAACTGCTTTCTTCTAACTCTCCTCCTCTATCAGATACATCTCCAACCCTGCTTTGGCCAGTCAGCATACAAACGAGGATAAGTGTAGCACCTCACTGGAAGAACTGTATGTCCACACCATTCATGGTCTGACAGTTGCACGTAAGTAGCACTGAAGGAGCATTACAATTTTTCGAGTTGATTCCCAACGGCATCAATCCTTTGACAATGTGGAACCTGGGCCACCGCAAATTAATACTCCCTGGCAACCTATACAGAAAAACAGTCTTGTCGTGACCACCAGACGAAGTGGAGCCTGGGCCACTCATCTGTCTCCCTGGCAATAATAAGAGGTCCTTGTAACCGACAGACGAGGTATAGCCTTGACCAGAGAATAATCCTACAAGGCAACAATTTATTCTCTATATAGACACCATCCCCAAACACATCATATGTCCAGGGATTGCAATATGATTTAGTAGATCACACACTACCCTGAAGACGGAGACAGAATCAGTCTTCGAAATGTTGGTAATTTAAAAAGAACACAGTTGGTAAAAGTCGCAATCTAAGAATGAATGAAACAGCACTGATCAGCTACAATGAAGAACTCCTCCTCTATGTATTTTACATATACACACTCACAGACACAGAGCATATTAACCCTTTCGCCTCCATGCACATGTAACAAAATTTATTATAAACTTTGACACATGATTTTCAAACAGGTTTATCTTTTAAAAGAAGATAATAAGTTCTTGATTATATCATTTCAGGCATATATCCATGATCAAACTGAAGCATTTTCAAACTGACAATAACCTCTTTGGAGAAAGTGGGATCTTGGAATGTACCAAGGTTAGTTCATAGTTGGTGCTCTTAACTTCAGGCTGGTTCAGTTGATGTCAGTCCTGTAAGACATGTTTCTATTTTCCTTCATCTGCAAGGCTTGAATGAACATTCATATGAGGTGAAATAGTGTTCAAATGGTTGGGCAGTGAGAATTGTATTATGAGATGGATCACCTTGATGGAAATGTCTACACAGACATCATGGACAAAGAAACATTTCATTCTGTCTATTGCCACTGAGTCAATTGTAGAAGTTGGAAGTATAATTTGCCTATCTCACCATTCGTAAATCACTTTCTTTGGTAAATGGAGACTTATGACAATTGTGTATAACAAAGTGCCCTTGAGTTCTTTGTTTTACAAGTGTTTAGATATGAAATATTAGATATCACTTTGTATCAAAGAGTACAAGATTAAAGTATATACATGTAACGTACATAGGTAATGTTCTTAAACTTTTATTTACAAAGATTGATCAATGTAAATTGTAGCTTTTGTTTTACTTTTCCTTTTTAATTACTCAAATAACATAAGACAAAACTAAACAGATAATTTTGAAAAGTCAGGCTTGTTTTAACAACAGCTCTTCTAAAGAATGATGGAGTATGATTCTAGATGCAACATATACATGGATAAATTAGGAGACAAAGTTTACAACTCACCCCTCCCTTTGCAGGATATAAATAAAATTAATTATAAATTGACAAGTTATTGCCCACCTTAGACATCTGAACAGGTGATAGCAGCCTTTTGTGAGTGGTGACAGTGAGGTATTGAAATTGACAGGTGATAAAAATTGCAAATTACACTGCATTATTGGTTGTTTATGAAAAAGTGAATACTGGAATTAAGATAGCAGCAACTAGTAGAAGCTGCACTGATCCTCGTCCTGCTTTTCGAGAATTTTCAGTGTTCTTTCTGAGTTTATCTTGAATCCTGGTGTACTTGTGCCTCCGCTATGCTATAGTGTTTCCTCCCCAATGTCAAAGGATTTTCATGATCTATTGCGAGAGAGAGACATTTCATTTTCGGCACTCGTGGCAACAGGTATGAGTGTCTCCGCCATGGCTTCACCCAGCAGCAGGGAGCAGCACTCATCAGGTAAGGGGACTCCAGCCCGGTACTTTCACTTCCTATGCATGGCTTTAATCTGTGGGGACATACAAGTGAATCTGGGACCTGTGAAAACGTTGGCAAATTGCTCTGTGTATTACCAAAATACACAGAGCATTAAGAACAAGCTTTCTGACTGTGCTGCTTTTGCATGTGAACTAATGACATATGATTGCTTGATATTTACGGAAACATGGTTAACTGAAAATGTTAGTGAACTACCATTCGCAAGCCATTTTAACATATATAGAAAATATTGTGCGACTCGCGGTGGTGGTGTAATGATATGTGTTAGCACAAAATGACCCAGTAAAGTACGCAATGACCTAAAGTGGAACTGTGATTTTCTGTGGCTCGAGGTTTCAGTATCCAATTAAAATAATCTTCTCCTTCGTTTGTACTATAGACCAAATAAAAATAGTCCACTGCACCTTCTCAAAGAATGTCGAGATTCGTTACTTGCAGCAATTGCCCTGGGGGACGTTGCACTTTTCGGAGACTTCAACCTGTCTATTGAGTGGCAAGTCCCTGGTCATTGAATCGCAAAGTGTGCAAATGACCTATGGTTCATCGAAACTTTCATTTCTGGTTTAAAGCTAAGGCAGCATAATTCATTCAACACCAGGAAGGACAGTAATCTATATTAGGTTGGGTCCCCATTGAATAATATAAACATTACGCCACATTCTGACCACGATAGTTTGGACATGTCCATTTCCATTCCCCCACCTACTAAAAGAGGTCATCACCCCTCGATCCAGAAGAAGTGCCACCTGTGGAACCGAGCACCGTGGGAGGAGATAAGATGTATCCTCGACTGCTTCCCCTGGGGCTTTTTGGAAGATGGGACAGTCGACGACGAAGGTGAGCTATTTACAGCTGCCATTCATGCAACAGTGAATGACCTTGTCCCTTCGGAAAGAATAGCATCTCGCCGATTACCAAGTTGGTTCGACTCAGAAGTGTGTGATGTACTGGCTAACAAGAATCGAACCTGGCAAGTTTGGAAGGACTTCCCGAGTGAGCACAATTACAACACTTTCGCTGTTCTTCGACGGCACTCAAAGTACCTACTCCGAAACAAATACAAAGAATACATAATCAATATCAGTGCAACAATACAGGAAAATCCAAAGAACTTCTTCAGTCTAATAAACTCGAGAAGAAACAACAGCAGAATTCCTCTTGAAATTACATACAATAGTGAAAGTTTGAAAGGTGACCAAAGGGCTGAACTCTTAAATGCTTATTTCCACGGTAACTTCTGTCCGCCTCCCTCCTTGCAACATTGCCAAATGTAAGATCAGTCTGTTCTTCCTCTCTAACAAAGCTTGCCACTACTACCGATGAAATTAAAAGTCTATTGTCGTCTCTCCCAGCTCACCGTGCCCTAGCACCAGACAATATCATCACCATGTTCCTGAAGAAAACTGGAGAATTACTTTCTTTTCCCCTCTGCATTCTTCTGAATGGATGTTTCTAGCAGGGTGTCTTTCCTCATGCTTGGAAGCAAGCTAACATCACTCCCATTCACAAAAATGGCAACAAAAACCTTTCTTCTTCCTATAGGCCAATCTCGTTACTCTCTCATCTGTCCATCATTTGTGAAAAAAATCATCAAAGACAGGCTATATAAATTTGTTTCTCCATTATTTGCATCAAATCAACATGGTTTTCTTTCTGGTAGTTCCTGTCTTACGAACCTGTCTGTTTTTCTCTCACATGCTATGAAATGTATTTCAAACAATTCACAACTGGACGTTATATATTTTGATCTAGCCAAAGCTTTCGATACTGTCAGTCATCGTCTTTTGACTCACAAATTATGAAATAGATTCAACATTCATGGTAACTTTCTTAACTTGCTCACAGATTACCTTAGTGATCGCCAGCAACCTGTAGTCCTTCCTCTATCTAACTTTCTTCCCGTTCTTTCTGGAGTACCACAGGGCAATGTTCTAGGACCCCTCTTGTTCATATTATTCAACGATGACCTTACCGACCATCTCACAGCCGCCTCTAGTAATTACCTTCTTTTCATAGATGACTGTAAGATTTTCAGAGAAATTTCCACTTCCAACGATACTCATCTTCTCCAGAATGACATAACAACATTTTTTTATGGTGCCTGACATGGAAACTTACATTAAACCCTGAAAAATGTACTACTCTCACCATCTCTCTCAAAAAGAACCTGCTAAGGTCATCTTACTCCATCTTTGGCAATATCATCAAAGCAGAATCCTCTCATAAAGACCTAGGCATTGTTTTCGACCAAAAACTCACATTTGAAGAACATATTACAGGCACGACAAAAAAGGCTATGTGTCTCTTAGGTTTACTATATCGTTTCACCGAAATTAGTGACATCTCAGCCCTCACCTTGTACTTCAAATCATTCATCTCCCCAATAATACTGCTCTCCCGCCTGGTCCATGGCATGTCCCACTCTGCTCTCCAGAATCGATTCTGTTCTTAACTTTTTCCTGGCTATAGTTCGTTACAGGGTTCCCTCATTATGCAACTTTCCAACACCACATTTCCTGTAATTTCTAAACCTACAGACTCCCTATCATTGCCATTTACTGAATGATTTTACGTATCTTTACAAAATTGTCAATGGCAAAATCCTTTGCAACAGGCTCCTTCAGGAATTCCACTTTCGAGTGCCTATGCACTCAACACGCAACACAAATCTATTTTACACAAAAAAGCCTAGACTGGAAATTCAAAAAAGATTGCTCTTCCACAGACTTCCCACTCAATAAAACAACATCCCATCAAGTACTGATGTATTTTCCATAGAGTACGCCTTTCGGCCAACCATCAGAATATATGTTGCTAAATAATATTTAATTGTGCTATCTTGACTTATTTATATTAATATTTTGTCTTATTTTTTTTTTTTTGTTCTTTTTTGTTCTTTTCATTGTTACTGATTTCAGTGTAAAATGACTACGTGCTGTATCTGAAATTTTCTCAATAAATAAATAAATAAATTGGAATGAACAGCGAAAGCAAGTGGAAATTTACACCACAATTTTCAGTTAGTGAATTGTAAGTTTGTAGGTATGGAGACTAATTGTTCCAGTAGGACAAGATAACTGTCCAATGCCAGTATCTCATAATCGATGAGTCCTTGGTTCCATACCTGGTGGAGGTGCACAATGGTTCAGATCCCACTTTTAAATGTAGGTCCAGTCCTCATTTGCCTATCTGTGTATAAACTGGACTTAAAACCTCAAATCAAGCTCAAAGACAGTGTTTGAGTGAGAATTATGTTTCTGTGAAAATGTTCAGGAAATATTTTAAAACTGTGTTCAATCATTTACCATACTAGTATAAAGAGTTTTGTACAATCAAATAATTAAAAAAAATATATACATGCATATTCTGCTTATGTGTTTGAATTTGCACCACATATCTGCTGTGAAAGAGCTTGCTGATCTCATTGTGATACATTGATTTCCAGTTATCCCAATGTGTACACTGCCCCTCTAACAGTAGCAGAGAGATTGCATTCTAAATTGAAAATATAAAAACCTATTTACATAGTACTATGAGTATTGAAAACCTTAGTGGTCAGGCTTTGCTGTCAATTGAAAATGACAGAGCCACAAACAAACAATTTTAATAAAGTACTCAAAGATTTTTTCAGACAAATTTCAAGAAAGAAATAATTTCAGATTATTAGCATTGTAAATGATAATAAATTAATCAGCAATATAAGCATTATAATTAATCATTAATCTTAATTTGTTAGTGAATAGAGAATGAACTGTATCTCACAGTAGCTATCTAATTTAATAGTTATTTTGCACACATTCTTATTATTAGCATAGAGCAGTGATTTCTCAAACTCCGTGAGCCTGCTGACTGGTAAATTCGCTTTGTAAAATTCGATGCCCTGATTCCAACAATTTTACTCACAGTCAAACTCAAAGCCGAACAAGAGGTCATCTTTCCGGGTGATTACCAGCTTGGGATGCAAGTTGAAAACTTCAGGAGAACCTCATGCGCTTGGTTATAATTGGCAGCAGGGTCCAGTAGCTGGCCGCTGCCCTGTGGTTGAAAACACTGGTATATATTACCTACCAGTGGGTAGTCTATGTTATTAGTATCTACCATAATTTATCAAAAACTAATAAACATATCTTGAATCATAATCAAGAGAATTAATTATATTTGTACAGAACCCTTGTGCTAAAATTGCATATATCTTGTATGCTAAATAAGGAAAATCAAATCAACCCAATTCCTGTCATCTTTCAATTTAACTAAATCATAAAATCAAAAATTGTGCATTTGGTACACCCTCAAATTTGGTGTATCTCTGCTTCATCACAAAGAATCACGATGGTGCCTGTGCTCTCTTGAATATGACAGAAAATCAATTCAAGGTTGGGCAACAAACAAGTGATTCAACTGTGTTATGGCAGAATTTTTTCTTTCAGCATCCATTTGAAACTATGGTTTCCTTCTTCTATAGTGCATATTCTGTTTAAAAATGGAGTTGAACCACTAATGTAGGTTTCATTTATTTTCTCTATTATAATATGATCACTTTTCCATGAGAATTGAACATGAACGAACGAATCAATAATATTATATAAATATTTTGGAAGTGAAATGCACTGTGTGATATCAACTCTAACAATGGCACTGACTTGACTTAATGTCAGTTAAATTCTATTGTTGATCAGAAGAATTGTTAGTTATGTAGTATGTTTTATTGTTGTGGATGGTAAGGATACTATGGCGACAGAACTCTCAGAGTATTATTCATGAGATTAATTAAACAAAATCATCAGAGTTTTACCACTTATAAGTTATAATGAAGATGCTAGGAATGCAGACAACACCTGGTTACTTAAGGTTTGTGTAGAATCTGCATTGAACTCCCTGGAGATGCTTGTTTTAAAGTGAAAGTACAAAATAGAATCCTAGTAGAATAATTTGTATAAGAACTGAAAGAATCCAGAACATTTTAATGTTACTTTTATGTTGTATGCCCTAATATTAAATCACATCATTTTTTTCTGCTATAAAGAGTTGAACAAACAAATTCCTTTGGAAGGTTGCTGTTGGGTGGTTTTCACTGATGGATGAATAATCCTCTAGTGTAAATACTTAGAAAAACCAAAAATATAAACAGGAAATTTATATGAGATCAGAAACATTGCTTTCAAAGTTAAATGATAAAGAAGAGAATGAGAAAATCTACTTGGGAATTGATACAAAATATGCTTCTATTCTTTTCCAAAATAATTTTATGTTTTAAAATTTATAAAGATATCATTTACATTATATATAACTAATGGATGCACATGCCTGCAAGTAATTTAAACAAAAATAAAGTAATGTATGAATGGCTATATTTCAACTTACAATTCCTAAAAGGACTTTACCTTGGGGGGAAAGAATCGATAGTGAGGCAAATTTTTGGAGCTCATAAAAATAGGATCCAGGATTATTTGTTAAATAATTGTTACATTTGTGACACCACAAATATTACTCTTTATTACTCCACACCTCAGGTCGCAAAAGGTTAATAACTCAACTTAAAAATTTAAAAAAAAAAATTAAAAAAAATAATTAAGGGTTCCCAGTGCCCCTACTTGCCTCTGCCATGTTACACCTATGACTCAAAAGGGAAACAACATTTAAACTTCAGCATTTCTGCATTTAAACTTGCCTGTACATTACTTAACATTAGAAAGAATTTGTCTGTAAAAAAAATATGGCACTAGGATAACATGTACTATTACAAACAAGATATTAAAACTCTGCAATATTTATTTGGGGTATTACATGAAAAGTAGTTCTACTCCATGTAAATAACAAAATTAATCAATCTTGATTGATTGATTGATTGATTTCTTTTATTTTAGTTCGCAGTTTGTGCTTCTTGGCTAATTTGCGAAGATGGGGATGAGTGATGAAATGATGAAATTTATGAATTGACATTTACAAACAACCATGCCTGAGTGGGATTCGAACCTGGGACCCCTGTTGTTGCAGCGCGATGTGCTAACCACTCAGTCCGGGGTCCGCCTGAATCAATCTTGAAACAATCTTGAAATCATATATTTTTTTTAATTGCATTGGGGTCTAAGTGTTCGTGAATGCATACAATTTGTATATTTAACCCAAAGAATTATTAACATATGTAGCCTATAAGCTTCACAGCCAGATGAAGTCAAACTTTGCTACAATTTAAAAGTGACATATACATAGCATATCTTCGTTGATGATTTTTATACATTTAGACTGTCATCATACTCAATTTTTGTTCTCATTTGTTAGTGTACACAACAATGGACTTCATAATTCTATGATATCAGTTCAATATTAATATTTCAATCCAATCTCATTATGTATGAATGTCACACATGTAACTAAGGAATGCCCCATTTTATGTAATTGCCTTGAATATATTCACAACTATACAATAGCATCATTGGGTAAAGATATTGAGCACATTTTTACAACATGTAGTATGTGAGGCCATTTATAATGATAACGTGGTTTCAGGAGCAACTTTAGAATGTTTAATTTATTTTTCCAATCATGAAATTTGGCAAAACTTGGTTTCAAGTCTGTGTAATTGAAATTGTAATTTTCTTATTTCAATGTAATATTTCTGCCACTTTTGGCTGATTTGGACATGAGGATGAGTGATGATTAGCTGAAATATATATGAAGGGACAATCACAAAGAACACCCATGCCCAAACTTGAACTGAAACAAGGAAATTTTAGTGATGAGATTGAAAATCAACTAATTAATGCACTAGAAATAACTCAGAGTTTCCCTCCCTGTGAATCCATTAATCACAAAAGAGTGTTCTGAAGATTTCAAAGACAAATAAATTAAAACTGAAAGTGTTTCAATATGTTCAATATGTTTCAAAAATGTATTCTACATGATCATTACCCCTATGATTTGATTTGTGCCTCGTTTATGTTTCTGCATCATTTCTTACTTTGTTCTATAGGATCCATTGGCCTGACAAGAAGAAGTGAAAGAAACACAGTGCATCAGATCTTGGAATAAACAAACAGTTACACTGAGCTAAGATTGGAAAAAGAACATATTGAGGTACGAAATTTTCTTTAATCTCTATTCCCTGTCTAATCCTTACCATTTCATTACTGCATTATCTTTCTCCTTTCTTCCTGTCTTATCCTTGGTGAATTTATTTCCTACTATTCCTCTGATTATCGACTCAGTTCTTGCTATCTCCTCTCTACCATTTACATCACCAGCTTGCTGGCCGAGCACATTCAGAGGTAGATTCAAGCATTCCACCTAGTTCTTTTCCTTTTTATCAGAAGACAAACTTCCTTCTATCTCCTTCCTATCTCTCTGAAAGAACCAGTTCTTCCTATCTCATTCTCATTCTCTTGGATGATTACGTTTTTAATCATATATTGCTCACTTCTCCTTGGACAAATAAGTTCATCCTTATCCACCCCCTTACCTCTCCTTTCTCCTTGCAAAATCCAGCTCTAATATCCTCCATTCCCAACATGATTACATTTCTCCTATCTCCTTTCTCTCTCCTTGGAAGATGCAGTTTTTCCTATTTCATACTCTTTCCATTGGTGAATTACCTTCCTTCTCCTTGTAGGACTCAGTTCTTCTCCCATTTATCGTTTTCTTCCTGGTGGACACCCTTCCTCTTTTCACCTTCCATATCCCATGTAGAATTCTGTTTCACATATCCATTTCTCATCCATGGTGGATTTATTTCTTGCTATCTCCCCTCCTCCTCCTTGTGGACCTCACTATATCCTGCATCCTCCTCTTTCCAGAGATTGATTCCCTTTATTTCATTATCTTTTATTCTACTTGTAGGACATAGTCCTTGCTATCTCACTTTGTGCATTCCTTCCATCTGTTACTTTATATTCTCCATGGTGAACTCAGTTCTTCCTATGTCCCCTCTTCCACTTGAAGGATTCCCTTCCTTCTATCATGTGCCATTCTCCTCTGAGGACTCAGTAGTTCATCAATTTCTCCAGTACACTTGGAGCATTTACTTTATTCCATCTCTCCTCTTCTCCTTTCAACACTCACTTCTTTCCACCTTTCGTCTTCCACTTTCTGGATTGATTTCCTCCTCTCACTTTCCATTGTTTCATGGAGGACACAGTTCTTTCACTCCGTAGATTTCCTTCTCCCTCTCTTCCTCCATTCCCCTTGGAGAACTCAGTCCTTTCTTTCCTATGTCCTTCCCTTGTCCTTAGTCCATTTACTACTTATTTAATTTACTACTTCCCTCTTCTCCTAGATGTAATTCCCTCCGCATATCTCCATCTCATCTCCGGGAAGGACCCCTTTCCTCTTATATTCTTTTCAAGTCCTTCGTGGATTTACTTCCTTCCTTCTCCTGGGAAGAATCAGTTTTTGCCTGTCCTATTTTCCTTGGAAAGCTCCATTGTTATTATTTCCGCCTCTCCTTCTTGGTGGAATCCATTCCATATACTTTCCTTTGTTCTCTTCGGCAGACTCAGTTCTTCCTATATTCTTCCCTAGTTCCTGGTTGAATGTTCAATCTCCTTCCTTCTTGTGGTAGGGCTCAGTTATCATCATACCTTCCATTATCCTTTATCTATTTTCTTTATCAACTTTCTTCTATTTCCTTCCATTGTCCTTGGAAGAATCAGTTAACCCATATTACTGTCCATGGTCAATTTGCTTTTTCCTATGTTATTCATTCTCCTGAAAGACTCAGTTATTCTTCCCTTCCTCTACTATTCTTGGTGTATTTACTTAATTTCATCTCTCTACTTCCTTTTCCAGGACTTCATTCTACCATTCTCACGATTTCACCCATTGGTAGAATCTCTTTCTCACATCTCCTTCACTTATTTTCCTTTGAAGGACTAAGTCATTCCTATCTTCTTCTCGGTGGTTTCCGTTTTTCATATCTTCGTTACTTCTGCTTAGAGGACCCTTCTCTTCCATTTGTTAGATCCCTTTCTTCTAAAACCTTCCATTCTCCATAGAGAACTCAGTTCTTTCTATCTAACCTCTTCTGCAATGTGGATGCCTGTCCTCCTATCACATTCAAATAACTATGAAGGACTCAGATCATCCAGACTCCATTATTCAACTAGTAAGCTAGGCAGATCTCATTCATGCTCTAACATACGAGTACATTCTCCATGGAGTCTTTTCTCTATGCAGGACTCAGTTCCTCCTATTTTGTCTCATCCACTTGGTGGACTCAATTCATCCTTTAACATTAAAACCTCTATGAAGGATGATGTAAGTGTTCATTGTGAGTATCCATTCATCAAATTTCACCATCTCATCGCTCATGTTCATCATCATGATTAGCCAAACATTGCAGGAAAGAAACATGGCATGACTTAATTCAATTTGTTCAGTTTCTTTATTCCGATTAATTTCTAGCTTCCACTCTGTACAAAAGACTCAATTCTTCTTATCTCCCCTATCCCTCTTAGTGGATTAATTTCCTTCTCTCACCTTCAATCCTGCATAAAGGACTAAATTATTTCTATTTCCTTCCACTTGGTACATTCCTTCTTTCCTCCATTCTCTCAATCTATCCAGAAATACAAAGTAAAGTAAATCAAATTAATTCATTCTTCCAATCTAACCTCTGCCATTTCGTGGATTCTGTTCCACTCCTCAGCTTCAATTCTCCATAGAGGATTCAATTCTACCTATTTCTCATGTTCCGCTTGGTGAATTCATTACCTCATTTTCTCTTCCATTTTCCATAGAGGACTCAGTTCTTCCTATTGCCTCACTCCACTTGGCATATTGCATTCTTCCTCTCAAAATTCAATTTTCCTTCGAGGACTCAGTTTATACCCACCATCTTCTGTTTGATGGCATATCTTCTGATATCCTTTCTTTCCATTTGAAGGATTCAGTTCCTACTATTTCATTCCCTTGTCTTTGGTAGAATATCTTCCTCTTATTTTCCTCTCTCTTCTCCTTGAATGCATCAGTGTTCCATGTCTCCTTATATTTTCTTTACTTGATTCATTCCTCCTATTTATGTCCCTTCTCCTTGAAGAACCCAATTATTCATTTCATCACTTGGTGGATTCTCTTCCTCCTTCAGCTTCCATTCTTCTTGTAGGACAGACTTCTTTTAATTTCCTGCTCCTTCAAATTGACGGATTCACTTCTCTATATCACATTTCCTTGGTCTTTAAGGACTCTGTCCTTAGTATACTGCTGGACAAAAGAAACCGGACACTTGCATTTTTTGTGATAACACAATGGGTCGATAAAAGCTCTGGTACAAGGGCTAACTAAATGTTGCAGAAACTGAATTAAGTACGAATGCATAAACAAAGTCCGAGCCTATGAATGGTGCATATGGTACTACATGATCTGCCGAACATTCTGTAATATACCTGCGAACTGTTATTGCAATTCAGATGTCAAATATTAAAGTGTCGGTTTTCATTGTCCAGCAGTATATATTATTTTCTTGTCCTTGAATTTATATTTTCCCATATCTCATGCCTCTCCTTGAAGAACCTAATCCTTTCAATCTCTTTTTCTGCCTTTTTCTTCATTTAATTTCTACCATTTACTTCCCTTACCCTTGAAGGACTCAGTTCTTTTTATTTCGCTTCTTCTTTTTGCTGTTCTCCATTGCTTATATTTCCTTATATTCAAATCTGATTACCTTCTTCTATTCCTTGATCCCACAAGTGAAATATGGTAGATAGAAAGAACTGTGTCATCCATGGGTGAAAGAGGGTGGGAATAACTGAGTCCATCATTGAGGGTGGAAAGTAATAGAGAAACCGAATCTAGCAAATTGAAGAGGGATAATGGTAGGTAATGGAAGAAGGGAAATCCCCTAAGTAGAAGAGAGAAAACAGGAAGAACTGTGTCCTCCATATAGAGTAACAGAAGGAGTGAGTGGAGTGAAAGGAAGAAGGAAATCCACCAAGTGCAAGAGATGAGATAGGGAAAGGTAACCCTCCAAGGAGGAGAAAGGAAAGAGATAAAAAAATATATTACACAATGGAGAAGAAGAGCTATGTAGGGAGAATGAAGTTCTTCAAGGAGAAAGGGAGAGATGAGCTGAAGTACACCCACCATCAATCTCTTAAGTCACAAACAAAAGGGAAAGTATAGGTACAGGAATTCAATCCATTTTGGGCAAGAGAAATAGAAATAACTGGGCAATTCAATGAGAATGGAAGAAGATAAGATGACGGGGATTCTCCAAAGGGAAAAGAAAGAGAAAGGAAATACTCAGTTCGCCAAGGAGAAGGAGAAAAGGTGCAAGGGATTACAGTAAGAGAACTCAGCTCTTCCTATCTCCTATCTTCCATATAGTGGATTCTGTTCCTCTTCTAACCTGCCAATCTTCAAGGAGGATTCAATTTCTCCTACCTTTCATTTTCCACTTCAGGAATTCCATTCCTCATCTCACCTGTTCATTTCTTCCTATAACCCCCTTTGTGGATTCATTTTCTTCTATCACTTTCATTTCTCCTTCGAAAAAGCATTACTTCCTGTCCCTTTCTTCCATTTGGTAGATTTATTTCTTTCTCGCATTTTCCATTGTTCAATGGAGCACTCAGTTCCTCCAGTCTCCCTTCTTCCACTTTCTAAATTCCTTTCCTTCTCTCACGTCCCATTCTTCATGGATGTCTCGTATCTCCCTATCTCTAATCTTCAACTTGGTGGATTCCTTGTCTGAAAGAGAAGAGAGGAAGATAGCATAATACAGGTGCTCTAAGAGGAAGGGTTGGTAGTAAGAAGTAGTATATGCTCTTGGAAAGTTTAGGGAGGAGGGAGATGATATTCTCCAAGTTGGAGAAGAGGTAAGAGGTGAGGAAAGCAAAGGAAAAGGGAAAGAAAGGATGCAAGTTCTCCAAGGACAAAGCAAGATGATGAATCATTGATCCAAACAGAAGACAGAAAAGTAGAATGAAGCAAGTTAGTCATACGGTGGAGAGGAAATTAGTAGTTGGCAATTCTACAAAAAAAATAAGAGGAGGAAGAAGATAAATTTATAAAAGAAAGGGATGAAGGTGAGAGGAGCCAAGAGGAGAACAAAGAAATATAGGAAGAAGTGAATCTAAGCAAGTCTTCCAAGTACAATGGAGGGTTAAAATTATGAATATTTCCTACCAGTAGGAAGGAAGTAAATAGGAGGCAAGTCCTCAAAGGACAAGGGAAAATATAGGAGAAGGGAGAAATATAGTAAGTGGCAATTTCTCCAAGGACAGAAGAAGAAACAGCGGAAGGAAAGTTCTACAAGGAGATTGTATTAAGGTAATATAAAGCAAGTCCTTTAAAGAGAACAGGGGAGGATAGGAAGAAACATGACATTATGAGAGAATGCAAGCTGACAGAATTAAATATATTGTCGAAGGAGAGAGGGTGAAGACAGGGGACTGTAAATTCACTAAGAAGGAGTGAGATAAAAGGAATAGAGAGAGAGGGAGATAGATATGTCCCACAAGGAAGAACAATGAACACCCATGCCCAGGCTGGGACTTGAATCTTGGAACTTCGGTGGTGAGATAGAAAGTTAACCACTAAATACACTTAGCCATTCAGCAGGTTTAATACAGAAAAGAGCGTAATAAGAAGCATTTTGCCAAAAAAAAGAGAAGAGAAGGAGATTCATTAATTCCGAGCAAATGGAAGGAAACAGAATGAAGAAAGTTCTCCAAGGAGAAGAAAGAGATATTGAAGGAAATCAATCCACCAAGGAAGGTGAAGGGGATACAAGGAATGAACTCCTTCAAAGAGAAGGGAGGAAAATGAAAGGAAGATAATACACCAAAGACAGAGGGGGGAATGTGAGAAACAGAAGGAAGAATGAAAGTAGAAAGGAAAAATAAAGTTTATCAATTACCTTCACAGGTTGTTCTTCCACTTCTGGTCCAGCTGAAGTAGTACATCTGCTGTTTCTCTCTAAGCTCACTGATTGTGCTGTTGCAAGTAGCTTCTTTACTTACTCCAAGGATTTTCTCCTTCTTTTTATGAGGTCAATCAATTCTCTACAATGAAATTTGATTGATTGATTTTTATAGTATGTGCACATCATCACATAGGCTATCTTTGTCCATCACACAATATGGGTATAAGGCCCTTAATTAAATCAAAACTGAGGACAGGCTCCTAACAAGAATACAACATATGTTTGGTAAAAACTTTCGTACTTAATATCTAAAATGAATTCATTCATTCATTGCCTAAATAGAAATGAAACTACACTATCTCTGAGGACTAAAACTTCCTAACCTAATTTTAAAGCTGGAGCAGTTAAGAGGCACTCAGCATACACAAGGACAAAATACAGGACAACACAACTCTACCATGGATTATCCTTGGTATGGGTTCAGGAGCTAGAACCTTGTTGGCCTACAAGAAGCACTTACCGGAGAGTACAACATGGGAGTGAGGTTGACTTTTTGGAGACTTGTTAGAAGGTCGACCCTGTAAAATTTAAAGTAATACAGAAGCAGAAGAGGAACATAAAATAAAATATACCAGCCAATAAAGTAGCATACATTGTTAAATATAAGTTGTTACAGTTAATGTATTGTAATAGTAAAAACAAAAATGAAAAATTTTCCTCTGTGTATTCTATCATGCAAAAAGGCAAATTAGATGTGGTGCCAGATAGAAATGAAAATTCGTATATGATTGATGTGTGTCCATCAACTCATTTCAACCATTTATCTCATAAAGTAAGTGTGAGAATGATTAATTTTGATGGAAAATTCTCAATTAATTATTCATTAAAATTGATTAGCTGTATTGAGCATTATTAAAATGTATGAGGTATAGTCGAAAAAAGGTTTCCCGTGTGTGTATTCCCAGAAAGCATTGAGATGTTCCATTGGTAATGTGTTGTGGTTATACGGACATCATCCTTCATTTACTTATTTATTTTGTCTTGTTTTACATGGCGAAGTTAAGGGTGTGGAGCCTTTTCTCCTACTTCACCATATTTACACAATTTTTGAATGTGAAAGTTATAAAATAAAAATTTCAAAGGAATGAAAAATACAAAGGAAGATAAGAAAGGAATGTAACTTATACACGGTCACACACACACTCACACAAATTCTTGCACGTACACATGTACACATACTCAAATATATAACATTACGCTTAAAGATAGTCCAAAACAGTATATGTTAACGATTCATCTTAAACATTACATAGTCATTTCTTTTTGTGCTTACTTTCTTCTATCACTCTCTGCACCTGCTACTTAGTTTGGAAAGCATTAGGCTTTAAATTTTCATTATTTCATAGATACAATTTTAACAGTTTTTCGAATGTCGCAATTGAGGAAGAGACATGAATTTCAGGTAGCAACTTGTTCCAAATGCCTGCTGAGGTAACAGTAAAAGAATTTGCATACAAGTTGGGGTTTTGGAGAGGAATGGACAGCAGAGACCTTTTGCATGCTCTAGTGTTGCAGCTGTGAAATTTGGAAAGATGTTGAAATCGGTTATAGTGATATTGTGGGTCTTGTGTTCGGAGGATTTTGTACAAATTAACTTGTGAAAAGTACGTTTATCATCTACTTTAAGCCACTCGAGCTTCACAAAGTACGGTGCTGTCAAGACCAAAAACAAAACAAATTCTGGATTCGCTGCAGTCGTCTAGTTTGTTTGTGATTTATATCCAAATAAACAATATCAGAATAGTCAATAATAGAAAAGACAAGAGGCTGAACCAGTTTAGTTTTTATGCATTCAGGGAAGAAGTTTTTGAGCCTTAAGAGTGAATGCAATACACCGAAAGCTCTTCTTGATACTGAGTTAATATGCTCTGCCAAGGTGAGAAGGTGGTTGAGTTTCACACCTAGACTCTTAACAGTAGTGGAGAAGGGCAGATGCTGATCATTTATGTTGAGTTGAGTGTTGAGTTATGTATTTTGCTCAACATTATAGTGGAACCTACAAGTATATAGATGTAAGCCATGATGTGAAGACCAACTACTAATATTTTTAAGAATTTGGTTCACAATTTCTATTGCATGCAGTATTTCTTGTGGGGGGAAAGAGAAATACCGGGTGTCCCAGAAGTCTTTTCCTGATTACAAACTTTATTCATATCCGCTATATGCAATGTAGAAATGTGAAAGTGGTGCCAAAATGTTGGAAAACTAACCAAGTTTATTTGTTGCAGGTTTCAGTAATGTGGCTGTAGTGTAACAGTGTCAGTGCCAAGGAATCTGGAACTAATGCTCTTGACATCGGGTGGCATCTTTCCATAAAATGTTTCTTGGACTTGACAGGATTTGGGAATGAAGACTTACTTACTTACTCTCTAACCTTCTTATTCCTGAAGGTTCATGGCTGCAGCAACACAGGCCTTCCATCTGTCCCTATCTTGAGCAAGATCTATATACTCTTTTCCATCCCTACCGATTTCCTTTAGGTCCATCTCAACGTTGTCCCTCCAACTTTGTCTTGGTCTTCCTACTGATCTCTTACCATCAGGTTTCCCAACAAGAATCCTGTAAACTCCTCTTTTCTCTCCCATTCGTGCCACATGTCCTGCCCACCTAGATTTTGGGAATGAAAATAAATTCCATTTTTTAAATACCAACTTATTGATGGCAGATATTCTAGACGAAAGAATTCTGTACATTTGAAAGTTCCTCTGCACTGTTATTGGTGACCGGGTTTTGTGATACCAGAGGACATGCTGAGCCTTTTCCTGATTTGTGAACAGTTCCGGTTTTCTGGGCACTGGCTACGTTACTCAAACCTGCATCAAATAAACTTGGTTAGTTTTCCAACATTTTGGCACCACTTTCACATCTCTACCATGCATATAGCGGATATGAATAAAGTTTGTAATCAGGGAAAGACTTCTCGGACACCCTGTGTAACTGAAAATCGTTGGCGTACATATAGTATTTACAGTGGTTAAGTACTGTTAGGAGGTCGTTTATGTACAGAGCAAATAAGAGAGGGCAGAGTACAATGCCTTGGGGACACCGCAGGGGATATTTTTTCACAAAGATTTTCCATATAGGTCAACAACACATTGTTGATGTTCTTGTAGATAGGAGGAGAACCAATTAACCGAGGAGTCAGAAAATTGAATAACGATGGTAATTTAGTGAGTTGAATTTCATGATCAATGGTTTGTAAAGCTTTGGCGAAGTCTGTAAGTACAAGAATTGTAACTTGTTTATTATTCATGGCTAGTCTCATGTCATAAGTTACATTGACAAGAGACATGCAAATGCTGTGGCTAATTCGGAAACAAGACTGAAAAGGGTCTATTAAGTTATTTTGCATTAGAAAGTCACAGGTGTGATCGCTAACGAGATGTTCTAGGGCTTTATACAAGGTTGGGAGGATCCTGATTGGTGGGTAATCGTTGACATTTATTATGTTGTTTGTTTTAGGTATAGGGTGTACCTGGGCAGCTTCCAAGATGAGAGAAATGTTCTGATAACACAGGGCTGCATGGGTTCTGTTGTTTTTATAATTTTGGGTGTTTTACATGTATTTGAACTTGCTGATGCTGAAACTGGCATTAGTTTTCTCACATCACGCAAGATTTTTTTACAATTGACGATTTATATATGTGGGTTGTGGTATGCACGTTTCAGTGCAATTGAAGTTATTGTCGCTAGGTGTCACTGGTACGTTTCAAAATTATTCAACAAGTAATAAAGACGAATAAGCTTTAAATACAGACAAGTTTTGTTTTATTTAAATTAATTAATATGTTTTTTGCCTAAATGTTGAAAATAATACTATGTATTATTATGTATATGTATTGATATATCATTTGAAATTAATTTTATATGTAACTGTCAAAAAGTCCTAATTCGCTTCCATGATACGTTGATCTCCTACATTAACATTTGGTTGTTCAGTGTGGTACATTACTGTGGTGTGGCTTGGCATCTCGTGGTTGTCTGAATAGCTCAGATGTGTTTTACTACATCTGCGGTGAATTTGTTCCCTGGGTACAGACAGGAAATTACAGATTTTGTAAGAAGAGCATATTATGCATACTTTAAAATGAAACTAGGAGATCAAGATAAATCGTGGGCCCCACACAAGGTATGTAGATCATGTGTGGAATCTTTACAAAACTGGAGCATGGGAAAGCGGCCATCTATGCCATTTGCAATACCCATGGTATGAAGGGAGCCTCAGGATCACAGCAATGATTGTTACTTCTGTTCCTGTGAAATTGTAGGTCGAAATATTCGAAACAAGAAGAGGATGGTGTATCCGAATATTCTCTCTGCAATGAGACCTGTGTTGCACGGTCCAGACTTGCCTGTACTGAGTGTGTAAATGATCCTGGTTCACTAAGTGATTCAGTGGAAGGAAGTGAAATGGAAGATGACATTTATGACCCCCCTCACGGATCTCGTGACCCTATACCGTTCACTCAGAGCGAACTCAATGATTTAGTTAAGAGACCTAAATTTATCTAAAGAATCAGCTGAGCTTCTTGGTTCCAGACTTAACGAAAAGAACTTGCTGGCTTGTGGAACAACATTTTCCTGGTACAGACACCGAGAAAAAGAGTTTGTGCCTTATTTCTTGAAACAAGATTCTCTCGTGTCTGGTTTGCTGACTAAGTTAAATTTTCCTTGTCTTTCAACTGATTGGAGGCTATTCATTGACTCGAATAAAACAAGCTTAAAATTTGTTCTGTTACATAATGGAAATAAGTTCCCCTCAGTTCCTATTGCTTATTCTGTGTCACTAAAAGAAACCTACAGCAGTATGCAACTTGTTCTTAATAAAATTAAATATGAGGACCATGGTGTGTGGTGATCTTAAAGTTTTGAGCATTTTACTTGGACTACAATGTGGATATACGAAAATGCCATGTTACATCTGTGAGTGGGATAGTAGGGCACAAAATTACCACTGGGGAAGAAAAGAATGGCCAATACGGAAAACGTTGAACCTGGGTACAAAGAACATCGTACAACAACATTTAGTTAGTCATGATTAATTAGGGCTGATTAAACAATTTGTGAAGGCACTTAACAAGGAAGGACAATGTTTCCAGTTCATATGCAACAAATTTCCATCCCTGTCGTACGGCAAAGTGAAATAAGGTGTTTTTGTTGGACCAAACATTAGGAAATTAATGAATGATAAAGACTTCGAGGAAACAATGACTATAGCTGAAAGAGATGCTTGGATAGCATTTAAAAGTGTAGTGTTGAACTTCTTGGGGAACCACAAAAGTCCTGATTACAGAGAAGTTGTTGAGGATATGTTACTTAAATTTCAAGAGCTGGGTTGTAACATGAATCTCAAATTACATTTTTTGCATTCACACCTTGATAACGTTCCACAAAATCTTGGTGAATTAAGTGAGGAACAAGGCGAACAGTTCCATTAGGACATGAGGGATATGGAGAAAAGGTATAAAGGACATTGGAGTGTTAGCATGATGGCTGGCTACTGTTGGGCATTATACAGAGAAACGCCAGAAGAAAATCACAAGAAAGTTAAGAAAGCTTACAGAAGAAAGCGTCCTAAACAGAACTGAAAAATATGTATTGTGTAATGATTTTCTTGTGTGTATATTATATACTGCTATATGTCGTTTTCTATATTATATGGGTCCTTTGTGTCCGTCTATATTCATTTTGAAATAAACATGTTGATGCGTTTAGTGTGATAAGCTACTTATTCTGATTGAAGAAAAGAAGAGTTATAATAAAACAGTATGTAATATTGGACAAAGCCCAAATTTTGAAATTTCATTTGTAAGAAAACCTTGCGTGATAAATCATAAGCAACAAAATCTAAAAGTTATAAAATTTGATACAGGAAAGTTTGTTGATGAAAGAATTAAGAAAGATTACCAAATTAAACTGTCAAATAGATTTGATGTTTTGCAGGATTTAAATGATGATGAAAATATAAATGAAACAGACGTAAATAAGAATTGGGAGCACATACGTAATGCAATAGAATCAGCAGCTAAAGAAAGTATAGGATACCATAAACCAAGAAAAAGTAAGCCGTGGTTTGATAATGAATGTCATAATCTAATAGAAATAAGAAATCAGGCTAGACTTAGATGGTTAAATAACTCGGATGATACAAATCTAAGCAATTATAATAGAATAAAGCGAGAAGTTAACCGCACGTTTAGAAGTAAAAAAAGAGATTACTTGAAAAGCAAAATTGACGAAATTGAAACAAACAGCAAAAATAAAAATATCAGAGATTTATATAAAGGTGTAAATGAATTTAGAAAGGGGTGGCAACCTAAAGTAAACTTGATAAAAGATAAAGACGGTGATTTTCTAGCTGACCCAAGCGATATTCTAAATAGATGGAAGAACTACTTTAATGACCTTTTAAATGTCCATGTAGGAGATAAATCAGAAGTAAATGAAGTCCACACAGCAGAACCTTTAGTTCCAGAACCTAACTTGACGGAAGTTAAAGATGCTATTAAAAGGCTAAAGAATAACAAAGCACCTGGCATTGATTTAATACCAGCTGAGTTAATTAAATATGGTGGAAATTCATTAATATGTCAAATTCATAAATTAATTTGTTTAATATGGAATAAAGAAGAAATCCCTCAACAGTGGAAAGAATCCATAATTGTTCCTGTGTTTAAAAAAGGTGATAAAATGAACTGCAATAATTACCGTGGAATTTCTCTACTCTCAACAACATACAAAATATTGTCTAACATTATTTTAACAAGACTAACCCCATATGCTAATGAAATTATAGGTGATTATCAATGTGGATTTAAACGTAACAGATCAACTACAGATCAAATTTTTCACATCAGACAGACACTTGAAAAAAAGTGGGAATATAATCAAAATGTCCATCAGCTATTCATTGATTTCAAAAAAGCATATGATTCGGTCAAAAGAGATAAATTATATAATATATTAGTAGAGTTTGGAATACCTAAGAAGCTTGTTAGTATGATAAAAATATGCACCAGTGAAACAGAAAGTAAAATTCGTGTGGGTAATAATATGTCTGACAAATTTACAATTCATGATGGGTTAAAACAAGGAGATGCATTATCTCCATTGCTCTTTAATTTTGCCTTAGAATATGCTGTAAGGAAGGTAAAAGAAACTAAAGAAGGACTAAAATTAAATGGTGTGACTCAGTTGTTAGCATATGCAGATGATGTAGACTTACTGGGGGATGATGTGAATACAATAAAGAATAATGCTAAAATATTTTTCAAAACTGCTAAAGAGATAGGTTTGGAAGTTAACAAAGAGAAAACTAAATATATGCTTACAGGCCGAAACCAAGTGTTAGGTAATAATCAAAATCTAATTATTGATAACAACTCGTTTGAACCAGTTTCCAAATTCAAATACTTAGGAGTAATATTAACAAATGAAAATTATATTAAAGAGGAAATAAAAAGTAGGCTTAATTCAGGAAATGCATGTTACTTCTCTCTTCATAAACTTTTGTCTTCTCGTTTAATATCTAAGAAACTAAAAGTTAAAATATACAAAACAGTAATTTTGCCTGTAGTATTATGTGGGTGTGAAACTTGGTCCCTTACATTGAAAGAGGAAGATAAATTGAGAGTATTTGAAAATAAAATCCTTAGGAAAATCTTTGGACCTAAAAGGGATGAGGAGACAGGTGAGTGGAGAAGGTTACATAATTTAGAACTACATAATTTGTACTCATGTCCAGATATTATTAGAATAATTAAATCAAGAAGACTTAGGTGGGCAGGACATGTGGCACGAATGGGAGAGGAAAGAGGAGTTTACAGGATTCTTGTTGGGAAACCAGATGGTAAGAGACCTGTAGGAAGGCCAAGACGAAGATGGAGGGACAACGTTGAGATGGACCTAAAGGAAATCGGTAGGGATGGAAAAGAGTATATAGAACTTGCTCAAGATAGGAACAGATGGAAGGCCTGTGTTGCTGCAGCCATGAACCTTCGGGTTTAAGAAGGCTAGAGAGTTAGTTAGTTAGTTAAGAAAACCTTGCGTGATAGAGAAAAACGAATTTCATATTCGTGATCACCATGGCACAAATAATAAAGTTCACATATTAAACAAAAAACAACATTAAATTGACTTTCATTTGCGGCCCTGTGTAATTAATGGGTCAAAAGGAAAATTATTTTGTTGTCTGATGCACAATCTTTGCCTTGCAGAGGGTGCTAGCATACTGCCGTGTTAAAAACAGGAAAAGTTGAGAAGTGTGTGTCTGGTCGGCATACAGAACAGAGGTATTTTGCAGTCATGGACAAAGGATGAAGCATGAGCTGTTGTTCGCTGTGAATGGATATGTGAGACTTCTGGCATGGAAATTCAAACTGGCTGGTGGATTCTGACATCAGGACATCCTCCTCTTAATTGACAATGTGACACCCCACATGGTGGCAGCAATGGGCCACAGTCAGTTGGGAACACCTGAACAACCCACCCTATAGTCCTGACGTTGTGTCCAGTGATTTCTACTTTTTCCCTGTTTTGAAGAAGGTACTGGTAGGGAATAGTTTCATCCATAAACATGACACACAATAAACTGTTTTTTTTGTTTTGTTTTTTTCTTGCAAAGTGGTACAACAAGTGCCTGAATGTTGCTGGGAACTATATGGAAAAATAGTGTAATGAAGTCTCTTTCTACTCATGTCATGTTCATGTTCATTCTCCAGAATAAAACTATCTGCAGATGGCAGACTAGAGAACCTTTTCTTACAACTATCCCTCATATAATTCAAGAATTTCTTACTTCATTCTAAATATCACAAGCTGCAAAACTGGAGAGCCAATATGTGAGATCATGCAATGCAATTTCTGATTTATTGTGTGACTTGCCTAATATACAAGCCTGTCATATCATCATTATTATTATTATTATTATTATTATTATTATTATTATTACTATTACTACTACTATTATTATTATTATTATTATTATTATTATTATTATTATTACTTTAAAATCAATTGCAAATTTTAAACTTTTTTCAAACTCCCAAATCATCTTAATCAGATCTAGAAGAGATGTCAATTTATTTACTACCCAAACAAGTATTCCAAACATTTCACACTTGTCTTTACATGTCTGTGGAATACATTATTCCCTACTCTACCTCAATTTTGAAAAACATATTTAGTAAATATATTTAAGACACAAATGAAATGTACAAAAACGTACAGAAAAAATCTCATACAATGGTCCAGGCTGCCTCTTGTCACATATTAAATGTACTATATTTAACTATTGAAAAGTACACAGAAATATAAAATTACACTTCAAATTATAAACTTTATCTGAATATGTTAGAAAGGTTTGGGTATGTGTTAGTGTGTATGATTGTGGGTGTATATATCTGTTATGGCATTTTTTGTATTTTTTTTACTTCGTTTTGTGGCTATTTAATCTAATCATGATGTTGGGAATGATTAGTGATTAGAAAAAGCATGTAGAGAGACATTAGCAAAGTAACATGCTTGCCCAGACTGAGACTCATACCTAGAACCTGTAGTGTCCTTGCTATTGACAGGTAGCAAGATCACTGGTTGACCACACAACATAGTCAGCCACTAAATGTCTACAGCCTTGTTTTTATTCCTGTTTTACTTTTATCAGTTCTAATGTGTATCCTCCTGCATGTATGGAAAGTGCTATGAGAAGCAAATATGGTTAAATTTTTAAGCAAAGCCTCACAGCTTTCACTTTGCTAAGGGAAAAAAAAGACCAAAAAGTTTTCTGAAATGAAGCTACAGAGTGCTGTACACACACAAAACCAACCTTCAAAAAGCCATGTGCTTCTTCCCATGGAATTCTAGGTTATCTTCATTAGGCTCAAGTTATCTGCATCTCTCATATTCTAATTGTACACTGAAAGTTGAAGAATCTGATGATTTAGTTGAACTCATATTTCATCCTCAAAGATACATAGTTGTGTTTTTCTGCTGTCTCCATAGTACACTCACTATCTGTTACAATCAAACTCATTTTTGTATAACAGTAACAATGAACTCAACAAATAATAATAAACTGAAATTGATAAAGAAAATCTTGTAGGACATGCAATAGAACTCATAGAGATGTTTAGTGTGGACAATCTTACATAACTTCAATATAATCATGTTGATGCAGGTGCAACATACTCACGTAGTATAAATTATCGGTGCAATACAAGAAGAAAAATCTTTATAAAATACCTAAAAGTACTTACGTTGGTGAGTCTATGATTTCCGTGAAATGACGTTTCGGGATGTAACTACTCCCTTCATCAGGTAGATATGCTACGCCAATTTACTTATGACATTGGCTGCGTCAAATAAGACTTGGATCAAGAGGTATGGTAAAAATGGATATAAAGGTTAAAATGTGATTTAAGGCAGCTAAACGTGTGTAGGTGCCTTATTCCTACCATTGCATTAGAAACCTGATGTAAGCATCTATAAAACCACTAAATATATATGAATGTAACCTAGTTAAAAGCTCAAGCAGTGACAGCTGGTTAAATTTAATAACCAATCTTATTTATTTTGGAACGTATGTATTTAATGAATGAATGAACAGAATTTTCTATGCAATATCTGTGTGAATGTTATCTTTTCTAGACATGAGAATTTGTCTTCCTCAAGAGCTCTACTGCATCTCAAACCTCCATGTTGTTGATTTAAGATGAATTCTTGGCCAAACCCTTCAGAATATTGATTGCATCCATACTAAGAAATATTTTTTGTTACATGAATAGGTGTTGAAGTTCAGTATATCACAAAATGTTCATAATTCCCTACCTTAAAATTATTTCAACCAACTAAGAAATTCCTGAGTCATTAGTGCATTGGTGCTTTGATATTTGAAAATATTTCCAGTATATAGCTATATTTTAAATACATATGCAAACAAATTATTAGGTTTCTAGTGTTTCAGCTTAGATTGTATTGGATGTTCACACACATTGGGCCATAAATAGGTTATGATTTAAGATCTGGCTTGGCAGCATTGTTCTCAAAAAGCCCTCTTTGAACCACTGCTTGAGCCTTGTCAACTGACGCCATTGGTTTGGCTCACTTCTCATTATTTGTTATGAATCTCCACCAAAAAACTGTTCTCATATGGCATGTGCAACAATTTCTAAGAAAAGTGTGGCAACTTGCTGAGCTTGGTCTGAGGTAATGGCGAACCATTCAAGATCACCTGGTGACCAAGCTGGTGCAGTTTGCAAACGATATATAGATCTCTTCTGCTGCTAATTATCAGCTGCTGTTTTCAAGGTGGTTGGAGTAGGACCTCAGTAATAGTGGTTACTGCTCGTGGACATCTTAACTTGTTGATAAGACAGATGTCTTTAGGTCAGAAGAGTTGGATTTTTTCTTTGTAGGATGTACTATCCCTTCAGTTTCTATGCTATAGAATTCCTTCACTCAGCTGTAGCAATCAGTCCCTTTTATCATCAGTGGCACACAAACAACAAGTTTCTTCTCAAACAACCGCATCTTGAGACTGTTTTCAAATTGTAAAATGTATAATCACTTCTTGTGTAAAAGAAAGAGAAATAAATATTATAGCATAATGTTTTGTTGCTTAGCAACCAGTTGTACGAAACAAGTGAAGGTGATAACAAGAATGTTTTGAATGTAGTTCGAATCATAGTAATTGGTGCATAATTTAATGGGTAACGATAGTATAAGCCGGAGACGGATTTCTTAAAATTTACAGGAGAAAAGACGAGAAAGTACTTACGGAATTGCATTCTTGAGGACTTTCTGAAGCCGGGGAAATTGTTTTTTCGAATCGTGCAAATTATTTGGCCTGTAAGTAAGGTATTTTTCGTCATTAATGCATCTCTGTTGTACGATAGCTCATGCCGCCATTACCGTCGACTACGTGAATCAAATGTTCCATGCTTTCGATCATGTAACCCCCTGTCAGTGTAGCAACCACACGGTAGTTTTACAAGATGACGTGTGAGCGGTTTTTTTTTCCAATTTAAGGTAACGCTCTAGTTTACGTCCATTTCCTAAGGAATACGTGTCATATATCGTTGGAAAGCTTATTTTATAAGGAATTCAACAACGTAAATCCAAAAGCGAGGAAAAATTTCCTGAAGGAGTGAATCGAGAAAAACCGATGTTGTCCGGATATGCGTAATTGAACGTACTGAGGAATTTTTTAGATGATGAAGCACATATTTAGGGGTGAAATGAGTGCTAATGGAACCTAACCTAACAGGCTTAACCTAACCTCGTAGGCATACCTCAACCCCGTGAATGGATAGTGGGGCTATCGTGAACAGAAAGTGTAAAAAGAAAAAGGTACTTACCCGAAGAGATGCCGGGTGCTGCACCACGATCACGCACCGCGAACGCAAAGAAGCAATCACCATGCAGATAAGGACGTAAAGTAGAGTCTAGCCTCAATTTTCGCTTAAAAACCTTTTGTGAATAGTTTGTGCGGCATTTATCGGTTCATAAGTTGGGAAACACTGCACATCAGCTGACGATACAGCATATCAGCTGACGACAGACAACGTGAGTCAAGATTTGCTCGCTGAATTAGCAACGACCAATAAATGAATATAATGTTAAAAATAACGCTTTTTTCATGGAAAAAAAAGTGATCCCCAGCTTGAAAAATGTTCCGGTATGCATATGAGGTAAATAGCAATGATTTTTATTTGAAAATAAACGAGTTTAACATGTCTCCGGCTTATACTACTGTTACCA